>NC_033798.1:2979669-3004333 GCF_001876935.1 Asparagus officinalis | reverse complement strand
ATTATTTGTTGGGATATTTTGGGAGATAATGAGATAATTTCGGGATTCTATTTCATAGTGTTATAACAAGGATAATACATTTTTGTGTTATTGGTTTTTTGGAACGCTAGTGAGACAATTACACCACTTGGGATAAAATTACCTCACTTATATACAAAAATTTTATCCCAATAGTAAAAATTTACCCCATCCTCCATATTGGAACAATGTTGTTCCACTTTGAAGGCAATTGGGATAATTTTAAAATATTTTTGTATTACTTAACTAATACATGCAATTATATTATAAATATATGACATGATATATAAAATATAACATATATTAATAACATAATTTAATAACATAATTTAATAACATATATTAATAATATTATATAATAGTAATTATACTATAACGTATTTATTATAATATTATATAATATTGTAAAAACATATATTAATAATATTATATAACAATATATATTAATATTTTAATAACATATATATATAATATTTTAATTATATATATATATATATAATATTTTAATAACATATATTAATAATATTATGTAATATATTATTATATAATATTAATTAGTAATTATAGTATAAATTATTCATATATTATATCAATTATTATATAATGTAGCATACTAATATAATGTTAATTAGTAATTATTATATAACATATTATATTTTTGTATACTAAAATAATGTATTATATTAAATATTATATTATTAAAGTATTATATTAAATAATTGATATTATATTATATTAATTATCATATATAGTATAGCGTGCTAATATAATATAATATAATACAATATAATAATTAACAATAGTAATTTGTGAGTATAGTACAATATATTATGTTTTAATATAAAGTAAAATAATATTTATATTATAATAATATACTAAACAAATTGGATAAGTTAATTTAGAAGTAATTAATAGATAAAATTATATTTTAATAAGGTGTCACATCATCAATTATCGCACATGAATTGCCAAATCAAATACTTAAATTATCCTATTATCCCACTTTATCTCACTTTACCCCACTCAAAATATCCCAAAGGGGCAAAATTGTTCCATTGAAACAATTTTCCCGCTTGGCCCCAATTTGTCCCAACCAATAACCTCCCCTAAGTGACCGATGATAAATATATAGGACAAATTTTCAAAACAAACTCTTTTTGCAAATTTATTCCTAAAAAACAACTCATTTCTCTCTTATTTGTAAAAACCGTCTTGGTTTCAGCCTCAGCGCTGAAACCAGGTCGGTTTTTACAAAACAAGTACCAAAACTTCACGAGAGTTGAACTCCTGTGAAGTTTAGCAGCTTTTAATTAAGCTGCTAAACTTCACAGGAGTTCAACTCCCGTGAAATTTCACAGTTCAAAAAATTTGTTTTTGAACTAAGACACTTCACGGGAGTTAAACTCCCATGAAGTTTAGCAGCTTTTAATTAAGCTGTTAAACTTCACGGGAGTTCAACTCCCGTGAATTTTCACTGTTCAAAAAATTTGTTTTTGAACTAAAAAACTTCACGGAAGTTGAACTCTCGTGAAGTTTAACAGCTTAATTAAAAACTACTAAACTTCACGGGAGTTCAACTCCCATGAAGTTTCAGAACTTTTTTTTGTAAAAGCCGACCTGGTTTCAGCGCTGAGGCTGAAACCAGGTCGGTTTTTACAAATAAAAATTAAATGGGTCGTTTTTTGGGAATAAAATTGCAAAAGAGATTGTTTTGAAAATTTGTCCTAAATATATATGGATTTGGATCATCTACACTATAAAAACAAAAAAAATAATAGATAGACCACTACTTTTATTCTCAATCGTTGATTACTTAGGAGACAGTCATGATACAATTTAAATCTAACACTCACCATAGCCCCGTGTATTGCACTCATTTCTAATTTGCGTTAAAAAAATCATAACTACCAACTAGATAATTAATGGTTGTGATTATGTAGTGAGCCATCCACTAGTTTTTAGATAGTGGAAAAGCTCTGAATCCTATATATATCTATTCGCCTAAAATAAGAATATATAATATTATAAATTTGTAGTCCCCGATGAGAATGGAACGTGGGTCGACTTCATTAACTTCATTGCATTATATTTTGCTAGTAACATCCTAGTAAAACGAAAATGACTTAAAACTAGCTGGGCGAATTATGAGTTGAGAAGAAATCAAGGTGTATTTTTCAACGGGTGCATATTCTTCCAAAAAAGGAAAAAAAAGGAACCGGCGGTGACCATATCCATTGAGAACAAGCAGTATCCTTTTCTAGTGCGAAGATTCCGATCATATTCTTCCGAAAAACACGGACATGAATATTCGAATCAGCGTGTGCGGCCACCGTTGGCGCTCACGCAGAGTTGTATCGAATCTGATTCAAAGCGACACATTTTCAATTTTGCTACTCAAATCTCGCTGTTGCAAAATCACTCTGGATTCTCTCGCATTAATCTTTTTTCTAGCCTCCCACTTAATAATTTTTAATTTTTAGAAACGAAAATATAGTGAATTTATTGAAAATAATTGGAAACTTTTGACATCATCGCGTTCAGAACCGACACTGATAAGTTGAGGGAGAAGAAAAAAATTGTGAGTTTTTGGGGCAGTTTTGCAAATGCCATGATTTGCGAGGTAATTTTGCAAAAGATTGATATCAAATAAGTTGGTGTTGTACTTCTCTCCACGTGTGAGAATCTCAGCCGCTGGATTAGATCTTAGAATCCTCAACACGTGAGATCGTGATCGTTGAACCGTCGGACCAACGTGCCTATAATCCTGTTCTACTTACCTGGCAAAGCGGTGGCACTACCGTAATTATCCCAAGAACAAGGGCTTATTCGCTCCTCAGGCCTAAAACCCTAACTCCGCGAGCTCTCTCTATAAATAAGAACGAAAAATGGAAATCAAGAGGCGCCACGATTTTTTTTCCTGGCTTTAGGGTTAAAGTTGGTTAATTTTAGGGTCGTATTTTATTTTATTTTATTTTTTTTGGGAAATTTGAAGTCCCTTTTGGATCAATCCCTCGCTGTTCCTTATTTAGGGTTAGGGTTTCGGCCATAAATAAAAAGGGAAAGATAAGCATTAGTGGTTTTTTTTGAGTCGCTTCGCCTCTTTGATTTTTGTGCGGTGCAGCGAATTATATCCCCAAAAGTCCTAAAAGTAGGTTCTATTATCACTTGGGACTTTTTGTGTGTGTATTTATCTCTTATATTTATTATTTTCGTTGTTTTTGAATTGATCTGATCCGATGATGGCATGAAATCTTTGAGACCTGAGTTTATCTCCTGATGACAACCACAAGCATTACCGCTGAGGATCTAATAGAAACAAAAATTAATGTATAACAGTGTTTAAAAAAAAAGAAATTAAATTAATAATGAGAGATGGGATTGGTTTTTTTTTAAAGAAAACGCAGCTGTAATAGAATGATGAAACGCACTGGGCTCTGATCTGTGCTTGTTATGCATAGATACATGATAGAAATGCATTTGCCCAGAAAGCATTGTCTGACTTTTTCTCTTGGGCGATTTCTAGGGCTTGTTAGATTTTTTTTTTTGAACTTTAAAAAAAAAAATCTATTCTTGAACTTACATGGTTCGTCATAACAATATTAATTAAAAGCTGGTAGTTCTACATAATACGTTCTTTGATTAAACAAGTGTAGAAAAGAGTATCAAGAGTGAGTTGATAAATGGATAAACATGAAATTCATCGTGCGTTGTTTGGTGCCGAATACTACAAGATGGGTATCATTAGTATCCGAACATGTTCAGTGGTGCTACCCCCACCACATACTTTTTTCCTCAACAACAAAGGAACACGGTTGAAGCTGATAATTCTCTACCAAATCAATAATGAACATCAAAAAAAAAAAAAAAAAAAAAAAAAAAAAATCAATTTCCACATCCAATCTGCTGGTCTATATTCCCCTTGGTAGCCGAATAATAGCATCTCTGCAGGCACCAACAAAAGGGTAGCCGTTGCCAGATGACTAAAGCATGAACTCAGGATGATTTTGATAATTTCCTGAGCAAGACTCAGCATCTAGAAAGGAGGGCTTTCATCTTAGGACCCGTTTGGATAATGGAAGTATTAGAAATAAGAAGTATGTTATAAAAGTAACTTTTAAAGCTATGAAGTATGAAGTAGTATAACATTTTTTTTATTTGTTTCATATATTTTTAGAAGTAATAGAAGTATCAGCTTAGGGTCCGTTTGGATAGTAGAAGTATTAGAAGTAAAAAGTATGTTGGACAAATTTTTAAAACCAACCCTTTTAGACATTTAATTGCAAAAACCGACGCCTTTTCATAATAATTGCAAAAACCGACCTGTTTTCAGCCCAGCGCTGAAAACAGGTCGGTTTTTGTAAAAAAAATCTCCGAAACATCACGGGAGTTCAACTCCCGTGAAGTTTATGGAGAAATTAAACTTCACGGGAGTTCAACTCCCGTGAAGCTTAATTTGTGCTTAAAACTCCACGGGAGTTCAACTCCCGTGGAGTTGCAGTCAGCAAATCCAGAGAATCGATCTCTGGAAATTGTGACTGCAGCTTCACGGGAGTTCAACTCCCGTGAAGTTGCAGTGCCAGTTTTCCAGAGAATCGATCTCTGGAAAATTGGCACTGCAACTCCACGGGAGTTGAACTCCCGTGGATATATTTACCTGTAACTCATATATATGTCAATTTATTTGCAAACAACAATATATACATGATTCAACAATAAATTATAACTCATATATATGCCAATTTATTTGCAAACAACAATATATACATGAGTCAACCATGAATTAAACACACACGATTATGTATATGAACAACAATTTATCTTCAAAAGTTCAGTATTTGAAAATTCAGGAAAGTTACAAAATTTATCAAAATAAGTTCATATACAACCCAATATAGCTCCCCTCCTTCCTCTCCCTCTCTTCCCCCTCCCCCTCGCTCTTCCCCGCCCCCTGGGTTCCTACTGATGAGCCTCAACTATCTGAGTATCCGACTCGGCAGGCGAAGTGCCGGCGTCATCGGCATGCGAAGTGCCGGCGTCATCGGCATGCGAAGTGCCGGCTCCATCGGCATGCGAAGTGCCGGCGTCATCATCACGCGGCCGTCGACGTCGAGTGTACGCCCGTCCAAATGAGCGAGACCTGTCCTCACGGCCTGCGAACTCGTCGACGTGAGTCTTATGGAACACCTGCGCTATGCTCTTCTTGATCCTGCTGAGGAGACCTAACGCCACCTGATCCTGAATCTCAGTCACGTGCGCATCAATATCAGCATCAATGCTATCTAAAACACGGACCTGCGTGGTAAACAATTTATTAAGTATCAACTCAATAAAAAATATTATAATTTAGCTTAGAAACTTACGTAATCTCTCTCGTTCATCCCACTAGGGATGTAACTATCTGTCGGTGGGCGTGGCATGTGTCCAGCTAAAGGCTGTGGGTCACGCGTGATCCATCTACGTGTGATACCCCAATACCAACGCATATACGTGGTATAGTCAACAGCTGTGGGCCTCGTATCCTGTATGCAATCCCACCTCTGAACCCACCTGCCTATGTAGTCCGCACGGACTACGGCCCAGTCAGTCCGGTGCGATGTAGGGCGCCGCCGACGATTGATCTGCTCGACAGGATCTGGAATATGCTGAGAGAGTGTAAACTGCCGTAGCACACGGTCCGGTACATGCATCTCTACGATCTCCCAACAGATCAATGGAACTCTGGCTCTCCACAAGTCGGGACTATCTCGGCAGATAGGTGCAAGAGAATGTATATCGAGCTCCGGCGGTGTATAGGGTCTCCACTTGAACTGAAATAAAATAAAACATTTATCAGTATCATACAGAAAAACTATAATATTCATACTTCTTGAGTTTTATATTTACCTGTTCATGCTGGAGGCCATCAAGCTCATTTCGGTAAAACTGACGGTGACGCGTCGCTGATTTGTACTGAGCGTATCGCACGTTATACCTATATGCAGAATAGCGAATATATAAGTACAAATATTCAGGTTACGAATGAAATATGTGTGTGTACAATTATACCTGTATGCCAACGGATACTGCCCCTCTAAGTCACGGTGCATAAGTAAAGTGGGTCGTCCAATATGAATGCGCTCCCATGACCAAATCTGTATCAACGTACAGCATCCCTTGAATTCTTTATTCTGCATCAGAGATACTCTACTCAATTCTCGATACAAATATGCCAACACCGCACTGCCCCACGATAGTGCCCCGCATACACCAAAATCCTCCAGCAGTGGCAGCCATCGTGCATGTACGAGAGTCTTGCTCGCATCAGGAAATAGTACGCACCCTATCATGTGCAATATGTATGCACGAGCATGAAACTGGAGCGTCTCATCAGAGGCATCCTCTGGTATGTCGCCCTGAAATGTCTGACGAAGCCACGATAGCTTCATCGCACCACTCCTCAAGTCGGGAACCTGTCCAAGTAGCCGGGCACATACCTCCGGCCAACTATGATCGTCGGTGCCCGTAACTACCGGTCCATCAATCCGGAGCCCAAGTATGACGGCCACGTCCTGTAAAGTGATCGTGCACTCCCCTATATGCATGTGAAAGGTGTTGGTCTCTGGCCTCCACCTCTCAATCAAAGCAGTGATAAGCGGCCAATCAAGCCTGATATAACGAATCGTCGAACACGGTCGAAAACCGGCCTGAGCGATCAAAGCTAGTACCCTCTCATCCTCTATGACCCATGCCGAATGACTATGGGAATGCTCGATCATCGTGTACTCTGGTACGGGCTGCACATAAAACGAGAATCAGTTTTAAGTATATTCATTAAAAAATTACATTAATCGAAGAAATATATATCTAATTTATTCGTATTACCTCTCCCGAACCAATATGGTCTGAACAATGACTCGCCTGAAGGTACAAAACGTCGGGATTCTCCGGTCCCGGATCCATAATGAATAGACCTGTGATTAAAATATGAGCATATATACAGAGTGCATGGGTGGCGGGAAATGTCGTTGGAGTGCTCTTGGAATTCCTTTCATCCTATCGGATATGAATGTAATATGCCGCGTCCCCACACTAGGGATATGATATCTAATGCATGCAAAAAACCAAGCCCAATTCTCTGTATTTTCAACATCAACCACTGCGAATGCTAAAGGAAACAACCCGCCATCCGCGTCAACTCCGGTTGCAACAAGCAAAACGCCTTTGTATTTACCATATAAGTGAGTTCCATCAATGCTAAGAAGAGGACGGCAATGACGAAACCCCTCAATACAGGGCCCAAATGCCCAAAATACACCGGTGAACCGCCGTTCTCCGCCATCAACGGGGTCCGAAGATACTTCGTAGACAGTCCCCGGATTTTCTCTTTTGAGTGCTTCAAGATAATGAGGTAAGATCTCATACGATTTATCCCAATCCCCGAATATTTTTATCATCGCCTTCCTCCTAGCATTCCAACACTTGTGATATGATACATCCAAGTTGGTGGCTTTATGCACTAAAAGACGGATATCTTTCGGCCTTAGATCAAGATCCTCCCTCAGATGCGGTAAAATCAATCGATATATAAAAGAAGAGGACGCATTCTTGTTATTCATCTCTAATCGAGGATTGCTACAAGTGTGGAGTCCATTGTATGCCGTGATTTTGAATTGCCCACCTACTCTTGAACCCGAGCGTGAATTAAGCTTCCACGGACACCTCGCATTGCCGTCGTGGTGTCCACTATTATCTTCGACATCGTCATCTTTGCGATAGAAACAAACCACATTATAGCTTGTAGTATTATTTTTGGTTGGCCTGAACTTCACATTTTTTGCAATGGAATACGTGCGAATAGCATGGATCAATTTCTCCTTACTCTCGTAAAGATCTCCCTTGATGAATGAGAAGTCCTCGGCCTGTGTATCAACACCGCTATTAGTGCCAATAGGAACACTTTCCATCGCGGAGTTATCAATCCATTCATCTCCTTGAAGTTCATCGGGCGGCGGATCCTCTAAGCCGACATACTCATTATTAACATAAGCCCCGTCGATGTGTTGGATTTCCCCGTCATCACGATCTATCACGGTCATGCTATTAATTTGTAATCCCTCCTCTTCATCATCATTCTCGGATTCAACACTTGCATTATCTTCTTGAATTCCCGTGTTAGTATCGAAAGCATTCGAAGTGCCCACGAACGAAGGACCGCTCATGTATTGTGATTGTGTCCAACATTCATCTTGTTGAGGAGATAAAAAGCCTACAGAATCAACTTCAGGATCCTCCAACATGCGGGAATACATTCCTTCGTAGTTCAACGATTTGCCCAAATCTCTCTGATGTTTTTCAATGAACAATTCGACCGAACGCTTCTCGTCGTGTAAGACATGAATGAGACCCATATCGTAGTCACTTGATATTTGAATGCCACTTGTTCTGTTCTCCACAACAGGATAATTGCAAACCACACTGAGGTGATACTCACGTGAGTTAGTTAATGTAAGTTTGTGTAATTCATTAACCAACTCATCGAAAGTACACGATTTTGTTATGAACAACGGTCTCGTCGTGCCTCCTTCATAAACGGGCATATTATTCTCGAGGTAATTAATCTTCCCATCATAAGAACAGAGAATTACAATTCGATCATTCATCGTTACCTCTGAAGAGTGAAAAATTCAATATCAATATTACACGAAAAGCCAAATAAATATTGATTGTTACTAATTTTTACATTTAGGTAGTAACTCTAATTTCCACATTAATTGATAATTTCACCTCTAAATACGCAAAATTATTTAATACGTCTTCACAAAATTCGTAAATAATTCACAATTAAATTCTAAAATCTAATTTATATCATACATATGCAATTGCAGTGCCAATTTTCCAGAGACTCGATCTCTGGAAAATTGGCACTGCAACTTCACGGGAGTTGAACTCCCGTGAAGCTGCAGTCACAATTTCCAGAGATCGATTCTCTGGATTTGTTGACTGCAACTCCACGGGAGTTGAACTCCCGTGGAGTTTTAAGCACAAATTAAGCTTCACGGGAGTTCAACTCCCGTGAAGTTTAATTTCTCCATAAACTTCACGGGAGTTGAACTCCCGTGATGTTTCGGAGAATTTTTTACAAAAACCGACCTGTTTTCAGCGCTGGGCTGAAAACATGTCGGTTTTTGCAATTATTATCGAAAGCGGTCGTTTTTTGCAATTAAATTCCTAAAACGGTTGGTTTTGAAAATTTGTCCAAAGTATGTTATAAAAATAACTTTCAAAGCTATGAAGTAGGAAGTAGTAGAAATAGCACTTTTTTGTTTGTTTCATATATTTTTAGAAGTAATGAAAATAGAACTTCTTCCTTTTTATTTACTTTTTTTTGTTTGAATAACATTTAAAAATATTACTAGGAAGTAATTTTATCAATAAAAAGTTATTAGAAGTAACTAATAAAAAAATATTAATAAAAAAATTATTTATGTCTTAATTAATAAGCATTTCAACTACTTCCGAGCTACTTCTAATTATTGAGGATTGAAAAAATATTTTAGAAGTAAGGATGACACGTAGACACTACATAAGCATTTAGGAAAGTATTGAAAATAAGTTTTTCAAAGAACCAAACATATTTTTTTGCTTGGAAATAGCAGATGTAGCTTTTACTTCAGCTACTTCACAATTACTTCCGTGCAAACAAATAGGCCCTTAGCAATAAAATATGAAGCCAGAGTTTTGATACCCAAGGATCATGGAGAAGTTACCTAGCCCCCACATGATTAAAAAAAAAAAAACTGATCGTTCAATAGACAGCTTCTCAGCTTTGCGATAAGAAGCTATGCGTTAAGGAATGACAGCAGAACAACAGCAACAATATTTTGAGGCTTGATGTAACTCTCCTGTAGAAAGGAATAAATTAACTACTCTGCGTCGTCGATCCCGTTTTCCAAATCTACAGGAAAGGAACACCATTGATACCCTAGGCCTAGGCATTATTTCTAGCATACACACCCGCTAAAAAATGACCACAACAGCTCACCAAAGTAGAAAATAAAATTACACCCAAAAATAATTTAAAAAAAATTCCAATTTAACGCTCCCTTTTGTGAACTAGATATTTGCTAGCGCACGGGTGAAGAAAAGAAAATAACAAGGAAATATACAAGGAATCCTGCAAGTAAGATCCCACCATACACGAAAGTCTGTGATGTTTGAGTTGGGAAAGTGTATTCGATATGGCAACACCTCATCTTCTCCTTTTCCGTATGCAAAACTCGTTCTACGTACCTGAAACGAAGAACATAAAAGTGTTTTTTTAAGAGACCATTAAGATAATAACTGAAAAAAAAACTAACCGGTTTTCATGTGAGTTAGTTTTGTATGCTGAACAATCTTTTCGCTGAAGGTCAGTCCATCTAGTTTTCCAAATTATTTTCATAATCTTGCTTCCAACAATTCTAACGTAATAACAGTTGAAATAAAATTTGTGGCAAGGCAGAGAATAGATCTTATTTTCCAAAATGATTTTTAGAATCTTCCTTCCCAAGACTCTTTTAACATAATGGAAAAACGAAAAGAAAAAAAAAGTGCCCAGGGAAGAAAATAGCTGAATTATACTCACTGTTGAGTAAAAACGGTGCTTTGTAAGATGTCAGTACTGTTCTGGTATGCATCATCCAATTGATGGTCATATAATAATGACGATAAATCCACGAGCTGCTCTTCAAGTTTCTAATATTATGAAGGGAAAAAATTTGGAAAATTATAATGACAAAGTAGAAATGGTCTAGTCAGATTGAAGGATTCTAATCGGACAAAAGAATACTTACATCTAAGTACTGCTCCAATCGTTCAACTAACTCATGAGGGAATGGTTCTGGTAGATTGGTTACTTTTTTGTAAAACTTCTCCAGCCACAGCTCTGTGCTTGACTTATTTTTCTTTCCTTTCACTGGCTCGCCAAGTGGTGTTTTAAGGTGTTCTGCAGCAAAAGATTGAACAGCCTGTACCGAAAGAAAGACAATCCTTGGTTTAGCGATTACTCATGGGCAACTGGATGTAACTTTATTGATTATGATACCTCAGATGTCTCCCGGATTCTTCGAAGAGCAGAATCAACCTGTGCGTATATCGTGCTTCTCTGTAATAAGAAAATGTGGATAAAATTTGGCTCTAAGAAGCAGGCAGGCAAATCAGATTTAAACACATGATCTAGCAGGGGAAATTTTGAAGTGAAAAAAACCCTTTCTCCAATGACGAGTGATTCAAATTGAAATCTACCCCGTTCATCTCGATGTTGCAAATTTTAAGTGCCAAAAAGGAAAGAAAGGAATGAGTTTTGAGTCTTTTCTTGCTATACGAGTTGAGTGGACACAATCTGATGCAAGTTGCTTATATTTATAGCTTAGGATATACACAAACTCGAACGTCATGTTCTGTATGGTCTTAAGAGTTAAAAAGTATACACAACACAAGTTTGAATAGGTACACACAATAAAGTTACTTTAATGACCATATGTGTCTGACACTTGTCTGACATGATGGCTCTATGTTTGAAGTGTCCATACAATTTAGAAGATATATATATCAAGCTAAACGGAGTAGATTACAGTTTGAATGGACTACCGTCTGGACATTAAATTTTACTATTTTAAATCATTGACATGGACAAATGGCTGAGGGACTCAAGATGAAGAAAGTTTGTTAAGAAGGTTGACGGCTTCTGTTGTGGTCAGCAAAAATATAATAGTATCCGTGTTGCATCCAAATCCATCACCATATGTCTATCAGATATGGATTTAGGCTTACTGTTCAAACAATAATTCAATTCATACAAATAATACCCTTTCTTTGAGAAGAGTAAATGCAAATAGGAAAAACATAAATCAGCTCAGTATAAGCCCTAAGCATCATGGATGTACACAATCGACAACAGATACTAAACATATATGCAACAGACTTCATATTTCTCTTAAAGAAACACTTACTTCCCTCATTAGAATAAGTACTAAAATATAATTAGAATAAGGCAGGTCTAGCAACGCAAGTTATCCTTTTGACATTATAATGATATCTACACTTGCAGGGATATCAGAAAAGACGACAGAGGAAACTGATCTAAGCAATAACTAAATTTGAAAAAGAATTCTCTAGCAATGCAATAACAGTTCAACACTGAATCAAAAAGGTTAAAGTTACGACACTCAGCTAAATGGATTCTGGTTTGGACCAAACAAAGATTCCAATTCATTTACAGCCATATCAGAGGTAGGTGGTCCAACAGATTGTGAATATTGCTCTTATTAATCCTCCCCATGCATTCATTTTACTACTTGCTCTCTTTTCTTTCCCTTGATACTTAACTTACCTTCTTCAAAGCCTGTTTGAATACCATGGTGTTTTACTTGTTTCCATGGTGTTTTTGCCAAAAACAAAACACTATGCGTTTGGAAACCATGGTGTTTTATAAGCTAAATCATCCTCAAACAAAAAACATACCACTTATTTCAAAACACCTTTTAGGTGTTTTGGTTTTGAGTTTGAGAATGTGTTAATATAATATCTAACATAATATATTAAATGTAATTAATATAGAGTTATTATCAACATACTTATTATACTATACTATACTATACTATATTATAGCTAATTTAATATATTTATAATATTTATTAAATAATATAAAAAAATAATAAATAAAATATCTTATATAATAATCTAATAACATATTAAATACCAATATTTAATATGTTAATAATGTATTATATAATAAGTAAATAATAATATATAAATAAACTAACAAAAATATTATATAATAGTAACATATTTAATAATAACATAACAATATAAAATAACATATTGTATAGTAAGTGTAATATAATATATAAGATATTAATATATTATGTAATAAATAATATAATTTATTATAAAGTAAAATAATTTTTAACAATAAAATAATTAATTGCTAACAAATGTTAATGTAAAAATAATATATTCATAATAAGATAATATTTAGTTATATCATAAATACTAATATATTATTAAAGCACTATTAATAAACTCTAACATATTAAAAACTATAATATATCATATAATATTAAAATATTTATAATATATTAATTTATAAATTACATACTAGTAATAACATAATATTAACATTATTACTAATATTATATTATATTAATAATAGTATAATATTATATTAATAATAAAATAACATATATTAATAATATGTTTAATACTAATGTTACAATGGGTCAAACTAGTGTTGACAAAAAATACTTAACATGGTGTTTTGAAAATATTTTAAGAGAACACAACACCATTGTGTTTTTTTACAAAAACACAAGGAGGAAAACACCATGGTATCCAAACGAAGCCCCGGAATCATACAAGTTGTTTCTATCAGGGTTTGCTACTGTTAACTATAAATGGGCTTACCAACGCAACATCCTGAAGCATTAGGCTGATTTGAGATGAATTGGAGAATGGCCCAAATGGATGGCAACCCGTAGCCCAGAGCCAATTCAGGATGGGCCTTTCGTGTATATGTGATGCTTTCTCATATGGTGCAGTTAATCCTCCCAATGCAGATGCCAATCCCGCCAATATGTGGCGCTGCGACATAGATGGGAATGCATATTGCCTTGCTGTTTCTGAGACGTAGCTGTTAAAGGGAAGTGCACAAAATAACCTCAATATACATCTTTCTTTCAAAACATGATCATAACCAAACTGTGGGTCATAAGACCTTCTCGATTCATTTATCTGTTGTAAATTACTAGACATAACAACAATGCAATAAATTTTCTAGTCATACTATAAAAATCAAATGAATAAATTTTCCATTCAGAATAAGAAACTATTAAATAATTTTATTATATAGATTTCCAAAAAATACAGTTAAAATGTTAAGCTAATAGGTTGCTAGTAGAGTTCCTCAATAAGAACAGGGACACCTTGCTCTAATTCACCTACATTAAATGTTACTGTTTGAAATGATTTATAGTATCCAGGTTATACTTTACACTGTGATGTCACAATGATTTTTTTGGTTGTAACAGACATGGATTCTTTTACTTCTGATGATTTTTAAGCTATTACTTATGAAGTTCTAATTTTCCCTCTTGTCCAATTTCTTACAAGTTTTATTAAAGGCGCGCGCCTCACTGAGCCTCATGCGTCTTGCATTGCAGGGCGGTGGCTAAGGTCCAATTTCTTACAAGTTTTATTAAAGGCGCGCGCCTCACTGAGCCTCATGCGTCTTGCATTGCAGGGCGGTGGCTAAGCACCCCGCATTTGGCATTTGATGTGGCAGCGCCTTTTGTGCCTCCCAAGAACAAAGTGCATGCAAGACATAACCTTGTATATTTTCTTTCTTTAACATTTCAATCGGGTTTTTATACCCATACCCATATCCCAAAAAGCAAAATAAACCGATTATGCCTTTTTAGTAGTCTGATTGAGGACCCTAACTATCCTTGTCTACTATTTGATGTTTCTCCAATAATAGTCTGGATTTGACTTTTGATTTGGGAAATTATGATGTTCGCTACTACATTGGATGTGTTAGCATTAGGAATTGAGACCTTATTTTGTGATTTAGTAGTATATGTTATTTATCTTGACATATTTTTTATGTTTGGATGTGTTAGCATTAGGATTTGAGACTTTATTTTGTGATTTAGAAGTAGATGTTATTTATCTTAACATATTTTTTATGTAAAAATTCATAAACATGTTCTTCGCACTTGATTATCCATGTTGAAAATTATGTGTGCGGTGTGCGCCTCGTTTCACTCGGGCGCGACGCCCTGCGCATGTGCCCATACCCATAAAGGGAATTGCGCCCCCGCATTGCGCCTTGCATGTATTGATAACACTGTTTCTTACATCATTGCTCTATAGCAAATTTAAGTGATCTCATCATAATATGTGTTTGCGTTTAAATATATTACATAACAATTAGTCTGAGTTATAAGCAAGTTTATATTATCAGTTCAAAAACCTTTTGAAGACATTTTTACTTCACAATTTTTTCTATTGCCTTTGCATCTTAGTTGACCATTAAGTTAAATGATATTTTTTCTTTAATAATATAGGTTATTCATGTTTTAGTGTATAATCATTTTTAGGTTAATAATTTCTTCATTATATTTCTCATATTAATGCCTATTTTATTCATTATATTGATCATATAATGTCTATCTTCTTCATTATATTTATCATCCTAATGTCTATTTTAGTCATTCTATTTATCATCATAATGTCTATTTATATGTTGAGTTTTTCAGGTAACCCCTCTAATTATGCTTAACTTGAAATAAGTCACCCCAAATCATATGGTTTGTTCACAAGTCTCAATCTCTCTACCATGTTTTGTCAATAAGTTGAGCAGGAGCCAGTCGAAGCTTAACAATACCTTAGTGATATAATGGTTACAAGAAATATTATGCCAATCCAAAGATTTTATTTGGGATGCATCAACTAGTTGCAAATTTCTAATTGCTTTACTACTTCTACAAACCTGGGTCATTTTGAAAAAATGGCATGAAATTTATTGTCATGGTGCTAAATCAATCTGATAAAGGTTTCTTAAGGGGTAAAAGTCAATCCTGAGTAAATAATTTAAACTTCACCTTAGAGGTATTTTTTCATTTTCATGCTGAAGGACAATGACAACATCTTTACTAGTCCAGACAAGACTTTCGTCTTCCATTAGGAGATCAGCATCAACACCAGCTAAAGATAATACAAATCTGCAATGCGATTATGAAACAAAAGTCAGTATGATGAAAGATTATTGCTTTTACAATTGTAATTTTAAGAAAATTATCTTAGGAAATTAAAACAAAATAATAAAACCGTGGACTTAAGCTTTTGGTATAGTGGTTACATGAACAAAAATTATTGTGTACTTATTGTGCACAATGTTCAAGGTGGAATTTGTGAATCGTATTTCCTGGAGGGAATGGTTCATTAGAAGATCTTAGAGAGATTCAACATCAGTTGCATAAAATATTGCTAGGTTTGAAATATCACAAGGTAAAGGTGTGTTCTTTTAGGTCATGCTAGTACCATGGTATATCTTCCTACCATTTCAGTGAAATTTTGCACGCATGTGGTGATAAGTGATAACATGCAATGTCTTAGATCTTTCCCCTCTTATTATTTGGTTGATGTGGTTTCTCCCCTAAAAGTTCATGTCGATGCCTCCTTTTATATCTCTCTGCTATTGGTTTTAAGTTTATACAGGCCTGTACAACAATTTATCTAGTCCACAGCAGTCCTGTTATCTTTAAAAAATATTCTTCCAGGTCATAGAGCATATGGACCAATATGATCTCTACAGAGAGAGCAGAATGCAAAATGCTAAGTCGGGAGTGACAAATTTGGGATATGCTTATAAAGAATATAAAAAAGTGGATACATGATACTCACACAGGAATGACTCTAGTTCCGTAGGTCCTGTACAAGTTTCCCTGTTTCTTTTTCTCATTCTTTTTCTTCTTTTTTCCATATGTAGAATAATAAGTTTCCCACAATGGTTTGTTCTTGATAATGGAATCTTGAGAACTACCAGATTCGTCCATCCAATGCTGGAAAAGGTAAATGAAAAAATGTAAAAGATAACCTCTAATATTTGGAAGAGGGAAATGGAATATGACAGAAGAAGTTATGATTTATGTCCACTTTTGACAAGAGAAATTGTATTGAAATGACAAACCTGACGCAGGAAAAATTTAGTTGAAAGTGAGGGATCTGCAACCTCTAGCAAACCAGCTGCAAGAACATCAGCAGAACGCTCCATTTCCTACAGAAAATCATGGCCCACATTGTATCAATTTTAGCACTTAGCACATAAAAGCAGGATTTGTCACACACAAACACACACATAGTATACACAAATATACATGTATTTACAGATACACATGTACGGCATGAACCATGCTATGTATATAGGAATTTAAAAAAAATACCCTTTTTGCTAAATAATTAGCAAAACCGACCGTTTTGCTAATTATTTAGTAAAACCGACCTCTTTTTGGCCAACAGGCCAAAAAAAGGTCGGTTTTGAAAAACTACATCTTCGAAACATACGAGACTACAAGTCCCGTATGTTTAGTGGCCATT
Organism: Asparagus officinalis; assembly: GCF_001876935.1. Taxonomy (NCBI): domain Eukaryota; kingdom Viridiplantae; phylum Streptophyta; class Magnoliopsida; order Asparagales; family Asparagaceae; genus Asparagus; species Asparagus officinalis. Next base: position 2,987,200 of record NC_033798.1, on the reverse strand, counting down.
AATTGGCCACTAATTCTAAACCACAAAACCCACGGGACTACTAGTTCCGTGGGTTTATAAGGGCCTGTTTGTTTGCCCAAAAAAAATTGGAAATCAAAGAAATGGAAAACTATTAAATCAAAGAATTATTTTGGGAGTGTTTGGTTTGCTAAAAAAAAAAAAGAAATCAAAGAAATGGAGATGAGTTGTCACCTTATTATAGGATGATGTGAGTGATTTTTTAAGAAAACTTGTTTTGATGTTGTTTGGTTGGCCAAAAAAATAAAGAAATGAATTATAAGAAACCAATTTCTTAAAAAAGTTTGTTTGGTTCATTCTTAAAAATAAGAAAATAGATGAGATGAGATGAGTTGTCATTATATTATTGGATGATGTGACCCACACTTAAAGAAATTATTTTCCTAGTTTTTTGGGAGGAAATGAGTGGAAATAAAATGTTAATGAGATGAGATGAGTTGTCACAATATTATTGGATGATGTGAGTGATTTTTAAATATGAGATGAGATGAGTTGAGTGATGTTGTGGATGAAAATAATATTTTATTAGATGTGGTGGATGAGTTGTTGGATAAAAATAATATTTTATTAGACGTTGTGGGTGAGTTTTAAGGATGGAAATGTGTGAAATTTGGTTTGTAAAAAAAAGAAGAAATCAAAGAAATAGAGATGAGTTGTCACCTTATTATAGGATGATGTGAGTGATTTTTTAATTATATTTCTCAATATATTAAAGTAAGACAATTGCTTGAGATTTATTCCCTTGTATTTAGCACCATTATCCAGCAGGCAATTCTGAACAAAGATGCTACCTTGGCCAGAAAATTCGGCAGCAATTTAAAAAAATTAATAAGATAAAAAAATGAAAAAGGGGATGAACAACAACCAGAAGCTTGTCCTGCTGCCAGCACCAGTAGAGCTCCGGATTCCCCTCCTCCGGCTCCCACCACCAGCTCCTCATCGTCGTATTCTTCTCCACCTTCGCTTCACTCCTGCCTGCGCTCACGCACGCGACGGCGCCGTCACGCCCTCCTCCCCCCGCGGCTGGCGGCGAGGCGCCGGCGGCGGGCGGGCGGCGCCCCCTCCCCCTCGCGCAGCGCGCCCCTTCTCATCCGCCGAGGTCCATGACGCACCTCCTCCACACGCGCCGCACCCCTCCTTTCCGCGGCCAAATAAGCGTGTCCAATTGAAGCGGCCGCCATTGCCGTTGACTCAGACACAACATAGAAGAAATTTTAATGGGGCGAGGGCATGAGAGTAAGGATTTTAATGGGAGAAGGAATTAGTCGATTCCTCCTCTATAAGTCCTCCTAACAATAACAAAACCCCTTCCAAAATTGGCAACTCCTGGACCCCCTCTTAGTCCTGTGGGTTAATAGGAGAAGCAATTGCTTACTTTAATATATTTGGAGAAATATAATAAAAAAGAAGTCCCATATGTATACATTTATAAACCCACAGGACTAGTAGTCCTGTGGGTTTTCAGGTTTAGAATTTGTGGGCAATTAGTGGCCACTAAACATACGGGACTAGTAATCCCGTATGTTTCGAAGATGTAGTTTTTCAAAACCGACCTCTTTTGGCCTGTTGGCCAAAAAGAAGTCGGTTTTGCTAAATAATTAGCAAAACGGCCGGTTTTGCTAACTATTTAACAAAAAGGGTCTTTTTTAAAAAAATTCCCTATGTATATATATATAGGTACATAACATATGTATATACATAATTTTGCGTGTATGATTTAATTGTTAGTACTGCACAGGAAACCAAAAGTTCACTTAAAAAAATTCAGTAACTTATTGACTTAGCTGGACTCTTCAAATCATAATTGCTATGCTAAAATAAATGCACAAATTGCTTATGCATAGTGTTGAGAATCCAATGATTTAGGGTAGGTGATTAGTGATTTATATACACTATCCAACATGCCGTTCCAATGTTTACTAACCCCAAAATATTTCCAACATGACCCCAATATTCCAAATTTTGAACCCTGTTAGTTGCATCAGTTGAAGAAACCAGGCAAACAAACATTGCATGCTACGAACAATTCCAATATTATATTACATTATGCAAGATTCTTTCTGACATTTAGTAAACATCATGGTTGTCATGGTTAATGAACTATTCTACATGAGTTACAAGTACTGTTCTTAAAAGATAATTGTTCAACCGTAAGCAAATTGCAGCACACACTCAAGCTGAGAGCATGCGTTTCTATCAATGCTTATTTTCTGCTTCAGAACTTGCCAAAACACGCATCAAAATAAACAACATATATAAGAATTTGCAGAAAGAGAAAACTATAGATCATAACGTCAAGGAGTGCACTATAAACTCCTCGCCTTCTATTTTTTACCCTTATCGAAATGGGTTAGCTATGGTGTACAGGCTCATGAAATATTTGACCTATTAACCGGCAGCCAACTAAACACCAATTCCTAAATCAGATCAAGTTCGTGGTAAATAGATTTATAGAATTGGAGAGCCTCTTCATAAATCCTAGAGCTAGCTGGAACTGGAAGGTTATTTGCCATGCAATTTAAACTCATACAATGAAAGAGCAGTCCCCACAAAAGTTAACCAACATAGAAGAAATCACGATATTAAAAGAGGATTACGGCAGAGGAAGTTCAAGCAACAACTTGATGTTGTGTTTGGTGACAGAAACAATTACAGAAATGGGAAATTGCCAAAGATATAAGACAAGGAGATAAAAAGAATTGTCTACTGAAACTTTATTAACACTTGCAGATGACTGTTGATGACTACAATTTGAGGAACTCAGTCACCTGATATAAGCTATACATCAGATTATCATCTCTATCTTTAGAAGCACAGAAAGTGAACTTTGTAACAAACTTTCTAAATTTGCATAGAATATAGCACCTGTATTGTTTTTCAGAGATGTCATGGCATACCTAAAAATGTTTCTCATGAACAAATTATCTTCCTCTAGGATCATCTTGCTTATATCCCCCTATTCGGTTGACATCTAGCACAAAATTATGACTTTGATGTACTATGAGTCAATATGTTGAATTATAGGGACAGACATACCGTTAAGGTACACCTATCTCCTCCACATTCTGTTAAGTATTCTAAATGCCTGCTTGGATTGGTGCAAAATGATAGCAATACTGGCAGTGGTAATGTGGTCATGCTATTAACGGTGACAATTGATTAATGATATGTAACCATTAACATGATAATTTAGTTAAATGCAACTGCTCTCTTTAAAGGATGACATGATAATTTAGTTAAATGCAACTGACCTCTTTAAGGATGGCTCCATCCAAATACGTTCTAGTACGGACATGAAATCGCCCATCCTTCTTCGTTTCTTGAAGAGAATGACTTCGCATAGCTTTTGAAACAGCAATTGCTAACTTTTCATGATGATGTAATGCATGTGAACCGCCAACCAAAATCACTTCTTGTCCAGCACGGACCATCTTCTTCACCTAAAGAGAAACAGATAAGCGTGTCAATAAAAGTGAAGTTGATTTTAATTTGATCAAGGATGCATTTAATCAAATAGTTTAAGCAGAACCAGCCCCCGTAAAGAAATATGTTTGGACGAGAACAAAGCTCCACCCAAATATTTCAAGTCGGCTATATGAATCCTTTTCCTCCACATAGCTTTGCTAAGTGTCATCTATTCATCTCCTCGGTAAAAGAAATACTACAAGTCTACATGAAACTGTTTAACAGCAAATTTAATTGATGGCACAGTGAAGAGGTGATGGAATTCATTGATAAGAATGAACTAAGTCACAAGTACATACATTTATATGATCAAGAATTATGAGAAAGTATGAGACAGTTCAAACAGATGCAGAGAATTTCCAGAAAAATCACTACAGTTGCTCAGAAGAATAAGTCTTTTATTGTGAACCTAAGACTGAAAAGAATTGAAAATAACACCGAGAATGTTATTTACCGTATAAAAGAAGGATGATTAAAAGTGACACTACTTTCAGAGAACTACATGATTATAGCCTGAAATTTAACTTCAAATGACCATAAGACCAGCTATGCTTAATGAATACAAAAGTTGTGCAATTACAGAACACGTCCAAAAGAAGAGCTTATCCAAAATGAGAGTAGTAGATGCATGTAAGTTGAAAGATGATTTAACTGCAATTTGATATTATTTCATTGGAGATAAGATGAGTGATATTTACTTGTGATGGTTCAGACAAGTGTGTTGTTACCATGAGTTCTCCAGTTAAGCGAGATGGTAGTGTAATTGAATTTGATAGAGTAGTTAGGACAAGGATCCATATAGTACATCCTCGCAAGTAAGACCCCAATAGTTATGGGTAGAGGCTTTATTTTTTTATTTACATGAGCATACACTCCAGAAGGATCCTGCATGCCAACAATTTCCATTATGGAAACCCGCATTTTCATATTGCACGAATTTATTAGCACTTTGTCAAAAGAAGCATCCAAATTCATTTCTCAAGAAGCTACAAAAAGTTGAACATCATAAAGTTAGCTAACACTACGTGTTAAATAAAGCTTGCATCACTAAAGTTCTGAAAGAGAATATTTAATGAAGTCCAGATATTGTAAAGACTAAGCAGACCTCTTTCTCAATTGCATGGATATCTATGCTATAGTTGTGGCCAGCATCGAGAATGTTGTATCTGTTATGATTTTGCAATATGATTACAGGCACCAATAACCTTGTCGTCAAGTCAACAGTTTCAAACCTGGGATCAAAAGTTAATTATGAGTAAAATTTCAAAATTTGGTGAATTCTTATTAGAATAATACATCCATAACCATTCCCTACAAAACACACCAAGATGTAGAAAATAGTCATGTAAATACTAAGTCTTTGAGGAAGCTTTGTACTTTTATCGCCACAGCTCTACATTGCAGCTTTATGAGAATCAACTTGTAACGGTCTTAAGAACATATGTGATGCTTGTATACACACGATCTCATCAATCCTTTGACTAAACAATTTAATATCTAATAAAAGGTAATTATTCATAACTTAAAAAATGTCAAGTCAAGATCAAACTCCCACAAAGCAATGAGTAAAATTTGTACAATAATCTGCATGAGTCCAGGTCTCAGCCCATGAAAAGGGTTCTCAACCTGTGGGGGATCAACCTGCGTGAGTTCAGGTTTGAGCAAACCTTTGTGATGAGTGCATGTATGCTTGATCCAAGTTTCAGACAGTACACACTACTCTTCCTAGTCCATTATTTTATTGAATATCTTTTTGTTTCTCTTTTCTTATTTCCTGCCTTGCTTTCTCAAAACTAAATGTTCACCCTTTAGTTACCTAGTGTAGAGGATTTCCAATGCATGCTCCTTGGTTGCATAACCAATTAGATAAATTCCCAACTTGCTATCTTGCTTTCTAGGTGAAAAGGCAAGTCCCTCTCTCGTCCTTGGTTTTCATGGTCAGAGGATTAACAATCTGTCCAATCTTATAGATTAGTTAGATTGCACAATAAGTTCATCCTACATGTATCATATGCCTTCAATACACTCAAGAATTATATTCGTACATATTTTTGCGGATTACTTGATTTGCCCATAAATAAGCTTAATTTTGGAGGTTCAGGCATATGTCCGCCCCTCCCCCCCCTCCAGCCACACCACCACACACACACAACAACAAAAAAGAGTTTAGATCATATGCCTTTATTATATCATAAAACGAATAATTCCCTTGCTATACCATGAAAACGTGAATAGTAACATTTCGTAAAATGACTACATATTGAAAGCCCAGAGACAACTTCATAGCAAAAGGGTTGCTTCTTATAGCAAAAGGGTTCCTTCTGATTCAATAAAATATCAATCTAAGAAATCAATTAAGAAACTTAAAACTAGTACCTAATATCCGGGGCTATAACATGCTCAATGGTGGTTGAAATCAGAGCTCCGAGCTGTCCAATGAAAAGATCATTTGTTGCACTGACACTGTCATAATTGGAGCCTCTTGGAAAGATTAAACTTGATAACCGTGGCAAGGTTCTGAAACTAACACTTCCTTCTTCAGTTTCTATTTTCCCATATGTACAAGGGCCAGCTGAAAGATCAATCACAACAAATCTGCAAGCAGATTGAAAATTGTAAGTGATAGAGGTAAAAAGAATCCAAAAAGGTTAAGCTGATCGTGCAAAATATGGAGAGCATAATGTTCAAATTGAGAATGTAAAAGGTTAAGCTGATCGTGCAAAATATTGATTCTTTTACATGTTAGAAACACTACTTGGTTTGTCTATGGCCAGTTAATAACAAGTAAATGCCAAAGTTTAAAATCATGGAATGCTAATGGTTAATCAAACCTAGATAGACAGCAAAGTCAAACCCAAAGAATCTGGAAAGCTTCCCCACTTCAAAAAGAAGTTCATTAAGGCCTGAATGTTACTTGTTTGGTAGATGAGTGAAAGGCCACTAAGTCCACTAAACAAATAGTACAGAGATCCTAGAAATCTTGTGGTTATAATAGGAAAAGGTCATAATATCATTATGTCTATTAATTGTTAACATTTAATTATGTAAAGGTCATAATATCATTATGTCTATTAATTGTTAACATTTAATTATGTGTTCACACACTCCTCTCTTTTTGTTTATGTTCTTCCTCTCTCCAAGTCTGGTGTGAATATATTGGGAAATGGGGTTTGATTTTAATTGAAATAAGTTCTTTGAGGCTGATTGGACTAACACTGATAAGACAGCCAAGACTGCTGATATTTGGTGGCATTAACATCTGAAACTAATACGATTCAGACAAAAGCTTGAACTTTTGCCTTGAGGATAGATATCATTTGGTGTGTTTCTAAACTAAAGTCAGTTACATCATTTTTCTTCAAATTTCCTTCTCCCTTTTCCTCCTAATATTCTTGATATTTTATCTATTTCACCATGTAGAAAGATACGTGTGAGAGAGAGGCTGCTGGATTAGTGGGAGTATAAAGTGAAACCCCCTATTGCCTTTGTGGACTTTCCCAATTGCTATGATTTAAGTGGAAGCCATTCCTTATAAAAATAAGAGAGAAGATACATACTAAGGAGTAGTATTAGTATCTAATAATAGATATATTCTATTCGCTTAACATCAAGTTGCTTACATAATTTTAACATCCTACCAAGCGGAATTTCATAACAAGCTGAAACCATCTGCCAATAAAAATCTTAAAAACGACTCAACTGAGAGGATCAAATTTGGGCGTAAAAAGTATCCTCAATGTGGAAAAGTAGGATCAAGTTATAATCGGCTCCACTTTGTTCAATTTAAGCCGGCCATAAATTTTAGAAAAGGAAAGAAAAAAGATTTCACAATGAATTTAGAACTATCAGCTAAATTACCAGATTGGTATATTTTGTTGACCCTAAGTACTAACTTAGTATTTTTTTTTTTACTCCGGTGACGATAAGGTATATAAAATAGGATATGGTGATAATAAGATCTATTTTTTGGTCAGAGCAAAATTTCCGGCGACTAAACGCCACATGACTTCACACGTGATGCTGATGTGGCTTCTTTCCTGGTGGGTAG
>NC_033798.1:2966928-2979659 GCF_001876935.1 Asparagus officinalis | reverse complement strand
AAACTAGGGCTCAAAAGGGTGGGGATCAAATTAGGTGTTCTTCCTCTTAGGATTAAGACTAGATTAGGGCAATTAAAACTGAGTTAGGGAATCCCTACAATTTGGAAAAGAAATCATTCTCTCCCACACATGAACAAAGAATAGAGGGAAAAGAGAGAAGGGGGAAATTTTGGGGATTTTTCTTCATATCGCTTAACGTTCGCCACATAAGCCCAATTAAGTCACGTAAGATGCACGTGACAAATCATGTGAGGTAATCTTGCCAGAAATTTTGCTATGACAAAAGAAATAGACCTTATTGTCACCATGTCCCACTTTATATACCTTATCGTCATCGAAGTAAGAAAATATACCAAGTTGGTACATATGGTCAACAAGATATACAAGTTTGCCAATTTAGCCTAGAACTATCAGTGACAGCAACAACTATTTACCTTCCAGAACCAAGCCAAACTTGAGATGCACCTCCCCCATTGTAACGGTAACGATAAATGTAACCGCCTTCTTGATTTTTCAGTTGTTCTTCTGTTAAACTATCAACTTTGCTGTACATTAGACCTTCAAGATCAATTTCCTTGTTCCTTGGATCCATTCTCACCTGCATCAAAAAGGGAAATAAATAAACATAATACAACCAAAAATATAATATAATAATATAAGTAATATGAGAACAAGAGAAATTACTGTTTGAAACAAATGAACAGTCCAAACATAAATGTCAACTAACATCTAGCAACAACAACAAAGCCTCTATCCCAAATTTTTTGGGTCAGCTACCTATTCTTCCACTCAGTTCCTTAAAAGACAAAAAATAAGAAATAAGAATTTTCTTTGAAGGGAATAAAATATATTTTAATTTTTACCTTGTCAAAATTGACAACAAATATTGCAGCAGGTACAGGTCTATCCATTTCAGTTGCCGCATATCCACCACTTTCCAAGTCAAATATAAAAGAATATAACTTTTGAAAAGTTGGCTCCACAGCAGCAGCATCTATTTCAAAAAGAGGGATCTGCCTTCCATACTCACTCTGAAAATGAAAATTCCAATTGTAATTATTCCTAGTATGGACGTACTTTATGATTTCAGAAATATACTACTTTTTGCAGTATGAGACAACACATGATTGATAATTGGCTTTCACCTCCCGTGCAGTCCCTGCTGGAACCATTGCATCCTTCAGTGCCTTTTCAAGAGCTAACAATTCTGGTTGGCCAGCCTACACTAGTAAGCATTCTTTGGTCAGAAATAAATGGACCTTGTTATATCAAGATGGAAGAAATCTGAATAATATTTTACGCTACATCTAAACCATTACATTAGGTAGTTCCCCCTCTCCTTTCTTTTGGGAGAAAGGCCCCTGGACAAAGCCCTTAATAGGGGAAAGAAAGACCCCATGAAAGAAAAAATAACTTCTTGAAGAGAATCAAACCCACAGATCAAACCTGCAGCTTACTATGCGGGAAATAAGTGTCACACCACTTCAAACAAGCTCATTTTTCAATATGATAATTTAGAAGAAGGCAGATATGCAAGCCAAATTGAACTGTTTTGGTATCCTTTAGAATCAGAATGCATAAAATCTGTACTGTCCATTGACAAGGCAGATTATATGGTAAGTCCTCTAAGTAGCTTACCGGTATTGTATTGTATATTATGTGATGCTCAATGTCAATTGGCTCGCCTGTCTCAAGGCACGAGGGTCGATGAGTTGGAAAGCTGCTTTTGAGGAATTCCTCCAGCTTATGCGCCTCTAGCGAGTATCTGTAGCCTCCATCTCCATTGAAACCAACAAGAACGATGTTAACCTCAAGTGGAACCTGAAAGGGAACCTGCAGCAATTTACACACATCAATGATCGTCTAATACTCATAGTTAGTAAAAGAAAATTATACTTCGCAATAATAAATAAGTTAAGAGAAAACATATGAAAATTTTCACCTACGAAAAAAAAAGAAAAAGAAAAAGAAAAAGAAAACAGAAAATAAGGGATGACACCTACTAAATCTATAGTCTACAGACCAATTAACAATTAAATTTTAATATTCACAATTTCTGTGTGATAATAGGATGAGCTCTGTAAGATTCAGTCATAGGTCCAGCATCGTTTCTTTGTCCAGGCTTACAGTAATTTCCCACATAAGGTTGCTACAGAATAAAACCATAGGATCACTGTACAGGAAACTTGGGCAGCTTCCTACTAGTTTGGCTTTATTTTTAAGAAATATTAAGTTTAGAAAGAAAATGTCCACAATTCTGGTTTCATTAATTGATGAGATTTCTAACTTTCACACAACACAACTCCTTCAAAAATTGAAAAATGAACAGTAAACAAGAACCGAATAACCAAAGGGCTTTGACATTAAGAACCAAGGATGATCTACAACTGGAAAAAATAATATCTTTAATAGTTGCTTCTTAAGGTCCCACATTGATCCTATGTGCCAGCCATGCCTAACTAAAATCTCTTCAGTAAATTTCGAACTTCGTTTTGGAAGAGCAAAAAGTAGCCAAACAGCAACAGAGAGTAAAATTTTAACATGCCCACCTCCCTTTGTCTCAGGGGAATAAAACTAAGGAAAAGGTATTACGTCCTAGTTACTAGTATTTTTTGTTGCCAAGCAAACAAAAGAAGCCATGGTTGATGGTTCTTCTAATGAAGCTAAGTCTAAGGCTGTCCAAAAGGAACGGAAAGGCCCTAATAGTGGTCGCCATAATTTTAACATGTTGAAGAGTAAAAAAAACACCCTGGTAAATCTTGGAGTCATTTAACTGTCACACTCTAATACCAAGATTCTGGAAATCACAGACATAATCAAATGACTCTGACTCCTTCAGTTGGTCAGGGTTAGGCCAAATCCATTTATAAAAACTTTCAAATTTTGACTCCAAGCTTCTGATTTGATTCATTTCACAATTGACAAAATTGTGAATCAGGAGCAAAACTAGAGGGAGTTGAAAAGTATGTTCGTCGGAATTTTGTATCTCATGCTAATACCTAGCACATTCCTAACTTTAATCCACAATTCCTTTTTATTTAGTTAGACTAGTAATATTTCACATATAATCAAAATCAAAAGTTTGTTCATTGCCTGGCATAGGAACTTCAGAATACTTCACATCTAATCAAATCAATTAAAAAAAACCCCAAATTCTCTACAGAGCAACGATCAAGATCAAGATCAGAAGTTCGATTAGGGTTTACCTCCGCACGAGTATGAAGCATCCGACGAACATCGGCTCGAACGCTGTCCTGAACGTCGTGGAAAGCTCCATGGTGCCAGTGAGGATGCCCTGGATCTCGCCTGAAAGCTTGAGACTTCGATTCTCCTGCAGAGAAGAGAAGGTGGAAGGAGAGCAAGAGGAGAGCTAAACAAATGGTGGAGCTCATTTGACCCGATCTCTTGTGTGTACAGAGATCTCAGGAATTTGAGATCGAGGGTTTTAGGGTTTTAGCGTCTCCGCCATGAACGGGGATTTATCGAAGGCTGTCGTCGGAGGAAATGATATAGGAAGAAGGATGCGCTGAGTTGTCCGCGGGGATGGGATTTATGCGAATGTGGGCTCGTCTTTCGTCAATTTGCAGTTGAGGGCTCGCAATTTCTCGTCTGAAACCGCCCCCGAATCCCCGATGCTCTTATGTTACCATTTTGGGGTTTTTAGATAAGTCCCTTACATCCAAAATAATTGCACAATAATCCCTCAGATCTTAATAGTTGCATTTTAGTCCCTCATATCTTATAGGATGTTGCAAATTGGTCCTTTTATTAGTATTTCAATTAAAAAAAGCTAATCATACTCATAATCATGTTTTAAACCTTTGTGAAGCTCAACGTAGGTTATGGTTCTTTTCTATGCATTAGAGAAGAAAAACTCAAGTGAGTTTGGTTTTTTTTCTTTTAGCGTGTATTGGGTTTAAACCCTTTCATAAATAGGTCCGGGAATATGATAAGGGGGTAAAACGCTCCAACCATTAAATTTAAAAAAATATTAGGTAAATTTTGTTTATAAACCCAATGTTCAACCCAATTTGCTTTACTTCAAAAATTTATCTCAAGTACATAATGCTCTACAAGTTTGAAACTTTTCTCATCTCCGCAACACCAGTTCAATGTAGTTAAAAGTAACAACAAATAAATAAGTTTTTTATCTGCAAACCCAATAAGCTGACCCGGTTTACTTTTAAGTCCGCCCACTTGAAAATTTAATATAAACTTAAAATACTCCATCAACTCCAATATAATAATATAATGAAGATAAAGCTATTGGAGTTAACAGTATTCATTCTACAGTATACCCCAATAGATTACTGTTAAAAGAGACAATAGATAATTTTGGTTTACAAACCCAAGGTTCAACCCAATTTAATTTACTTATAAGTCCACCACTTCAAAAATTCATCTCAAGTACATAATTGTCCGCTGGTTTAAAACTTTTCTCAGCTCCACAACACCAGTTGAATGTAGTTAAAAGTAACAATAAATAATGTTTTTTTATCTATAAACCAAATTTTACTTTTAAGCCCACCCACTTGAAAAACTAATCATCAACCTAAAATACTCCACTAACTCCAATAATAAAATAATATAATGAAGGACCATATAAAGAGTTTTTTACTGTAAACCCAAAATTTTCTAATTTATTGTTAAATTCACTCACTTCATAATCAGTTTTTGACCTAAAATACTCCAATGAATTACTTTTAAACTTAATTTATATTTCATAAATTTGTTAATCATAAGTTACAATTGTAGATTGATTAATTAGATACAAATTTTATCCTTATTTATTTTCAAACCTACCCATTACAATGATTTTTTATTATAAATCTAAAGTACTGGATATATTTATTTTAAACTACACACCTCAAAAATCATTATTAGAGTCAAAACACCGCATCAACCTATTTTTAAGCTTAATTTGTGACAGTTTGTACATATGGTTTAAGCTGCTATATTCAACTTTGACTTGCTATATTTCTTTTCTAAAAATCTAGGTGTACAGTGTTTTAGACCAAATGTTTAAGCATTATTTTAGGTTTCTTTCCACATTATTGCAATGTTGTAAATGGTAGATAAATTTCTTCGTATAAGTTCAAGGTTTTATGCTCATTTTTTTTAAATCCACCCACTTTGCAAAGGTTTTTTTTCTAAATATTCAAAAGTATTCTAGCAGTTTTTTTATACATGTAAGTTGTTATATTTTATTTTTACATGTAAAGTTTTGTCCTAAGTGATTAGATAGAGTAAGGATTCTATTAGAACAACATATCTAATAGGGTAATCTATACCACTCATGGGTGGATAAATGGTTAGTTTGTAAATTATTGTTATTCTATCAATGGTGTAAATCACCTTATTTTTATAGGGGGTAGTTCTCATAGATATCCTACCGTTTTGGTACACCATGTATTTTATAAATAAAATATTAAACAATGTTGCATTTTTGTTTATTCCATGCTAATGAGGTGGGATCGAAAATATTTTTTTTTTGTATAAACTTAAAATTTTAGCCTATTGCCTTTTAAACTTACTCTCTCCCTAAAAGGAGTTCTTGTGTATGCGCCTAAAATCTTGCCTTCATTTATTATTAGGGGGTGTTTGTTTCAAATCCCAAAATTTATGGATATGGATTTCACTATAGAATTTGAAATCCCAAATTTTTTTGTGGGTTTTGGAATCTCTAAAGTTTTGTTTGTTTCATTAATATTTTAGGATTTGGAATACTATAATTTGTAATATTTTGTTTGTTTCATCAATATTTTGGGATTTGGAATACTGTAATTTGTAATTTATACGTATAATTAATTTTATGATATTTATTATATATAATTATGCAATATCACATACTGTATTATATAATAGTACAAAATATATATTATAATATTATATAATATTTTAATAACATATATTATTATATAATATATTATATTAATTATAATAGATATTTTTTTATCTATTATATTATAGTGTATTATATTAAACCAATATAATAATAACAATATCACATACTGTATTATATAATAGTACAAAATATATATTATAATATTATATAATATTTTAATAACATATATTATTATATAATATAATATATATATATATATATATATATATAATATATAATATATTAATATATATATAATATATATATATAATATAAATAATATATATATTATATATAAATATATAATTCTATATATGATTCTATATATTATATAATATATATATTAATATAAAGTATATAATATATATATATATATATATATATTAAATATATATAATATATATATATATATATAATATATATATACTATATTAATATATATATATATATATATATATATATATATATATATATATAATATTAATATATATATATATATATATATATATATATATATACATATATATATATATATATAAACATATATATATAATAATATTATATATATATAATATATATATATATATATATATATATATATAATGATATATATATATATAATATAAAATGCTACAGTAATTTATTACAGCATTTACTACAGCATGAACAGTGATTTTGTAAATATAATACTACATATTATATATAATATATATAATAGTATGTATATAATATTAATATATTAATATATGAGATATATATATAGTTATATAATATAATATAATCATATATTATATATATTATATATATATATATTATATGTTTATATATATATTATAAAATATATAATATGTAATATATATATTATATATTTTACTATATATATTATATATAATATATATATTATATATTAATATATATTATATATATACATATATATTATATATATATATATAATTATATATATATTATATATATATATATATAAATATAATATAATAGCTCCCAAGTAGTTTACGCCAGCATTTACTACAGCATGAAAACAATGATTCTGTATATATATAATATTATAATATTATATATATTATATATAATATTATTATATTATATATTATATAATTTATATGTACACTGTACAGTAATTTGTCTGCAGTCAATTTACTACAGCAGAATAGTGATTCTTTGTATTAATATTAATATATATATTAATATAAATATATTATTAATATGGGAAAGTGAATCTAAGGTGACACCTGTAGGCTCCAGCACCTAAGGACGCGGGCTAGAATCACATTTATTTCCTAATTTTTTTACGATCCGTCCGTTGAACTTGTGATTACACGTTCTTAAACCCAAACACACCAATTTTAGGGTGTGAACCGTTGTGTTTTGACCATTCGTTGAACCGTGCAAAAAGTTCTATTCATTTCGAAACCGTTAAAATTGCAGCGAGTGGATAAAGGTCAAAAACACCATGGTTCAGCCTCAAAATTGGTGTGTTTGGGTTTAAGAACATGTAGATCAAGGTTCAACGGAGCGGATCGTAAAAAAATTTAGGAATCACATCGGTGTCACCTTAGATTCACTTTTCCATATAATATATATTTTTATATATTATAATATATATATTATATATATATATATATATATATATATATATATATATATATATATATTATAATATATATATTATATAATATTATATATAATATATATATAATTTGCTACGGGTAGTTACTGCAACATTTATGAACAGTGATTCTTGGGTCCTCCTATGAGGAATAGATGTATTATATTAAATATTATATTATTATAATATTATATATAATATATTAATTTTATATTATATTAATTATTGTATAGTATAGCATGCTAATATAATATAATATAATAGTTTTTTAATAATATATAGGTGCAATAACCAACCCAAATCCTCTCTCAAAAATAGGATTTCACAAATTCTAAAATATAATAGTTTTTTATAATTTGGGGATTCAATATCCCAAAATTGGTTTTGAAACAAACATTGTTTATGGAATCCTAAAACCCTCAAAACTTGTAATCCACCTTATATCCCCAAAAAAAGTTGAAACAAAAGGGAAGATTTCACAAATCCTAAAAATATATTATTTTTTTATAATTTAGGGATTCAATATCCCAAAATTAATTTTGAAACAAACAAAGTTTATGGAATCCCAAAACTCAAAAAAAGCACTTTTTACATCCCAAAACTTGAAATCCACCCTATATTCCAAAAAAAAATTGAAACAAACACCCCCTTAAAGTCACTCACCTCCAATATCACTATTGAGATCCAAAATACTCATTCGAATAAATCTTAAACTCACTTTACATTTTCACCGCTCATCATATGTGAGTATATTTTGTTATAACCTTCTATATTTTCGTTCTAAATCCAATGTCATACCATTTATTTTTAAACCTCATTTTTAAGCTACTCTTAAACAAAAAATACTTCAACGTTATTTTTAGATCTATTTTGTATTTCAATGATTTGGTATACATTGTGAGTCATTATATTTTTTTTAAGTGGTCAGCTACAATGTATTTTTTAACTAAATATTTAATCCATAAAGTTTTTTTTTGGTTTTTTGTCCCTAAGCCCAAAGTTCCTCTCTATTTTTTCAGCCCACTCATATTCATAATAAGTTTTCCTAAATGGTTAGATGACTATGTAACCGGATGTCTTAACCATTATATTTTCGTTTTTTTCCATATTAATGTCGTAACATAGTGAACTGTAGATGTGTTTTTTTGCTTCATTTATTTTCAAACTCACTCACTTTTTAAAATGAATTTTTATCTCTAAATAGAAAGTTTTACCTTCATTTACTTTTAGACCCACACACTTTCTAGATCACCTTGGTTCTAACATAATTGAAAGAATTGGTTTTAAACTATTGTATGTTAGTAGTTTTGTATCGTTGTAAGATGATATATTTTACTTTAACTTGCTATTTTATTCAAAGTATTAGGTGTACAATGTATTTTCATGTCAAACACTTAAACTATACTTTTGATTGTTTACTCGCAAATGTCATCGCAACACGCGGGTAAATTTTGCTCGTTTGCCTAAAATCTAACATGATTTAACTTGAAGGACAATTTCGCAAGATTATATAGGATTTGAGGGACTAAGAAACAATTTACAAGATATAAGGGACTAATATGCAATTATTGAAGATTTTAAGGGAGTAATATCTAAAAAACCTGAATGTATTGATGATGTTAGTTGTCAAATTTTTTTTCCTTCTAAAAATCTATTTTATTTGCATTTTTTTCTTTCTAAATGTGAATATTTTTTAGTGTATCCATATAATCTTGCTCATTGAGTGAAAATATCTCTCTCTTTTTTTGTTATGCTTCTCTTGTGCTAATCTATGTATTGGATACTTTTGGACTTGTTTCTTACTAGAATATTTCGACTAATCTATATATACCTTTTGCTATCTTCTCTGATATATATTTTTCTTGATAGATCACAATCATTTATGATGGACAGTTTCGATTTTGACACCACATATCTAGTCGATTGAATGTCCTTATTATCTTATAATGTTTAATTCCTCGAATTTATGTATTATTTCTGTTCTGCATTGGAAAAAATAGCTTTTGAGTAACAAAAAAAAGGGGGGGGGGGGGGGGAAAAAAAAAGGGGGGGGGGGGAGAATGGGGATGTTTGTTGATTTTAAGGCAAATTACAGAAAAGACCGAAATTGTATTGAAACAAACAGTTAAAGTAATATGATTTTCATTTTCCGCACATAAAATGAAAGTGTTAGCGGAATTGGCCAAGCTGAAAATGACAACAGCTCAATTGCTAAAAGATTTATGTCCTTGAGCTTTAACCTTCGGAGTAAAGACTAAAAGCTTCTAAATTACATTGACAAACCATACTGAGATAGTACTAAATTGATCTAATTGGTTCTAACTATTCTTTGGTCCAATTTTCTGTTCATGCTCTGGTCCCTCCTTTCATCCTTATATCATACAAGATTACTCGAAACAGAATACTGATTAATATGTAGGAGCACGCTACTGTTTTCTTATTACGCAACAACGCGAAGTTACGAGGAACAAAGTCTGTGAGCAACTTATAAAGACTTATGCACACAGAAAGAGGCCATTTGCATTTCAACCAATCTTTCGAGCATCCAGATTGTACGAAATCTCTGCAATGTAAGAAGACAATTTGCAGGTTAGACACAATTAAGTTTCACATTATTTTGGCTTGAAAAAGAATGATTTGAGATAGAGGTATATTATTATTAACTGAAGTATATACATTTGTATATCAAGGCATCAGCAAACATATCTGAAATCATTCGGAGCCAATTATAACTGAGAAAAGGGATGTCCTTGGTTTCAAAGATGAGGCCTCCAAATGATTGAGATAACGTCTTCTATGATGCTAATGTTGGAAAGAGGTGTAGATCAAACCTCATTTCAGATGAGGAGCGCCGGCGAGGAGCTCCGACGAGCTCGATGTCGACGCAGGCGAGGTGTTGCGCGCAGCGGAAATTTCGGCAGCACTTCGGCAGCACAACAAGAGAGTCAGGTCGCAATAAGAATTCTTGTTTCTCAAAGGAAATAAGAATCTGAAGCCTATATCCTATCAAAGTAGGATATTAGCTCTTCCTCTCGTCAGCTCTAGGACTGCGCGTCGAGGGACCCTAAAAGCTATTACAAATCAGACAAAAGCAGTACAACCAATTTTTACGTGGTTCGGCAAATTGCCTACGTCCACGGGGCAAGGAGGAGGAGATCTACTAATAGAGGGAGAGAATACAACTAGGGTTTACAATCACTCACAAACTAAACCCTCAAATAAACTCTCTCAAATCCCTCACAAACTCTCTCTACAAAAACACAAAATATTTGCCTGAAAAACCAAATCTCCTGCGCCGCCTCTGTTCCACAGCCGCACAAAAGCACGCCTCCAAATTGTTTTTCCCAGCCGCAAAGTACAAAAGAAACAAATCCCTGCCTTTGCTCAGAACCCTTAAACGAAATTGAACCTATATATATATATATAACTTTAATTGCATCGGGTGGGCCAGCTCTTCCTTCTTTGCCTATTCACGCGGTTTCCTTTTTTTTTTCACGCGGTTTGCACCCCGCGTTCACCCACGTGGGCCCCCACCACGTGCTCACAATTCTCCACCTCGGTGAAGTTTTCCCAAAACTGAACCGACACCAAAGCAATCAAATGTCTCACTTGTTGTGTCCAGTACAAACTCAATCCACAACAAATCGAAAACCCGAACGAGAGTCCAAACAATCTCACCCCCATCAACTAATCCAAACCGGCTGCATCTGAAAGACTGCCTACGTATCCTCTTGCCCAAGGAATCAAGCCGAACGTAGTTCATCCAAATGGCCGCCAACGGCCTCAACAATCACGAATGTGCAACAAGTTTCGACAATGATCAAACTTGTTGCTCGGAACCACCTTAGTGAGCATATCCGCCGGATTATCCTTCGTGTGGACTTTCACAATTTCCACATCACCATCTTCAAGAACATCTCGAACGAAGTGATAACGAACGTCAATGTGCTTCGTCCGCGCATGAAAAACCTGATTCTTCGCCAAATAGATAGCACTCATACTATCACAATGAATAGTGACGGACCTTTGCGATATACCAAGTTCCTCCAAAAGTCCTCGAAGCCAAATAGCCTCCTTCACAGCCTCCGTAACTGCCATATACTCTGCCTCCGTCGTAGACAAAGCCACCGTCGACTGTAAGGTGCATCTCCAACACACCGGCTATGGATCAAAGTAAACACATACCCCATCGTAAACCGGCGCTTATCCAAATCTCCGGAATAATCCGAATCAACATAACCAATGCATAGCTGCCCACCTGTAGTGTCCCGCTCATAAACCAAACCAACATTGAGCGTACCTCGAATGTACCTCAAAATCCATCTCACAGTGTCCCAATAACCCACTCCTGGATCGTGCATGTATCTCGATACCATGCTTACTGCCTGTGACAAATCTGGTCTCGTACATACCATCGCGTACATCAAGCTCCCAACCGCACTCGCATATGGAGTCTTCGACATCAACTCACGATCTTCAACTGACTTCGGTGAAAGACCAGCTGAAAGCTTCAAATGGGCTCCCAATGGTACACTAACTGGCTTCGTATCCATGCTAACATGGAATCGCTGTAGAACCTTCTTCAAATAAGCCACCTGTGTCAAACAAATTCTGCCCTTCTTCTTGTCTCTGCCGATCTCCATCCCTAGAATGCGCTTCGCCTCACCCAAGTCTTTCATCTCAAACTCATTTGATAGCTGAACTTTTAATTCATCTATAGCCGACCTGGAAATAGAGGCAATCAACATGTCATCGACATAGAGCAACAAATAAATGTACGCACCTCCTTTCAGCTTGCGAAAATATACGCAAGGATCAAACTGGCTCCGAGTGTACGAATGACCAAGCATAAAACCATCGAATCGCCTATACCACTGTCAAGGAGACTGTTTCAAACCGTATAGCGATTTCTTCAATCTGCAAACTAATTTTTCCTTCCCTGCAGCTCGGAATCCCAATGGCTGAGTCATATATATTTCTTCATCAAGATCACCATGAAGAAATGCCGTCTTCACATCCAACTGATCTAACTCCAAACCATACTGTGCCACCAAAGCTAGCAAAATCCGAATCGAAGAGTGCTTCACCACCGGAGAGAAAACCTCATTATAGTCAATACCTTCCTTCTGTGCATAGCCCTTCGCAACCAATCTAGCTTTGAACCTTAATGGAGTGCCCTCAATGCCCTCCTTCTTCGTGTATACCCACTTGCAACCAATT
>NC_033798.1:2943896-2965928 GCF_001876935.1 Asparagus officinalis | reverse complement strand
ATTGTGACCTCCGTTGTCGGAGCTTGTTTGAATAAGCTATCTATTGTGATTTTTAGACAGCCTACACCTTGAAAAACCTTAAAAATTATTTTAAAAATGCCATGAATAATACAAAAATTACAAAAAAACACCCCAAAATTTTTGATCAGCCTTGAACAATTTGAAATTAGAAAGACCCGCAAAAAATTGAAAACTATTAAAACACCTATGAAAATTATAAAATAACCCTCCAAAATATTTGAAAAATTCAGAAATTATGAACAACTCCTTGAAAAATCGAAAACGAGCTCCTAGAGAGACCAACAAATCTACAAACAGTCCCCTTAAAAATCTAAATATCAAAACATTAACTTTGGAGTTCAAAATTCTGGAGTTGAAATTCTTAGGAGTCCTAAACAATAGAATTAGAATTAATTTTGAGGTTTAAATTCTAGAATCAAATTCTAAAACTCGAAGTCAATTTCTTGAATCCAAAGACAAGCTTAGTGTAATTTAAAAAATACCCATGACATTTAAAGAATTTTGAACAAGACTCCTCTAAACTTTATTATCTCGTTGAACAAAGAGTAACAAATGTTGCAAGTTTCCAAGGGGAGGATACTTTGGGTGGGTTATATGTTCACATGATATTTGAAGAATTTTGGACAAGATTTTTCTAAACTTCATTAACTTCTTTCTGGGTGGGTTACACGATCACATCATCTCTCTGAGTCATAGCTTTTTCTAGAATTGCTCTCATTTGTGAACCATGTACTTTCTGTTGTGCGCAGCGGAAATTTCGACAGCACCTCCGGTGCGCAAGGTGCACAACAAGAGATTAGATCACAATGAAATTCTTGTTTCTCAAAGGAAACAAGAACCAAAAGCCAGATATCTCATCAAAGTGAGATATCAGCTCTTGGTTCTTGTTTCCTTTGAGAAACAAGAATTTCGTTGTGATCTAATATCTTGTTGTGCACCTTGCGCACCGGAGGTGCTGTCAAAATTTTCGCTGCGCACAACAAGTGGTATCAGAGCCCAAATTCCAGATCTAGGGTTTGGTTGGAGGAGTAGATCAATTTGGAGGCTCGTCTAGGGCTTCGTTTGGTGATAAAGGTGGGATCTTTTAGTAAAGACTCTATCTTTTCAGTTTTGGATCTATTCTTCGTTCGATTGGTGCGTTGAGAAAGATGTCGGGGAAAGAAGGTGCTTCAGGTGTCATTCAGAGTTTGAATATCCACTCTATGAAGATAGATGTGGAGAAGTTTAATGGCACAAACAATTTTGGATTATGGAGATGCGAGGTTTTGGATGCGCTGAACGCGCAGAATTTGGAGGATACCTTGGAGTTAGATGGCAAGCCAGATGACATTGAAGAGAAGGTTTGGAAGAAGATAAATCGAAGGGCGTGTGGTGTGATTAGGTCTTGTTTGACTCAAGATATAAAATATGATGTGATGAATGAGACTTCTGCAAAGAAGATTTGGGAGATTCTCGAAAGCAAGTATCTGACAAAGAGTGTTGAGAACCGCTTGCATTTGAAGATGAGACTTTATCATTTCTAGTTGAAGAAGGGAACCTCCATTAGAGATCACATGAACCACTACACAAAGCTTCTTGCGGATTTGGCGAATGTGGATGTCATGATTGAAGATGAGGACAAGGAGTTGTTGTTGTTGAGTTCCTTGCCCGACGAGGAATATGAGACATTCGTCCTTACTCTGATTAATGGGAAGGCATCTCTTTCGTATAGTGAGGTGACTGCTGCACTTGTGAACTATCAGCTTCGAAAGAAGGATAAGGAGGCTTCAGTTGAGCCGGTAGCAGAGGCGTTGGCCGCAAGGGGGAAGGGTTCGAACCAGAAGAATTGGAAGTCACAGTCTAGAGTAGGAAAAGATCAGTGTGTTTGGTGCAAGGAGACTGGTCATTGGAAGAAAGACTGCCCAAAGCTCGACGAATGGATGAAGAATAAGCAGAAGGGAAAAGGGAAGCAACCATCATCGGAAGCAAACATCGTATCGGATGGTAATAATTCTGACTCTTCTATTTATTCGCTTTCTATCAGTCCTACAGATAGCTATTCGGAGGAATCTGAATGGATGTTGGATAGTGGTGCGACCTATCATGTGTGCCCTAGAAGGGAATGGTTCTCTAGTTTTAAGAAGCTGGATAGTGGTGTGGTGTACATGGCTGATAACCGTGCATGCCAGATCCTTGGGATAGGAAGAATCCGCATAAAAATGTTTGATGGGACTGTTAGGGAGTTAAATGATGTGAGATATGTTCCTTCTTTGAGGAAGAACTTAATCTCAATTGGAGCTTTGGTTGGAGAGGGTCTGAATATTCGAATTGAGGACATGGTTCTCAAGATTGTGGAAGACTCTCGGATTGTGATGAAGGGCGTCAGGAGGAATAACCTGTATTACTTGACTGGAGGTATAGTGGCAGGTGAAGAGCTGACGACTTCTGTTGATTCGACTAGACTACGGCATTTGGGGCTTGACCATTCCAGTATTGATTCCTCGTATAGATTGAAAGAGGGTGCGAAGACCTGCAGTTTGAAGTCCAGTGAACATGTTGATGTGAGCAAGAAGACCGAGGTGAAGTGTGGCACCTCTATTCACCGTGCTAATGGTCGTTCTAAAGGAGTTCACGTGGATGTTTGGGGGCCTTCTAAGGGGGCATCATTGTGAGGTAATAGGCGTTTGGTTTTCTTTGTTGGTGACTGTTCTAGGCGTGTTTGGGTTACAACCAAATCCCCTTTGGAGAAAGTCCTAGTAGTATCCAACGGATTAAAGAAGTGTGTGATAGACAGAGAGGTGAAGGTACTCCATTCTGATTTTGGTAGGAGGTACAAGATGGGCCTATTTCTGTATTGGAGCCGAGCTCACGGCATTTCGAGACACTTCGTTAGAAAGGAAATCTTGGGACACCGAGCTCACGGCATTTCGAGACACTTCGTTAGAAAGGAAATCTTGGGACAACTAGATAGGGTGGCAAATTCGGAGAACCGTGCCTTGCTGGAGGAGGATCGGTGTTTGTTGTCAAGCAATGATCTCCAGAAGAGTTTCTGGACAGAGGCTTCGACATATTTGAGTCATCCTATTAAAGAGTTGTCAACTGCTGTGATTGGATGTAAAACTCCATTGGAAGATAGGTCTGGTAGTGTCACTTTGGTTGAGGCTTCGATGGGGGAGCTAATTGACTCTCAGCAGGTGGAGAGTTTTGGACAGACCTTAGATGTATCGCAGCAGGTGGAGATTGATGCTACTCCACATTGGGTGAAGATTACTCCAGATCATACTGCATTATTTAGGATTCCAGCGAAGGTGACACAGCTTAGGGATCATTTGGATTTGGGTGCAGATGATGAGTTGAGTTTTTGATTCGAGTGCAGCTGGCAGACATAGTTTGGATATGGCCAGTGGTTCACCTCAGGTGGAGGTGTTTGAGGCCATTGGAGGTGCTATCAGCCGCAGAGTTGATGATATTGGAGAAGGGTTGCGAACTCTTCTATTGGTTTGAGGTCGTTCGCGGCCATTTTGATGAACTACGTGAGGCTTGATTCCTTGGGCAAGAGGATACATAGGCAGTCTTTATGATGCAGCCGGGTTGGATTTTGATGGGGTGAGATCGATTTGGTGGGTTGATACCGACATTTGGAGAGTGTTCGCATTCTCATTTGGGCTCTCGACTTGTTATGGATTGAGTCCGTTGTCGTGAATTGTTTCACTTCATACTAGACACAACAAGTGAGGCATTTGGTTTGGTTGGTGTCGGTTCAGTGATGCGGCATAAACATGTACCAAAAAGGTTGCAAGTGCACAACCGTGTCAAGTTATAGTATTTAAGATATCGATCCCACGAGGAAGGTGTTTTGTAGGAGAAAATATAAAATCGGTTCTTATGTTGTGTGTGTGACAAGTAGGAGTGATAAGTGAATGTGATTGTGGAGAGATAGTGTGTAAATCGGCACGAGATATAAGTGAGAGTGGAT
Source organism: Asparagus officinalis (assembly GCF_001876935.1). Taxonomy (NCBI): domain Eukaryota; kingdom Viridiplantae; phylum Streptophyta; class Magnoliopsida; order Asparagales; family Asparagaceae; genus Asparagus; species Asparagus officinalis. The sequence goes on along the minus strand of NC_033798.1, from coordinate 2,961,952 downwards.
GTGACGAAGAATGAATATGATCAATAAGGCAAGAAGGAAAAGGAAAATAAAAATCAAGAATAAAGAAAATAAAATTCAAGAATAAAAGAAAATGCAAGAAATTAAAGATGGTGGATTCAATTATAGATATGGGTAATCTACAATTGAACCCACTTCTTAGAAAAGGGTGATTCCCTAAAGGGTTCTAGCCTAAAGGCGAATCAAACAAAATAAAAATAAACAAAAAGAAAAACTAAACCCAAGAGGGTTCTAGCCTCAAGGTGAATAGTATAAGAAATTAAAATCTAACTACAAAATAAAGTGCAAAATCTAAACTACAAAATAAAATTGCAAGAATTAAATGCAAGAAATTAAATCTATTCTATAAGCATGAAATAAATCTAAGGCAAGAGGGTTCTAGCCTCTTGGCTATTTAACAAGAAAATAAAATCTAAACTACAAGCATAGAAATAAATCTACACTAATAAGCAATAAAAAGGAAATAAAAGAGAAAAAGGAAAGAAAATGCAAACCTCTAAATAATTCTTCATCTCCATCTTCATCATCCAACAAAGAGAAGAAATATTTTGGCATCGATACGGGCATCGATGCGGGCATCGATGCCCCCATCGATGCTGGCATCGATGCCTGTCTGCTTCTAGCTGCTGTCCGCATAACTCCTCTTTTATTGGTTCTTGGGCTTGGATCTTGGGCTTTTGCTTGGGCTTTGATATTTCTTTTAATCCTTCATCTTAGCTTGGGCTTTTGGATAGATTGGAAATTGATTTTCCAATTGGCTTCTTGATTCATTTCTTCATTTAATCAATGGGTTTTTGTTGAGAGATGGGAAGTTGAGATTTATTCTTCATTAACCTGCAATTAAAAGATAAAAACAATTATTAGTGGTATATTTATTCATATAAAATAGATAATGAGGGTATAAAATTGTAATAAAATGTGATTATCATTCAGTTTTGGAAAAACTTCACCGAGGTGGAGAATTGTGAAGCACGTGAATTGTAGGGACCACAAAATGTTGGGCAACGTGATCTCTTCACGTTGTTGCATGCATCAAGTGAGGACCGGGTCTAGCTGAGATCCAGCAGTGCAAACCGCGTGGGAGGTTGAGTCCAGCGGACAAAAGGAAGTGCAGGTGCGAAAGAAGGCCCATCCGATCACACCAGCCTATAAATTCAGCCTTCACCTAGGGTTTCGTGGCTGAAAAGAGAGGGAGGAAAGTTGGCTGCAGCAGTGCAAGTTGAGGGTGAAAAAAAAAACCTTTTGGGCGGCGTGCAAGCAAAGCAGAGAGAGAAAAATAGATTATTTTTTTTTGGCTGTTTTGAAGAGGAGTTCTGTGCAGCGTCCTTTAGGTTTTAGTATCCCTTTTATGAGAGATTGAGAGATTGTTTGAGGGTTTAGTTTGAGAGATTGTAAACCATATTTGTATTCTCTGTCCCTCTATTAGTAGACCCCCTCCTTGCCCCGTGGACGTAGGCAGTTTGCCGAACCACGTAAAATTGGTTGTTTGAGTTTGTGGCCATTGTAATAGCTTTTAGGATCCCTCGACGCGCAGTCCTAGAGCTGACGAGAGGAAGAGCTAATATCCCACTTTGATGAAATATTAGGCTTCAGATTCTTGTTCCCTTTGAGAAACAAGAATTCTTATCGATCTTTCTCTCTTATTGTGCACCAGAAACTCTGCCGAAATTTCCGCTGCGCACAACACTTTCTTTCACTGATAAGAGTTTTGCTACAAAGAAATAGAATCTCTTCCATTAGCAGAAGCCTTCAAAGTTAGTCTCAAAGACAAAGAAAATCTAAAAGTTAAAAAAAGAAGAAAAGAAAAGAATAAATGTAAATATCAGATACCTGAGCAAATGTTTTCAAACGTGAGCACAGTATTTATTAGTACATAATAATCAACGGAGTGATCAGAACTCAGTGGAAGAATGATGGTTACTAAAAATGTTTGGAAACGAACCACACAAGCTGCAATAATCGAAAAGCCCAATAAAAAAAAACCCCTCTATGAATTCAAGTACAGAAATTCCAATTACAAAATTGCTCAACCCTGTTACATTCTTGATTCTAATCCAATCTTGAACAAAAAATTTCTCCAAGAATTCAATCCAATTTCAACCTGAGACAACAGAATCAAGCAAGACAAAATCAGCAACATTAGCTAGGATTAGAGAATATTCCTACTCTTTGATAGTCCCTTCTCTCCATGCCAAGACATGCGTCCCTTCTTGTTTGGCCGACTCGCCCGTTCTCGCCAGGTAGAGTAGCCCCTTCTCGCCAGGCGGCGTCCCTTCCCTCCAGTCAGGATCGAGGACTTTCGAGACCAACTAAAAATGCAGTACTTCTCGCCCTTCTCGTAAGGTGTCATCTCTTATTGATAGGCAGCCTGAGTCATTCCTTCTCGCCTGGTTGAAATAGGAGTCCCTTTTCGCCAGGCTGAGACAAGCGTCCCTTCTCGCCTGGTCAAGTCGTCCCTTCTCGCCAGGCCGAGTCGTCCTTTTTCGCCAGGCGGTGTCGCCCCTTCTCGCTAGGGGGTGTCCCTTCTCATCAGACCGAGTCATCCCTTCTTGCCAGACCGAGTTGAAAGACGGTCATTCTCTAGACCCCCGCCAACAGCTAGTCACCATTACATTAAATGCACGGTCAGAAATCATAATTGTCCTAGTCTCAAAAGATTTTATGACTCATTAGGCTCCGTTAGCACCATGCTTCCTCTGTCATCATTGCATTGATTACAAGGGTGACTTGTGCCATCCACAGCCGACATTTGTAAAGTAACTGCTGACTAATTGATCTATTTAGACTCGGCCAAAACTACAACGTTGGCCCTTTGAACCTACTATAAATAGAGGTACTGCCTGCAGCACATAGGTATGCAATTTCTGCACACTTAGAGTGAGAATTTTTTAGTTCATTGGTTTCTTCTTCATTCAAGCTCAAATACTGACTTGATTGTCGCATGAATCACCGGATAACCCAACTCTGGTCCTCTAACGTGTTGCAATTTTATAGGAAGCTCAACAGTCTATTGAGGGATCAACCACCAAAGGAGGTTATGGTACCCCAAACTCTGCAAGATCATCCTCAAATTCCTTTGTTCGATAACTAACATCAACACCTTATTTTTCACATTTTGGTTCATGGTTTTCTGCGAAAGCACCATAACATAAGATTTCTTCTAGAAAACTATTTAGAAATGAGACACCCCATGATTTGGTAAGTTTAATGGGAAAAAGTATTGGAGGTCTTAGCGGAATAAATGAAGTTGGGGACGGTTTTGTGAAATTTAACCAAAAAATAAAAGCTAATTAGCACTTAACCACCTTATAGTTTCTATACAATCAAGTGTTTTTTTACAGTACTTACATATTCTAAATCCTAATTTTTAAAATACATGCTTTAATACGTTATGTTACACAAACGCGAGAATTTTGGCCTGCATATTCGTATGTGACGTCCAGAAACTAATTTTAGAACTTTAAACCATTAACTTTTTAATTTATTTTTAAACTAAACCATATTCTATAGGGTTTATATAAGTTTAAAATAGAATTAGGACAGATTGAAAAAGCTGAACAAAATTAACAGTGAAAAAGTTTACAAATTAACATATGAGTGTCACATAGTAACTTCCACGGAAAAATTTTCGTGTAACATATCATATTAAAGTGCAAATTTTAAAAACTTTAGAGTAAATAAGCGTTGGCAAACACAAATATAAGGTACCTTAAGTGCAAAACAGCCTAATTTCTGACCAGGATATCTCACTATAGAGTTATTTGTATCTAATAAAACCAAATAGCGCTTAATTACTTTATAGTTTCACTTACCTTGTACTTATATATTAATGCTTGATTTTCACAGCACTTATATCTTTTAAGCTATTTAAAATTAGTATATTAGTACCCTCAATCATGCAAAACGTGAAAATGTTTAGATGAACATTCTCATATGATACTCACATGCTAAGTGATTCTAAGTTTTATATAAGAATATTCACGTAAAAAATTTCACATTTACATAATAGACGATACTAACATGACAACTTTAACTATTTAGTATAAATGCTGAGAAAAAACAAATGAGAGCGTGTAAGTGCGAAGTGAGTGAAACTATAAGGTATTTAAGTGCTAATTAGTGCATAAATCGTGGGTTCGGGTTAACGGGTCTTCGAGAACATCCAAACTTTTTCCCCAAGAAAGTACCCATTTCGATCTGCCGCCTCAATTCAAGCTCAAAACCTTTGTTAGGGTTTTAGAAGGGTTCATCTTAAACCCCAAATCCCTCGAATGTCGCTTCTTTTCACCCAAAATCAATAAATTAAAGGGCAAATTAGGGTTTTTGAGTTTCTCAATCTCCAGTTCAGTCCCAATGTTAAAGTTTCTCTCTACTTCTCCCTTATTTGGGAGAAAATTACAAACCCTCCCCTCGAGAATCCCCTCCAATGGAGATTTTAGGTACCCAATGCTCCGATTCTTCGAGCCTTTGAAGGGAGCAGTTGTTAATAATCCGGCTCGATTTCGAAAGGCGTGGTTTTGTTCGGAATCTGGTGATGGGTCGATTGAAGTGGTCGAGATAAAGGCTGCTGAAGGTGCTGCTGACGGCGGAGCCGAGGAGGGCGATTCGAAGGAGAATTCAGCGATTATATTGGCGAACCCTAAACCCGAGGATCATTTAACGGTCTGATTATGCTTAAAAATTGCGTTTTTTAACGGATTTTTTTTTCAGTTAGTTTGGTGGGCATTGATATTTCTCTCTAAACCCTTAAATTAGTAGGTAAAGTGTTTAAAATCTGTGTTTTCTTTAAGCAGGTTGTAGCGTTGCCGTTGTTGCACCGGCCGTTATTTCCTGGGTTTTTCATGCCTATCCATGTAAAGGTATGAATATTTCATGTATTGAACTTGAACTTGAACCTTAACTATTGTTCTTTGTATACGATACTACTGTTTAGACCATATCTTTGACTTATGAAGACTAATGTGAAAACCTCAATGCAAGAAAACTCATTGATTATGTAGATTGTCATTTTACTTGTTATTTGAATATACTCAGTCAGTCCAATTTTCAAATACCTGTGAAATTTCCACTTTACTTGCTGTTTACGATCATTTATCAGTTCTAATTATTTTTAAGTTTTAACAATTGGAGAAGTTCTTGATTTCCTATTGCTCAGTTGAATATGAATGATAGATGCAACCTACACCTGATTATATATGTACTGCTATACATTCTATGATTTAAGGGTCTTGAGGTTTTCCAACTATGATTGAATCAAAGTCATGAATCGTGTAATGGTTCATTCCACTTGCACAATGACAAAGTATAAGATAAGTTATAGAGCACAAACAACAATGGAAAAACCTTTAATCACCTTTAGCTGCATATACTGCTTTTTCCTTAAGGTCCATGCCGTTTGCATTAAATGGAATTAAGTCAAAAGTCTAGTAGTCTGAAAGAGCACCAACCGCCTTTACATCTACCTCTACATTGTGCCTTTGGTGTCAGCCACATGAATCACTTTTCTATATTTTGATTTGTTGAGAGATAAATGTCCATGTATTACTTTTTAACCTTAAAATAACGAATGAAATAAATACACCACCAAATAGTTCGATCCAATCCTTTCAATATGCAGTCATGTACAAGAGGTGATCTTATAATGCTATTTAAATTTCTTTGCAGGATCCAAAAGTGTTAACAGCTTTAGTTGAAAATCGTAAAAGATCAGTTGCATATGCCGGTGCTTTTCTTGTTAAGGATGAAACAGCAACTGGTCCTGGTCTTGCATCTGGTTCAGAAACAGAGAAGAGTATTTATGATCTGAAAGGAAAAGAACTGTTTAAGCGTCTGCATGAAGTTGGTACCCTTGCACAGGTAATATAATTTTCTACTTGACAAGTTCATATATCTCAAGCGGCATATTGATTTGCTGATATTCTTGTTTCCTTGTACTTCACTGAGCAGGTAAACAGCATACAAGGTGAGCAGGTTGTGCTCATGGGTCATCGACGCCTGAGGATAACTGAGATGGTATGTTAATTTCATAAGTGGTGATACATATATGTTTTTTCTTTTTCTTTTTGGTTTTTTGTGCAAGACTAATCCTTGCCCTCTATTGGAATCCAAAATTGCAGGTCGATGAGGACCCACTCACTGTTAAAGTTGATCATCTAAAGGCATGTTTATATCTGTCTTATTATCTTTACAGCTCTCCACCAAATTGTTAACTGTTAGTTTTTCACAGCTTCATGTAACTTAACTTAATTATGTTCTGAATTTCTTTTAACTGATTTTGAGTAGTAACCCTTAATTTCCTGCCGCCATCTTTTCATCTTTTATCATGTTTTGTCTTTGGAATCTAACTTGGTTAAGTTCAGTCATGGGATAGTTAAGATCTTTTGTGTAGTTTTAGTTAAAGATACATTCTTACAGACTGGAGGTTCAGAAGATCTTTGCATTTAAAAGACAACCTGAGCTGCATTAGTAGCGCAAACGTAACTGCATTAGTTGTAGATTTTTTTTTAAAAAAATTTCGAATGGGTTGCACATCAAGAAGGAAGGTTTTGAAGAGATTGTCAAGTGTTAACTATCTTAATTGTAATGTAATCTTCTAGATAATTATTTAGATTACATTTACATCTCGCAAATATTTGAATTTGATATACATCTCACTACAGTATGCCTATTTTGCAGGATGTGCCTTATGATAAGGATGATGATGTAGTAAAAGCAACCTCGTTTGAAGTTATATCGACACTAAGAGATGTTTTGAAGATGAATCCCCTTTGGAAAGATCATGTCTCAACATACAGTCAGGTATATTCATTCAACTATAAAATGAGTTTCATAATATCTACTGTACAAAAATAAAATGCATTACATTTGATCTTGTGAATTAATTCCACCTGCATCTTCATCTTTTGAGCCCTCACATACACATGGTTGGCTGAGATTTAAGTATTAGTCAAGAGGTAACTTCATAATGTAGTCATATTCATACAGGATCTATGCTTGCAAACATTGGTGATTATTGTGTTATTATTGATGACACATCACTTTTTTTTTTCCGATATTCACTTTTATTCAATTGAATCATTGTCTTCAGAAGGATTTTCATTTAAAAGCGTCTGATGGATTGATATGAAATAATGATTACTCAATAGTATGATTGATTTAAGTCAAACTCATTTTTGTCACCAATTAAAGCTTTCTGACATTTTTCGCCTCACAATCTCAGTATATAGGTGACTTCAATTTTTCAAGGATAGCAGATTTTGGAGCTGCTATAAGTGGGGCCAACAAGTTACTTTGCCAGAAAGTGCTCGAAGAACTAGATGTAAGGCATTCTCATTATGAACTTTGTCTTCTAGCACATGGGCTAATTCACAACAATGGTTTCTGTTAAATGGATACAATTGATAACTCAGCTTTTATGCTTTGTTACACATACACACGCACATATGTACATACGTACGTATGTATATGTGTGTGTGTCTATATATATACACACACACATGCGTACATACATACATACATATATATAGACACACACATAGATGTGTGTGTAGGTGCATGCATGCATGCACACACATGCATGATACACACACACACACACACACACACGTGTGTGTGTGTATACGCACACACACAAACACATACACACACATATAAACATTATATAACATGCATGTGTGAGTGTGTACATATATATAGATGCTTGCATGCATCTACACACACATATACATATACATACAGATGCATGCATGCGTTATGTGTGTGTGTGTGTATACATATACATACATACACATGCATGCATGTGTGAGTGTTGCATGTGTATGTATGTGTGTGTGTGTAGACATACTTGCACATGCATGTGTGTGTGTGTATATATATATCATGCATGTGTGTGTATGTATGTATGTATATGTGTGTGTATGTATACACACACATACACACACACTCAATTGTCCACATGGTTGTAGAATGGATATACGTCTGACTTGTCATTTCTCGAAGTGCTTTGTAGCTAGTGTATACGGATTAATAGTCTCTAACATTGTTAAGGTGATGATTCAATGCTTCACTATCATGTTGAAACACTCTTGCATTAGGGTTTCCTACCATTTTTCATAACTCTACTCCGTTAGTTGTGGAGGTACCTCTTAAAAAGATTTCTAAGTATTTCAAGGAGCATCAAAGAGGTTCCACCTTCAACAATTCCAAAATTGGAAGCTTAATAACAGTGTTTCCAAAGAGCTATTTACATTTGCTATTATAATATGAGCATGACAATTCATTAGGTGTTGGAAAATTCTTCATGAACTATCCGTGCTAAAAAACCATTTGAATTTAGGGTATGCATAGACCTGACATACACTAACTCATGCAGAATATGCAATTCTTCATTAGGCACACTTTTGCTTTCGCTTTCATATGAGGAAACAGACTTATCTTTATCCCTCTAGTTCACTGTAGTCTCTCTATTAATTTTGATTTCATTTGTCTTGCTGGCTTCTATGGTTCCTCATGAATATACCATTTTCTTTTAAGTCACAATGCTGTTAATGCAGGTCATTTTTAGTTTATGATGCCCCTGACATAAAATTGAATGGCATGTAGGTGCTCAAGCGCCTGAACCTAACACTAGAAATAGTGAAGAAAGAGGTGGAGTTAACTAAGTTACAGGTAGTATTATTTTCCTTGCTGTTTTTTCTTAGCTTCAGGTCCCTTTAGCCATTTCCTCCTAATATGGTTGTTGGTGTTAATGTCTCCATGGAATACTGTAGGAATCAATTGCAAAAGCAATTGAGGAAAAAATAAGTGGGGAGCATCGGCGCTATTTGTTAAATGAGCAGCTTAAAGCTATAAAGAAGGTACATTAGTTTCTTTCCAATCTTTAAATTCAGCAGTAAGTTCCATTTGATGGAATAGACTACATAATCAATAAATAAATACTTCCCTTTTGTCAAATGCGTGGAAGTAATTATCTAATGCCACTTGTCATACCGGTTAAGAGAGAAGAAGTCTTAGGATAGGGAACTACTGGGTGGAGAATTATGAAAGATTTCATTCTTAAGGAATTGATGTGCTATAATGTTGCTTTGTAGCTTCAGAGAAAATTACTTTATTTCACTCCATGCAGGAGTTAGGTCTGGAGACAGATGACAAAACAGCACTTTCTGGTTAGTTCTCTAGTTGATGTTTTTAACAGATATGGCAATCAGTATTACTTAAGCTTGATTCATATCTCACATCTCTTATTGCCTTCTTGTTATTTCTCATGCAGCAAAATTTACGGAAAGGTTTGAACCAAGTAAAGAGAACTGTCCTCCCCATGTACGTCAAGTTATAGAGGAAGAGCTCACAAAATTGCAACTGTTAGAACCCAGTTCCAGCGAGTTCAATGTGACGCGCAACTATCTTGATTGGCTTACTGCACTACCGTGGGGGAAATACAGGTTTTCTTGCACACTTTTACTTATTGATCTTCTTCCAAAATTACTTTCGTTCTGAGGATACGCATATTATACCTGATAGTACTTTTATGTGATAATTAAGTCTGTCCTCTTTTATACCTTTCATGCAGTGCAAAATGAAAATATCATATCAAATATCTGGATATCTCTGATAGACAGTAATTCCTGCATCCTGTAAGACAGTACCATAAAAAAGTTGTTGTCTCTGTAGAACTTTAATGGCTTCAATTTTCTTTATGATTTATCCTTCAAGTTTATGTAGTTCATCGTCTAAAAGTATTATAAGCTCTGCTTTATTTTTAGTCAATCTTGGAAACTCTTAATAATTTAAGAAATCTGGCATCCTATATCTTATTTACATGCAAATTTACTATGAAATAGGATGGAATCTTAAGGTTATGCATGCTTTGATTTTCATCTAAGAGATCACTAAAACTATAAAATATTGATTATGTACAAACAACTAAAAGAACCAATTGAAAAGCCCAAGGTTCCATTGTTTCGATTAGCTGTTTTTTAGCATTCTGCATTGAAGCAGCTCACTTGAGCTTGTCCCCATGTCCTCATTTTATGAATAGAGTTTTAGGAGGCAGAATTTACTCATCTAGTGTTGGATTATATGTTAGATTGTTAATTATAGTTCAATTCTTCTGCATGCATGTATCATTTTGTACTTGAGTTAGCTTGACACATAATATAGATAACAATTACTCTTTTTAACCCTTGTTTATTATTTTCCGCTTGATTTTTTTAATGACTATCCCATCAACTGCAGTGATGAAAATTTTGATGTCCATCATGCTCAAAAGATTTTAGATGAAGACCATTATGGTCTATCTGATGTAAAAGAAAGGATATTGGAATTTATAGCAGTTGGAAAGCTAAAAGGTACCTCACATGGTGAGTATTTCCATGAATTATTCTTTACATCACTTTTCCTTATATTATTGTTTAGTTTCTGTTACTAGTATATTCTGCTTATAAATCTCTCAATGACTAATACAAATTCGTCACGCGCATTCAAGCATCATTATTGTGTTCTGTCATTTATTAGCTTTTGTAACAACTAACAAGTTCTGCATAAATTCCTCTGTGCGTGACTTACGTATTTCCGATATATTGATATACTTATGCATGTATGATTCAGTTCATAGAAAATTTAGAATCATTACTTATTAGCCTCTTGTTTAATTGATACACATGTAATATGTCTTTTATATATGTTTTTGAATTTTTTTTTAAAATGGCAATAGGTATAAACTTAAAAGAGCTATGACAGCAAATGAGGGTATTATGCAAGTTGATGGCCAAAATGTACCTATTTTTGTTACTTAGAATCAATCATTCATCATGGTCGCATCAAATTTGTGGTCCATTGAATTAGGAGGGATAGTTAAGCGGAAAGTCTTAAGGCCATACAACATGGATTTATAATACACGTGTGTTGAAAATTTGAAATACAAATTCTAGAAGACATAGAAATCAGCATTTTAGTTTATTAATCAAAATAGGTGATTAAGAAACAACCCGTCCATATGTTCCACTAAAATGAGAAACTTGAGAATGATGCACAACAATGTACTAAGCAATGTGGTAAGAAATAAATGCACCCATAATACCCTTGTTGAAGTTTAAACGAGGAAGAACCAATTTAGTTGGCTTAGGCACGTACAACACTCGTGTTGATTTGTTTATTATTGGGCTATATAAATCATTGAGAAAATGTTGAGAGGGATGAATGACAATTTACTACGTAAAACTTAGTATTGGGCTATAAGAAATTGATTTGTTCATACTCTACCAATATTTTGTAAAACAAATTGAATATGTAAATGCTCATAACTGATTTGTTATTATCCGAATACTAAAAATTATTTAATTTCTCTTGAATGATCTCCCAAATTGAACAATTAATAATCAAATTATTGGATAAATAGTCATTTAACTTCCACCTCTGAATTAGGCAACTAAATGAACCAAGCTTGTACACAAATTTTGCATAAAGAGGTGCTACATGAATACACAATCCCTTCAAACTCGGGTTTTGTCGGACTTTAGCTTGTTTAGGCTCCACTAAATCTCGATCTGTCTGAACAGAACTCTGTGTTCAATAAAATACATTGGCTGTTTCAGTTCAACTATTTTTCGATCTTGGTTTTTTTGCTGATCGTCTAGGCTCAACTTAAGCTATGACCCTGCTGGGCTTGCTGAGTATTTGTTCATGCTTGATACATTTTAAGTGACTTAGTTGATTAATGCTAATGTTGAGGGAAAAAAGCTGTAAAATGAGCTTGGAAAGCTTGAACCTTGGCTTGATAAAGGAAACTCCAGCCTCAAGAAAGTATGTAAAGATCCCAAGAAATTACCCCAGCTCATTTTCTTAGCTTCATATTCTTAACTTTAAATGGACTGCAGAAACTTGGGTCTTGGCTCAGCTTGGTTCAAGCTTCTGGAAGCTCGCTCAAGGTCATTCATTAGTTAAAGAATATAGCTAGAAGAAAAATCTGAGCTCCTCTAACTAGATGCATGAAAATGAAAAGCCTAAAGCTCACTGCTCATTTATCTCGTCTAGCAAGGGTACTCCATACTCGTGGCCAGTAGGTTGCAGTAGCTCAAGAAGATCTCTGAAATCATCCATATGCTCTTTAGACTCTTGATAGCAAATGGCATGTAAAGGTTGAATCTTGGCTCAGCATGTTTGGGCTGTTTTAAAAGCTTGCTTGGGTTCATTAACTTAATTAACATGGCTTGAACAGAATTTTAAGCTTGTTTAAATAAATGAACAAACAAGAAACCTATAGCTCTGCTCATTTAGCTTGTTTAACTATGCTATGTGCTTTATAGATATCAAATTACACTTTTCTATGAACACAATTCTTAATGTTAAATGTGTCAACTTTTTATGTTACATGTATGCACATTATACATCTTATTTTTCAAAATGATCCCTGCACATATAAACCGTGTTAAGCCTACCCCCCTCCAGAGCAGTGCGCGCTAATCCTCATACCATGAACCAAAGCATACCACAAATCTTGTAGCATTGATCCTGCGTTTAATTTGAGGCCTGTTTCTGGCTTGGAATTTTATATTTTGAAGTAAAATATTCATGCAGTATCATTTCCACATTTGAAAGCTTACTCCCACTTTCCAATCAGAAAATTGTCAAAACTCGAGAGTAAGTCAAACAGAGTGAGTACCGTAGATTTGAAATGCTTGACCTTTCCAACTACAGATATCTTTGACTTTATGTTCTTCACCTTTCTGTTTGGAAGGTAATCATCACCTTCTCATCCCACCCAATCTAAGTGGTAGCCATCTTGTTAGGGAATTTTCTCACTTGGAAAGTGTTGTATTGCGAAAAGGAAAAGTTTTGTTATACATTCTTTGAATGAATTTGGTATTTGGTTATAGCTAACCGCTTATGTTATGTGAAATCCGTCCTGTTTTTTATATGGGTTATCAAGAGGCCAGGGCTGAATTTAGCATATCATATCTTGCAGGAAAAATTATTTGTCTTTCTGGGCCTCCGGGAGTTGGCAAGACTAGCATTGGTCGTTCAATTGCTCGTGCACTGAATCGAAAGTTTTATAGGTTTTCTGTTGGAGGTTTAGCTGATGTGGCTGAGATCAAGGTACACTTGAAATCCATTTAATAAGCAAGTTACTTTTATCTCTATTTTAGTTTATAAACTGTGAGAATGAGCCTCTTTTCTGTGGATTAATAGGGACATCGTCGTACATATATTGGTGCCATGCCAGGAAAGATGGTTCAGTGTCTAAAAAATGTTGGAACAGCTAATCCTCTTGTTTTAATTGATGAGATAGATAAGGTATCATTCTGTTTTATCTGTACTGGGTCACCATTAAATTAATTTGTTTTTAATCATCTGAGGTAGCTATATTTCACTATCCTCAGCTTACATAGCAAATTTACTCCCTGTATTGATACACTGTGCAACAGCTGGGAAGAGGACATGCTGGTGATCCAGCTAGTGCAATGTTAGAGCTGCTAGACCCTGAGCAGAATGCAAATTTCCTCGACCACTATCTTGATGTACCCATAGACCTATCCAAGGTAAGACACATGTTCTAAAAATGGAAAGAGCATAATTATCAAGTTTCTTTTGCTACCTCGTATTTAAGGAATTTGATTAAGTCATGACTCATTTGCATTTGTTTTGAGTGTATAGTGGAGATGTGACACAGGTCTCTACTTAATAAAATTATTCAATGAATAATAGGTAGGTTTTTAGATGGATCCAGATATGAGTTTTAATAATGAATCACCACTTGTACATGAACCTGTTTTTCAGAAGGCTGCTGCCTTTGCTATATTCTTCCATCTGGGAAGAATATTTCCTAGTATTGGAGTCATATACTCCTGTATCTTTTTCAGTTACTAGCAATTTTAATGCCGAATATAATACATATACCTTTTTGATATGATGATGTAGATTATTAATGAAAACATGTGCTTTGGTATACAAACATAGAAAGGAAGATGGTTCTGATCTGATTGTCATGTACATCAAGGTTTGTACCAAAACATGTTGGCCATATCATCTTTTTGGATTTTAAGCATGCCATTCCAATCCATCCTAAACTGAGCAGTACTGCAGGTGTTGGCTTATATTAATAATAACTAAAAATGCCATTGGTTTGTAGTGACTAATATGTAGGAGGAAATTTTAGGTTTGAGGTACCAAAGTATTTTATTATTGGAAAAATAAATCAACGGATAGAAAGCTTGTGATCAAGAAATTGTTAAAGCTGTCGAATCTCCTGAAGCTGATACTAAGAAAAGTGAACCATACAGTGATGAAGTTCCAGCATATTGATATCATTGTTACTTTGTTTTATCGTTTTCTGAACTTACTCTATCTACCTCATTCCTTTTTCATTTATGTTAGAACATTTGAATTTTTATGACATATGTTTTCTTCTAATACAGGTATTATTTGTTTGTACTGCCAATGTAATTGAGATGATACCAAATCCTCTTTTGGATAGAATGGAAGTCATTCCTCTTGCTGGTTATATCACTGATGAGAAGACGCATATAGCAAGAGACTATCTGGAGAAGACAACTCGTGAAGCTTGTGGAATCAAGCCAGAACAAGTATGGATTTTCTCTTGGTCTAAAATTTTATGTTCTTTGCTGTTATATTTCTGTTGATATGTACATAAACTAAGCCCAGGTCTTTGCAGATGATTTTATTTTTTATTTTCAACCTTTCACGCTGGCCGCCAAAAGTTTTCCATTAGTAATAGTTTTTTCAGTCTCTTCAATTGGGAGCTAATTAAACATCAAGAAGGAAGCAGATCAAATTGATTGAAAGATAATTATGTTCAGTTTGGACCTACTATGTTATGTTATCCAATTGCAGCATTTTCATTAATTCTATCAGTGTAGTACAGTTCTGGATGTATGAATAGAAGAAGACTCAAAGGAAATGTAGTTGTTGCAGGCATAAAAGTTGAAACTGAAAGATTGGAAATTTCACAACGCCACTACTGCATATTGGGTGCTAAAACGTTGCTTGTGCAAAATTTAAATTACTATGTATAACTTTAGATATTATCATAGTTCATAGGGATGTCAAAATTTAATTGCCCTGAATACTTCTCTACTTCTCTGGGGCAACAAGATTATTTAGCTGATCACAAAATCAAAGGCATACCATGAACTGTACAATGCATAATTGCACATGATATTTTTGAACCATCAGATGTTAACTGCCAATGCCTTTTGATACTCAAACATAATCTGCAGTCCACATAAGTGTTCATCAGGCACATAAAAAGTGTAAAGACATATGAGGAAAGCCCCTCATTGTGGATAATTTCCTTGGCCAGGATATCTGAAGGAGTCGTTATCACTCATTCTGATGCCTCCTGACATTTTTGCTGAAGTTATGCACTTGGGAGATTTTGGTTCACTTATGATCCTGTCTTAAACTGTCATTTTTATGCTCTTTCGGATGGCTTTATTCCAGTTCTGGTTGATGCTGTCTTATTAATAGAAAATTCTAATATTCCATTTATTACTTGCCAGGTAGAAGTGACGGACGCAGCTCTTCTTGCACTGATACAGAATTATTGCCGAGAAGCTGGTGTCCGAAATCTTCAAAAACAAATTGAGAAAATATATCGCAAGGTAAGCAATTTTAATTAATGTGATTTCAGTTAGTTTCTTTACTTGGTCATTTTTCTTTTTTTAAATATTTTCCTGTTTCTTGTGGAAAGTTCTGACAGTAGTGGAGTCTTAGTTCAAGACAGATGAATACTTTTATTTGCGTGGTAAATGCTTGGCTGATTCTTTCAGCAAAATGCTTACGTCTTTAACTTGGAAGAATTACTTGCTACTAGCATACAATATATATTTTCTCATACTATGAGATAAATACTTGTTCGTCTTTCAAACCTTTTGTTTATTCTGAAGAATGCTCTGTCCTAATTGTTCTTATGTAATGAAATTAGATTTAAGCAAGCCCAAGGTCATGATTTACTCACTGGGTTCATTAAATTTGTCTTTCAATCCTGCTTACTAAGTATATTTTATTTAAATTTGTTAACAAGCACTGAATTTCTTGATTTCTTGAAATAAACCATTCAAATGTTTCAGATTGTAGTTTCTCTTTATTTTAGATGCGACTATTCTTTGTGGTTTCTGCAATGTAGTATTGTATTCCATATATAGTCCAATTTGATGGGAAAGGCATAGATGACGATGATACAATAACAATAATAAAATAATCACCACTGTTTTCAGGTTAATGCATTAGGTTCCGTTGACTTTAAACTGTGGTGGATATATAAAATTGATGTGCACCTTCTACGCACCTTAATTATAGTAGTATAGTATGCGAAGTTAGACCATGCTGGTGTATAGAAAGTGATCTGGAAGCTGTACAGGGAAGAGAGGAATAGGACTCTTGATTGTGTAGATGAATGCAGCAATTTTTCTCAAATTAATTTTTCTCTCTTATTACAACTCATAGCTTTAAAGTGTTCTATGTATAGTTTATATAAAGTTATCTGTTCTCTTTCTACTACATTCAGTGTGTTAACTCTTGAAAAATGTTACTGATGTGGGAGAAATATATTAGCTCGAATTCAAGAGGACACAAACCTGCACAGACTCTGTTATTTTCAGTAAAATTAAGAGAAAACAATTTCTTATCTTGATTTCTTTCCTTCAATTCCTGTCTTCTCTTTAGCTAAATGCACTCTGAATTTATGTATGAGCTCATTTTCCACTGGTTTGAAAGCTTCTTCTTAAATTGGTTTCTTCTATTGACTAATGAGTCCTTTACTATCTATGGACATTATTGTGTTATATTTTGAATTCTAACAGATAGCTCTGCAACTTGTGCGGCAAGGTGTAGTGAATGAACCACATACAGTTGTCGCTGTTCAGCAAGTGGTCAAAGAATCCAGTGACTCGTCCAATAAAGAATCCAGTGAAATAGATTACCGATTGGAAAATAAGACCGAGGATGGTAGGTCATAAAACTACATCTAAACTTGAGGCAAGTGAATGTACTTCGCATTGTCAGGCTAATGAAACTTTCACTGAAACAGAGAGGTCAGCTGCTGCGAAAGATCCTTCCGACTCATCGGAGAAGACTAGTGAATCAATGGTATTATTATGAGTAATTCTACACCGATTTTTGCATACTTTTGCTTTTTCTGTACCTTTTGAAGCTAGTGCCAAAACCACAGTATAAAATCTTAAAGCTCCAGGCATTTATCAACTTGTGGAATAATATTTGTCTTTAGAAGTTATATATTTGGAAAATAATAAGCTAAGAACCTCTGAGGTTAGTTACTCATCATATTCTGAAGGAGGGGACTTGGCTTTCTTCACCATCATATTACTTATATATTCCCAATTCTTGTTAGGCTGCTGCAAAGACTTTAACAGTTAGCGTAAAACTTTTGCATCTCCCCATTAATTCAACACCTCATCCCAAAACAGTCATTGTGGACATGGAACACATGACTCTTTATCACTGAACCTCTGATATTCTCCATTTACCCAGTAATTGAAGTAAAGTTTCTGTCTTAATTTGTCTCCTTCACAGGTCAGTACGAGTTCAGATTTTAAGGAAGAACTATCTAAGGTCAAGGTCGAAAAGGTCATGATTGATGAATCAAATCTTATTGATTATGTTGGAAAGCCAGTTTTTCATGCTGAGCGCATATATAACCAAACCCCTGTTGGAGTGGTGATGGGTCTAGCTTGGACTGCAATGGGCGGTTCCACATTGTATATAGAGACCACCCAAGTGGAACTAGGAGAAGGGAAGGGCTCACTTTTGCTGACAGGTCAGCTTGGAGATGTAATGAAGGAGAGTGCTCAAATAGCTCATACAGTAGCCAGATCAATATTACTCGAGAAAGAACCAGAAAATCCATTCTTTGCAGACTCGAAGCTCCACTTGCATGTGCCAGCTGGCGCAACCCCAAAGGATGGGCCGAGTGCTGGATGCACCATGATCACATCCATGTTGTCGCTTGCCATGAAAAAACCTGTGAAGGAGAATCTTGCTATGACTGGTGAAGTTACTTTGAC
>NC_033798.1:2942368-2943886 GCF_001876935.1 Asparagus officinalis | reverse complement strand
CCACCCCCCACCCACACACACACACACAAAAAGAATAGAAAAGAAAAAAAAAACTCCAAACAACCCCCAGCAAAAAAAAAGAAAAGAAAAGAAAAAAGGAAAAAAAGAAAAGAAGGAAAAAAATGGCGTCTGAATTTTGCATTGCAAGGTGTTAAGTGGCGAATAAGTGCTAATAAATGTTTAGGTGGTTTCAAATGCCTACACTTCCTGTACTATTAGGGTATAGCTACTTATACCCCCATGAACTAATTTACCAGCACTTATGTCCCCTGATCATAATATGACATTATTTCCCCCATTCGGTTGAGATGTCATGTGGGAATTACGATGACAAATTACAAATTACCTTTTCCCTTCAGGTTAACTGAAAAAAGGGCCTCCTCAATTGAGGAAAAAGCAGCATCATATGAGTTTTGGGAGGTGTAATTGCTAATTAGTTGTGGGTATAAGTAGCTACACCCCTATAGTACAGGGGTATTTGCAATTAGCCCTTTCTGTTTCCCTTGATATCTTGCAAACATCTTACTTAGGTCCATTTCCGCCCTTCTTGTTTCCCTTGATATCTTGCAAACATCTTACTTAGGTCCATTTCCTATGCATGATTTGACAAGTTTAAAAATTTGAAGTATCTGGCTTCGTAGTGACAATTTGGAATTTACCATTTAGTTATTAACCTGATATACCATATTTCATATTTAATAGGTAAAAGAGAAAACCATTGCTGCAAGGAGAAGTGAGGTGAAGGCACTCATATTCCCTTCTGCTAATAGAAGAGATTTTGATGAGCTCGCTGCCCATGTGAAGGAGGGGCTTGAGGTTCACTTTGTAGATGATTACAGCCAAATATTTGAGTTGGCTTTTGGAAGAACCTTGGAAGCACAAAACTAACTTCTGTTATAATTTTTTTCTTTTAAAAAAATTTCTCACATTTTAGAATACTATTCCTTAAGACTATCTCAAAATCACAATCATTATTTAAGCTGTCGATTTATAAGCTTTGGCGGGATGTCAAAGTTCCTGGTTGTTGTATAATACTCTATAAGTTTATTTGGACATTATTTGGACATTATTGATAAAAACTTATGAGAGCTTTGCTTATTGCTGATTGTCAAGGACAATGATTGATAATCTCTGGACTGCTGTAACAAAATATTAGTAGCATTCTGATATTAATTAACATATTCAGTCATGAGTCTTGAAGAACTATTGATGGATTGCATTTTAACTGAAGTTGATGTAGTTCAACGCTGATTCTGTTTGTTTATTATTGTCATTGTTTGCTTTTATTATTCTTGTCATTTGAGTATCTCATTCAAGTAAAGTACTCATGAAAATTATATGAGCTGGTAAGATGTGAAATTTTCGGTACTGAAGCTCGAAAAAACAGATGTGAAGGTATAACATTCATTGCAATTTATAACCTGAAGATCCATGGGTGATGGGATGCAAAGTATGTAGTTTAAACGTAATTTAAACATTTATTATGTCGTAAAATGAGCAATTCTAGCTGAATAAAAC
>NC_033798.1:2938790-2942358 GCF_001876935.1 Asparagus officinalis | reverse complement strand
GCCTAGGATGGAGAGGTTAGTTCATTTTAATTTTTGCATGAATTATCTAAAATATATGAAGAAAAACATTCATTTTTGTTTTTTTATTATAATAAATTTCAAGGTGAACCATGTTCTATTGGAGATCTCATTGTGTTAAGAATTATTTATATTCTTGTATTAAGGCATATTGATTTTGGTACAGGTATAGTGATTAAGGAAGGATCCTTATTTTAGTCTTTTGAAAAAAAGAATTCCTACTTGTAACGATTTAACATACCACTCTCCTTACAAATGCAATCTGTTGCGTGTATATCCAGCAAAATTTTATGAATGAGGTGAACGACTCCGATCCTGCTAATGCCAATGGTCAAATGAACTCTAGCCTAAATGATCTGTCATTTACAACTAATTGCAACGCTCAAAAAGCCTGACTTATTTCTACATGAGTCATCGATGATCGCTAACAAATAATTGCCTGCTTCAGGTAAAATTTCAGTAGTCCAGAATGTAGCATGTCATACTGATAACTGACATTGACTTCAAATACATGTATGCATTATTATGCAGACATCAATTAACATGCTATAAAATCATATGTCTACAGATACAATGCCATCAAACTGAAATAATCTCTAGTTCTCTTCTATCTCTTAAGATGTTACATATAATTAACTATGGAAATTGTTTGTATGAGTGCAGAGAACAACTTCCAACTCACTAATGTTAATGATCATATACATCTCTTTTCATCGATCTCGCTAAGCGTCACATAAAACTAAGGAAATATTTTGTATGAGTGAAGTGAGCAACTTGATTGATCAAAGAAGCAATAAGAATGAACGAATTTAACTCTTCACATAAATACACAGTCAATTTTTAGATTGATAGTTTCAACTTTTTACAGCTGTTCATGTTGTTCGAAAAGGAGCTGATTTTCACATTATTCTTGTTCGGGTTTCAGGTTGAACAAGGCAAACTATATTAGTCTATATTAATGAAGCATGAACAGCTTCAAGATTGGCTATATGCTTTGTATTTTTCTTCACTTTTGTTCTTACTTTTTATTTATTTATTGTCTTGGTTTTCTTTTAAAGGCCTTAGATGACAAAATGATATCAAGAAGATCTTGACATCTTAGTTCAACAAGTGAAGTTATAATTCTTTCACTGAGTTCTGAAAGCCTGCTTATCTCTAGCCTCAGATTATAATTATGGGTTTTCTTTTTTCAATACTAGTCCCTTAACTCTTTCATAATTTGAAATTAGTCCCTCAAAGCATTGCAGTTGCCATAAATTGCTATTACTCCCCCAACTAGTCATCAGGTATTTCAAATTATTCTGTCTAATCTATACTTACTACTCTCGACCCCAGAGGGACTTCAAAATAGCTCAAGTATTAACAGCAATTTCTATGGTTCGAGGTACTAATTTTGAAATAGGAAATATTCAAGGGACTATATACAAAAAAGTCCCTAAAGCTCCCACCGGCTGAGCCTATATATAACCGGAATAAAACAATTTAAATCTCCTTCAACATCCAAAAACCCCCCAACGAAACCCAGAGAGCGATTTCTTCAAATCTTTGGCAACTTCTCGTGATTCTGATATCAACAACTTTTAACATCTTTTGGTGCAGCGATGGATGGAGATGAGAGAGATTCGGAGAGGCAAAGGGTTTAATTTCTCAACTCTTTCTCGGGTTTTTCGATTGCTAATCTGCGTGTGCTTCAAGGTTTTTAGATTGTTTTGTGATGTCTAGATTATTAATCCCATTCAATTCTTGATGGTTTCTCTATTTGGAGAATGTAAAAATTGGTTCTTGTCGCTTCTTGGATCAATCCCAGTACAGGTTTCTCTTGGATATGATTGCCCATTTCATTAAAATGATAAAAATGGAAGTGAACTGAATAAAATTGCGGAGCACCCATTTACATATTAATGGAGATTTATATGATGTTGATGAGTATTCATAGTGTTTACTTGACCACAGACGAAACTAAATACTAGTCAGCAACTTTTTAATCCTCAAGGTTTCATTTTATTCTTAGATCATTTCCAACTGATAATGAGTTTTTATATGTTTAAAGATTTTGGATAATGGCGATTGATAGGTCCTGTGCGCTTTAAGATTTTTAGATTTCTTGATTTCTAGGTTGTTAATCTCATTAAATTCTTGATAGTTTCTTTATTTGGAAAATGCGAAAAATTGGTTCTTGTTGCTTCTTGGATCAATCCCACAGCAGGTTTCTCTTGGATATGATTGCCCATGTCATCAAAATGATAAAAAATAAGAGTAAGAGCCCATTTACATACTAATGGAGATTTATATCATGTTGATGAGTTCATAGTGTTTACTTTATCACAGACAAACTAAATGCTAATCAGCAACTTTTTAATTCTTAAAGGTTTCATTTCATTCTTAGATCATAATGAGTTTTGATATGTTGAAATATTTTGGATAATGGCGACTGATAGATGCAATTGATTTTTGTTACTTCTCGGTTCTATCTCCGTACAGGTTCTGACCTCTACTTTGTTTACAATATAACAAAGGCATATGAGTCTTGTTTCATCAAGAAGATAAAAATAAGAAAATAAACAGAAATGTGATTACCCATTTACTGTTTCATGAATCTTTATACGATCTTGAGGAGTTTATCATGTATACTTGATCACAGAGAGCAGAGGATATGTCAGGATTAATTTAACTAATTATCGTTATACATCCTTTTACAGAGGGCGACACCTCCTGCTTTGACGTTAGAGGAGGAAACTGAAAGAATCAGAATGTATCAATCTCAGCCAGATCTAGTGAAGTACACGGTTTCTACCGTACCAGCAAGAAAAATTCAGATTGGCAATTGGCAGGTAACTTGATATTTCCTATTGAAAATATCAATTTCAGGTAACTATCGAGATATCTAACAAAATTGTATTTTATATGTGAAGAGAACCACAGATAATGATAACGAGATACTTGCCAAGTTTTTCTTTAGAATTGAATCAATCGCGTGGGAGATAGTCGACGACAATGAGACTAAGAGAATAGAGATGTTTTGGAATAACATATCGTCGCTTAGAATGATATCTTTTGAAGGGAATAGCATTCTCAAAGTCGAGGTATTTTTTTTTTTGGTGATAAACATACAATTTTCTCAAATGGACTTTTTGATTGAATTTGTTATTTTTGCAGTTGGAAGCTCCACCAGAGTTCTTTACTGAAATCGATCCCCAACCGAGAAGGCATCGACAGTGGATGAAGATCCCGGATTTTACAAATGGTGAAGCCGAAAGATGCAGGTATGCATCACTAACACGTCACATGTATGTTATTGGCTCTGATTTTCATTTGGGTTCTTTTTCGCTACAAACCCTTGAAATCTACCTTATTTGCATTTTTACCCATAAATCTTTGCTATATTCCCCCAAACCCCCTTTTACAAACAATAAACAGATAATACTCATGGCATGAGATGAGGGGGCATTTGATATGTTTAGAGGGAATATGGGGTAAATAAACAAATAGACTGATGGGGTTTTGGTTTTTTTCCTCCTATGTGCATGCGCGTGTGTTTTGCGCTGTTGGG
>NC_033798.1:2937205-2938133 GCF_001876935.1 Asparagus officinalis | reverse complement strand
GTCTAAACATTTGCCCTGTAAATTCTTCTAGGATACATACTGTTACATTTCCAGAAGGGGTTCTTGAGAGCCACTATGACAAGCTTACTCATATCGATGACTTGCTGTTTCACAAGAGTCGGGGGCCTTTTCCTGTACACAATTATCCCTTCTTCAGTCAACCGCATCAAGCTTCTACTTCTTCATATGCTAACGGAGGATGGTTTCCCCCTGGAAGAAGATTTTAGCTTAAGATTTTGCAGGATTGAAAGGTATACATAACATCTTATCTTCTGTTTATGTAGTTCAAAAAAATACCACTGTCGTCAACTGGTCCGATCCTAGTTAATGTTGCTGATATTGTCTGCTGCTCTGGTTTCAGGTTGGTTAAAGCATGCTTACTGCACTGAGGCATGAGTTGGTCCAAGATTGGATTAGATTGAAGAACTTAGCATGATTTTAGTTTTAAGTAATGAAGAAAGTACCCTCAGAAATCAAGGTTTCGCTGGCGACCTCATCTCCATTGAGGACAAATTTTGCAGCATTGATGACATTTTAAAAGGGCTTTAGATGACACTGGTTAATGTTGTCCAAAAAGTATCTTGACTTCTGTATTTGGATTTTCTGTACTTGAATTCACAGAAGGAATTTTTCTGGGCTTTAAATTTCCGAAACATTTTAACTTCTTTCACTGAATTCTGATCACTCTATTGATTGTAATGTGCAAGATTGTGCTGAGTTTTTGCTCAGGTGTCTCATATTGTACATCTTTCGGTTACTTGGGGATAGACCCCCTACAGTAACGCTGTTTTGAACTTACTACCCCTCTACTTTTATTGTTGCAGACAGAACCCCAGTGTGAACTTTTTCAGACTCTTTTGCCGTAGGGGGTCAATTTGTCAGAAAAGCAAGTTTCTCTTTCTCTAAGGGTAAAAGAGACAAAAAAATT
>NC_033798.1:2933593-2937195 GCF_001876935.1 Asparagus officinalis | reverse complement strand
GGAAAAGTTAAATACATCTTAAGTAAACCATGCATGATTCTTTCATTGAGTTTTGGTTACTCTTTATTTGATGTCTGTATGTTGCTGACATATGCACAGTAGATAAATGCTTTGTAAGCTTCTGCTGAGGCGTCTAATATTTTACATTTATTTATTTATTTATTTATTTTACTTTGAGATTTGTCTTTATGATTTATTTTTTTTAACGGGACAAGGAGGAGATGAGAATTTTGGTTTCCTCTCAGTTTTTAGTTTGCTATTCTTGAGATATTGATTTTCAAACCATCACTGTTCATTTCTATCTAGATTCTAGAGCATATATAACAATTTGTTTTAAAATTTTATATATAACTATCAACGTTATCTTTGTACGCTATAAACATATCCTCTCTTTTTTTTTTAATATTGCTACCTAAAAGACGTCTTATTTGATATGGGTAGATTGTAATTTAAAAAAAAAACCCTTAATTTTGGCCATTTCCTAAGATTACCCCTTTAAACTACGTTAATATGCACAACACCCTAATTTTGAGAGGTTTTCACATATCCCCTTGAACTCATTCTATTTCCACCAAGCACATTAGAAGCTGTTCACTTTAACCCCCTAATTAACACCCTCAAATCTAATTTGTCATGCACCCAATACATGACGAAATGAAAAAACAAGAAAATACCACTCGGGCCTTAAAAAAATAAAAGAAATAATGTAGAAGAATAAAAGAATTATTTTGTAAGTATTGAGGGGTATTGGCTTCTTGACTAGCAACATGCTTATCATGTGACACGTTAGACTGATTTTGAGAAGTAGATGAGAATTGAGAGGACGCGGGCACTTTTTGGTTTTTGTAAATTACCATGCCTATGTCTGCTAAAATATAAAATTAGGTTTTAAAATAAATCAGATGTGTATTCTGGGCTTATGAAAAATTTCAGAAGTGGGTGGTTTAAAACTAAATCAAAGTAAAACGTTGGGTTTATAAATAAATTAGTTTTTAAAATAAATCAGATGTGCATTGTGCTGCCAACTTCATGTTATTGATGTTTTTTTTTTTGCAAAATCGACCATTTTTTGGCCTGCAACGTGGACAAAAAATGATCGATTTTGCTAATTTTATGTCAAAAGGGTCGATTTTGCTAATAAATATTCAAAAGGAGTTTATTTCAAAAAAGTTCTCCTAACAGAAATCATTAAAAAGAACAAAAAAGGTAGCCAAGAGAGATTTTAGCTGGAGGAGAGACTTTACGTCGTCGCCCGCCTTCGACCGCCGCCTTCGACCGCCGCCCCTTACGTCGTCGCCCTCGAGGCTCCCTCGAACAACGCCTCGACCACCGCTATTGCTGTCGAGGCTCCCTCGACCTTCGACCACCGTGTATTATTCTAAAGATGTTTTTTTCTAACTCGACCACTTTTTGGCCGAGGAATTTTTCAAAACAACCCCCAAAAGTTTTTTATTTTTCAAAATCGACTCATTTTTTATTTATTTATCAAAATCGATCCACTTTTTGTCACGTGAGCTTAATGACGTTCCTAAACAGTCGGGGTTGCCAACCCTGACTGTTTAGAACATGAAAATTTCGGGTTTAAAGGTTCTAATTGGGGTTTAACACCCTCCTAAATAGTCGGGGTTGCCAACCCCGACTGTTTAGGAACTTCATTAAGCCCACGTGGCAAAAAGTGGGTCGATTTTGATAAATAAAAAAAATCAGGTCGATTTTGAAAAATAAAAATCTTTTTGAGACCGTTTTGAAAATTTGTTCCTTTTTTGGCCCGTCCTGATGACGCGGCAAAAAAGAGAGGTGGATTTTGCTCAAATGATTGAATTTGCTAATTATATTTTTAAAACGGTCTTTTTAAAAAGTTTCTCCTTTCAAAAAATTCTCCTAACTAAAAACTCTTTAAATTGCTCCCTCGCATCTATAAATATAACAGAATTCTTTAAAAAGAAGGATACCAAGAGAGATTTCTCTTTCAAATCCTATGCTTGTGTGCATGATTCTGACCGCGGATCTTTTGGTGCAGCGATGGACTTTGGTCAGAATCCCCACGAAAGAGCTGCGCCTCAAAGGGGAGAGAAATCTAAGAGGAGAAAGGTTCAATTTCTTAATTTTTCTGGGATTTCTTTAGTGACAGAGTCGCTTTATTTTGTTCACCTCTGTGTGGTCCAAGGGTTTTAGTTCATGGACCTTGGATAGAAATCTCATTGAGTTCTTGATAATTTTTTGCAGTTGAAAATGAAAAATTGGTTCTTGTTGCTTCTTTGATCAAACCCATCGTAGTTTTATGCTAACAAAAGGGTTTTAGTGATTATTTCATCAAAATGATAAGAATAAAAATAAAATGAATAAAACTGGGGAGTACCCATTTACATTTTCATGGATATTTGTATGATCTTGTACGAGTTCATAGCGTCTACTTGATCACAGGGAGCAGTAAATGCTCACTTGAAAATTTTTAACTCTTGGCAGAACTACACCTTAAAGAAAAACTTAGTTTTGTTCGTTTGAGTCAATGTGATTAAGTGCTTTAGATTGTTTCTATGGGTCGTTAATGGAAATCATACTGACTTCTGGGATCAATACTATTATATGTTCTGCAGTCTTCTTTGTTTGCCTTAACAAAAGGGTGCGAGTTTTTATTTCATCAAAAAGATAAAATACAAAATGAATAAAGTATTGGAGTACCCATTTACATCATTGTCGAGATTCATATGATCTTGACGAGTTTACTTGATCACACACAGTGCTAAATTCTAATCAACAACTTTCTTTTAATTTTTATTCATGTTTACATGATCATCAATTTATATTATCTGTTTTCTTTTTATTCTTAGATCATTTTCAATATATGTCAAGATGAAGTTAGCTCATTATCATTGTATATCCTTTTACAGGGGGAAAACTCTAAGGAGATGCCTCCAGTTTTGATTTTAAATAAAACTGACGATTTGGTGAATAGAGTCGAAAAAGCCCTACAAAAAGAGGAAAATGCGAGATACAAAAGAATAAGAATGTATCTACATCAGCCAGATTCAGAGAAGTACAAGGTTTCTAATTTACCTGCAAGAAAAATTCAGATTGGCAATTGGCAGGTAGCTTGATATATTACGACCAAATATCTTAATTTAATGTAAAATACCGAAAATCCTGAGTCTCTAACAAAATTGTATTTAATATGTGAAGAGAACCACAGACAAGGATGACGATCTAGTTGTCAAGTTTTTCTTTAGAATGAAGTTACTTGCGTGGGAGATACATGAAGGCGGCCTGACGAAAAAAATAGAGATGCGATGGAAAGATGTATCTGCACTTAGAGCCACATGTTCTGAAGGGCATCCTAGCATTCTCAATGTTGAGGTACTTATCTGTTTGGTTGATAAGCATGCAATTATTTCAGTGAACTTTTTGATTGTAGTTGTTATTTTTGCAGCTGGAAAATCCACCAAATTTTTTTGTTGAAGATGATCCCCAACCGAGGAGGCATAGAAAGTGGATAGAGATCCCAGATTTTACAAATGGTGAAGCTCAAAGATGCAGGTATGCATCACTAACGCTACAATCAAAGATTATTTTCTCCTATTTTCTTTTTGGGTGTTTACCTGTAA
>NC_033798.1:2927717-2933583 GCF_001876935.1 Asparagus officinalis | reverse complement strand
CCCCCCCCCCTCTCTCTCTTTAAAAAAAAAAAAAAAAAAAAACCAAAATCTACCTTGTCTGCATTTTTACATAATCTGACTATTTGCTAGAATTCCTTCACATGCCCTTTTCAAAAGAGCAAAACTCACGGTGTGGGATGAGAGGGGTATTTTGATGCAGTGGAGAATATAGGGTTAAGTGGGGGTGAATCTGTAAATATGATACATTTGGGGGGCATATAGGTGAAAAAGTTATTTCTTTCTTGCAGCATTCTAATTGTATGCCTGTGTATTCTTTTAGGATACATACCCTTACAATTCCAGAAGGGATTCTAAAGGAACACTATGACAAGCTTATTCACAATGATGGCTTGCTGTTTTGCATGAATGGGTGGTCATTCCCTATAAAGAATTCTCCCTTCTCCAATCCAACTCAATCTCAAGCTTCTTCTTCTTCTTCGTTTATTACATCATCCGCTGTTCATAAGTCGTTGATGAACACAGGCAGAAACTCGCTTATACCAGGTAAAGTTAAAATAAATATCAACTATTATGTAACATGTTAGCAAGATAGGATATCCTCCAAGGAAAACTTTATATAAAACTTAGATGTTACATAAATTAAGGAAATTTTTTATATGAGTGCAGGAAGCAACTTCCACTCTACTAATGCTAATGCCCAAATGAACTCTCGTATGGGGGCTTATTCAACTCCAGCTTCCAATGGATACCCTAGAAGGGTCTTATGTATTCCAGGTTCAAATTTCAATTGCTCATCCCTCAGTGAAGTTGCCGGAGGGATTCAAACATCACGCGGTAAGTTTTCATCTTAATTTTGCGTAGCATATCATATCCATAACTGATATTTACCTTAAAAATACAGGTATATGTCGAGCATCCATTGATGAAAATGCCCAAAGTCATATGTCTATGATGACAATGCCATCACAATCAGGTGCTTGGGGTTATACCTTTTTTCATCTATCTTTTCTAAGATGTGGAGATGTTTCATAAAAAGAAGGGAACCTTTAGGGGCTTATTCAACTCTAGATCCTAACATTTCCAACCTAGAATTGGACCACATTTAGGGGGGTTTTTGCAAAACTTACCCTTAATAAGGACACAAGGGAGGTTTCTCCCGTCACGGGCACTTTTTCCATTTGGACATGGGATTTTCATGTACAGATTCAGATCTAATGGTGTTAGTCGGGGGTTATCTGACAAAACTTAAGGGGAATTTTAAGTGACATTTCTAAAGTTTTGGGGAACAGCCATACTTAAGGCAGGTTTGTCAAATTTACCCTTACTTTAAGTACAAGTATGCAGTATGCATCCGTCGGTTAACATGTTAGAATGTAGCATTCATATCAATAAGTTTTATCTTATTAAGATTGTACATAGAATTTAAGAATTTTTTGCATATGAATACAGTGAACAACCCCCATCCTACTAATGCCAATGGTCAAATGAACTCTGGCCTCAATTATCGGTCTTTTACAACAAATGTCAATGCTCAAGAACCAGGCCCATTTGTACGCGAGTCATCGATGATCACAAATAAAGAATTGTGTTGACATATTAGTATTATTAGGGACTTATTTGTAAGATTTGTAGGGGCCTATATAAAGCCCAAGAGATATCATAATGAATCATAAAGGGTTTCATTTTTTCATGGTAATTCAGAGCAACGGCTGCCTCACCTCTTCATTCTCTCCTAAGCCCGCCGCTCACACCTCCCCCCACTATCGCCGGCCCGCCAGCAGAGGAACCCCCCGACCGCCCCACTTCGCTGACTGCTCTGGTCCTTCCTGCTATTCGGCTCTTGATATCCTCTAACTCGAACCGCCCTGACCCCTGATAACCCCGATCGCCTCTGACAAGCGACTCCCGCCGCTCCTGTTGTTTGCCAGATCCGGCTATATGAGCCCCCTCGCGCTGCTGTTATGGTTTTTTGTCCCGAGATCCAAAAGCAAGGCCGCCCATCTCCTCCCTGTTTTTCTTTCAGCGATCCCAAACAGCGCACCCCCCATCCAGACCTTTCCGGAGAAACTCCGATTCCCCCGCCTGGAACCCACAAGAGCCCTTCCCCATGTCAGCGAAACCCCCCTGAACCTCTCCCTGACCAGCGATAGCCCCGCCCGCCTGTTTTTCGATCCCAGACTCATCTCCCCCCTCGTTTTGTTTTTTTCTTTTTTGACCGATCCCAAACAGCCCCGCCCAGCTGTTTTTTCCGATCAAACCCAGTCCCCGCCCCGATCAGACCTTTGCCGTGCCGCTCTGGATGCGCGGCTAGCTGCTGGTACCTCGAGTTCTGTGGCATGGTTCCCTTGACTTAGTCAAGTCCCTCGGAAACTTATGACAGGTAAAAGTTTATATCTGCAGCTTATCGATAGAGATCAATATAACTGGTTTTGATTCTTGTTTTGCCTCTGAGAAACTACGCAATTTGTTTGAGCTGCCCTACACTTGGTTGTGCAGCAGAGGTGCTGCCATCGTGTAATCGCGTGCGGGGCGATTTCTTGAAATTTTCCTACTGAGCATCACAACAACGGGTCGGAAGAGCAAGGATGAAGCAGGTGGTGGGTCTGATACTCGTATCGATGGAGGAGAAACTCATTCAAGAGTATAGAACCGGCGGAGGTGTCGCAACTTTTGATGAAGCTAATGAAGTTGGTCGCTTGGGCGAGAGTGCCGAGCAAAAGACCAATATCGAGAGAGTAAATGCGATGCTTCCGACCATGTGTCGTGCGATCTGCAAGCTTGATGGACCCGAGGTAACATTACCTGAAGCTGGTCGGCGCGGGTGCGATCAGCCCTTGCCGGGAGAACCTGGAGGTTTATCTTGACATGTGAGATGCGAACAGAACACGGAGGATGGACCTCGGAAAGGAAAACGTAATGCAGCTGGCATATGACCACTCAATATGTATGGTGTAGCATCTGGCTTCCTCAACTCGTTGGTCATACGCGCCTGACGAGTGCGCCGCCGGAGTCGTGTTCGTAGAATGGCATTGAGAACAGCGTGAAGGCACCAGTGCTGGGAGAAGTTAAGAAGGACGATGAATGGAGTGGGGAATAAACCTGCGGGTATTTCCAATTAAAGGAGAGATGCCGACGCCACCAGCTCATGTCCAGCGGCTGCAAAAGGACTGTACAGGAATATGCTACCAGAGTATGGACACGCCTTAGTGCGCTGGATTATTGATATCAAATTTTCTCTCCCCCAGAGGCCTGAAGCTGACAAGGACCCTGGATGTAAAGAAGCGGGCGAGACCTTAATCTAAACAATGAGAGGACCTATTGTGTTCTTCTTAAAGGATTGACATCACGAGTTTCGCATGCACGAAGTTGCAGTGTGCTCGCTACCAGCCCTGACAGATTCCCACGCTTCGACGAGGCTATCTCTGCTATGACAATCCAGGAGAGAGACTTCGCATTCGGCTGCAGGCGGGGCACAGGTGGAACTTCCTGTGGTGAATCATGCACTGACAGCCTCTAGCAGCACGGAATTCTAGGGGAGAGACCCGCAACAGTGCTACTAACTGGGCGGTGGCGGCTGGGTCAGTCTACTGTAAAGAAAAAAGAAAAAAGAAAAAAAACAGAAAAATCACTGCATTGCACCAAAGCCATCACAAGGGTAGTGGAGGATATCTGGCGTGGCAGCCGTGTGTCAGTTTTCGGTAGTCTAATATGTCGTTATCGCGTGTGGGGGCGACCGTGGTGGAAGAGGAGCAGAAAGGAATCTGGGCCCAATCCTTGACAGTTAGCAAGACAAAGAAGAACGAAAGCTGAGGTGGTTCTCTACAGAGGATGTTATCAGTGCTCTCGCTCTACGCAATACTCGTTGGTAACAGGAAAAAACAGACAAGTAGGGCGAGGGGCATGTGAGATTTGAGGAATGAGGACCGGGCGGAGGCCATCTACTTTCGTTCTTTGCCGTCAGAGGGCAAACACTTTGCTACCCTATCTGGCTGCATCGCCGAACAAAGTACTGATTGACAATAACATGCTTCCTTGCTTCTATGTCTCCGAGCGAACAACGATCATCCAGAGTGGAATAGTCGATCTCCGGTGCATCTCGGCCATGATGACAGGTAATCGCTAGTGAGTTCTCATCTATAATCACTCACTTAGCATCGCCATGATAGTATTCAAAGCAGCTGATGGTGACTATTTCATGCCAGTGGTATGGTAAGGGTACAGTTGATTTACTGTGGTTTCTGTATTACTTTAAGTCACAATGTTTTGGCATGCCTCCTTCTCTTTCCACAGTCAAGTACTTTTTATCTATATAGTTCTACTGCTATCAATTCCAACTAAATAATGTCTAGTTTGTCGTCTCTTTCTTGATATTCCCACAGAGTAATCTTCCATGAGAAGGGGACACGGCGGCAGACTTGGGACTATTGGCATAACACTGGCGTAGTGGAAGCTGTGGTATCTGAGAATGCGTGAAGGGTCTGGATTCAGCATTGGTGTCAGTCACCGAGGATAGCAGTGAGTAGGATCTAAAGATGAGTGGCCTGAAATGAGTTAATGCTGCGCATCACAGCGTTTGGGACACCTTGCATCCGGCTTTAGTTGTTTTAGGTCAGATTGTATCCTTGCCATTTATTTGAGAAAGCAAATCAAACAGAAACTTGTGTGTTATGCATAGTGATTGGGAAAAGCTTACTAAAGCTCTTTATGTTAGTTCTGGTCATAGAGTTACTCATAGCATATTGACGGCTGGTAAATTCAGATGTTTGGGGGCCCTTTTTTCCACACAGGTTCTATGAATGGATATCAAATATTTTGTTACATTATTCGATTGCTTCTCTCGTTGTTACCTTGGTTATACCTGATGAGAATACAGATTGATGTGTTTGGGTGCTTACAAAATTTTCATAAGACTGTTTCAGACTCAATACGGAGCAGTGGTGAAATATGAGGTTCAGATAATGAGGACACGGAGTATAGCCAACACGAAGCCCTTGAAGAATATTTGTCAGCTCATAAGGAATGACATCGCACCAGACAACCTGTCCACTACACTCCCAGCACAGAATGCGGTAAGCGGAAAAGGAAAGAAGCAGACATCGTTTAGAGGTTGCTTTAGAAGCATGACTGATCTCTATGAATCGTCCGCAGGGAGACATTGGATAGGAGGACAATAACCAGTATTCGACCGCAGGCAATGCGTGATCCACAGACATGGCCCTCCGAGAGTGCCTGGAATTGGAAGTCTCGTCGTGTGAGATTATTGAAAGCGAGATAATTGATTCGGGATCCCTTCCACCTCAAAGCGTTTGTTTGGCCTGTGTGTGTTTTGTGAAGGACAACAGGCTTTTGAGCCGTCTGTCGGCAAAGCTTGCCCCTCCACCGAGCTGTGAAGTGTATCTTTGTGGTGATATTTCTGCTTACTTTTCAGCTATGGGAATATGTTGCTACGGAGACGTCGGTGCCAAAAAGAGTGTTTGTGAGCAATTGGAATTGTGCACTTTCGAGAACTCGAAGGCCAATATACCTACAGAACGGTTAAGCTTCATCTCTGGTCTAACTTCGGTGCAATATTCTAGAAAAGTATGCGGGGCGAGAGGATGGCAGAAATGGCGCTGTAGAGACCGGAGCAACAATGGTGTGGAAAGAATTCCTCATTTCTGAATTAAATTCAGAATTATGCCCTTGGGAGGCGCGAAATTGGATTATGGAGGAGTTGGATTGAGCGATCGTAGCCGGAGAATCTAGCGAAGAAATAGGAACCAAGCGAGACAAGGAGGTGTTAGGCCCAGTGTTCAGGGGGTGAAGCGTACCTAACCTATAGACAGGACAGCGCAAACAATTGGAGAAACAGTACCTACAGTGGCCACTCAGTGCAACTGCGCAAGTCTCTGCCAAAGCCCACGCC
>NC_033798.1:2908593-2927277 GCF_001876935.1 Asparagus officinalis | reverse complement strand
TTCTCCTCCACTTTTTCTTCATCTTTCTTCTTTCCTTTTTCCTCTTCCTCTTCCATCCTTTCTTCATCTTTCTTCTCCTCAGCACATTCTCCCTCTCTGTTCTCCACCACTATTTCTTCATCTTTCTTCTGATGTTTTTCCTCTTCCACTTTCTCCTCTTCCTCTTCCTCTTCCTCATTCTTCTCCTGCTCTCGCTCTTCCTCTTTCTTCTCATCCACAGTCGCTTCCTCTTTCTTATCCTCCTCACTCTCTACAGCTTTCTCCAAATTATCATCCTCCATCTCTTGCCATTCACCTTTCTCTAACTCCTTCTCTGCTTCCTTGCCAATATTGGTTACCTCGTCATAATCGAAGCAAATTCCATCATCACCCCTGTCCTCAGAATCAATACTCCTCCTTATTTTCTTTTGTGCAGACCCTGTATGCCCCTCTTTCTGTGACATAATCCCCTTCACATTCTTCTTCAGGTCTTCGGGGTCAATCAAGTCAGCGGTCCCTTCATAACCCTCCAATTTCTTGTTCAGCCTATGTATCTCCTTAGAGCATTCCTCCCATTGAAGGCGCTTACTACGCTTGACAGTGTGGAGCAGTTTCCAATTAATTTTGGCCGTATTCCGCCAAAACTGAATTTGATCTTCGGTTGTCAACTTCTCTATTTCATCTTCACTCTCAAAAGCATCTCTAATATGCTGGGCCAAAATCTGAAAAGTAAACCATATACCCATTACCCATATGTATCCACAATATTAAAAAAATAGTTATGATAATCCACAATGTAATTTTCTTACCCAAAACATGTTAACATGAAACAATGAGTACATGGAAAATTAACTAATGATAAAGATAGAAAATTTAACTCAATTGGTAATATGCAAGAATGTGTAAAGAGTCATTGATGCTTACGTAACCTACGGATGAGCTCCTTGTCCTGCCCTTCACCTTATCTTGCTTCCCATCCTTTACCTTTTCTTCCTCATTCTTCTTTCTCACCCTAGTTTGCTCCATAACCTTACTCCTATATGAGACAATTGGGCTTCTTTTTTTCCCAAAGCGAGCGATTTCAATCTTCTTCCTGCTAGGCTCCCGTTGAGGGTATTTTTCACCTTGAGGGTATTTTTCACCCCATTCAATGCTGGTCGTAATTGGTCTCTCCATGATTTTAATGCTTGCTTTCTTGGCCTTAGAGACAATTGTCTCCATCCTCAACGATCCAGCAGTCCCTCCAATCCTTACCCAATTGGTCATCGGAGGCTTCCATCTCAAGTTTAGGGCTGGTTTTTTAATGCCAGTCATCTCATAGTACCATAGCTGTCAGAATCGAAGGAACGAATATCAAAATAGTTAACTTTCAGAACTCATTCTTCAACTACACTCTAAATAGCTACCTTTCACCAAAACATGTTAACATTAATGGGTACATGTTAACTTTCACCTATTAATGTTAACTTTAATAATTATATGTTAAAGTTCATGATAACATGTTAACTTTCACCTATTGATGTTAACTTTAATTTTTATATGTTAAAGTTCATGTTAACATGTTAATTTTAACCATATTCTGTAAACATTTAATATTGTACATGTTTTCTAATGCCTGTTACCAAGACTAATGTTAACTAAAACAAATGTCAGACCAGTTGGTCATGCAACTTACAGGGATGAGCGGCATGCATCCAGGTACGTATGTAACCCCTGGCTTCCTCAACCCTTCAACGGCAATTTGAATGCCTCTCTTCGTCTCATCAAAAATAATTTTACCCCACGCAATGTTCTTCACTCTCTCAATACTATCTACATATTGAAACAACTGTCTTGGAATGCCTTGTGAGCTGTTGGGGCACCAAATCATTGCACACTGGTACAAGATCTGAAGCAGCACAAAATCCTCAATGTCCTTATTTTCAGAAGACTCAACCAGTGTTTCCAGTAACTCCTCAACATATCTCCTCATGCTACCAGCTTCTTGTGTGTCCTTGGCCTTCTCCTTTGACTTTGCCTTTAGCATTTCTTTCTTCTCTTCAAAATATTCCCTCCAAAGCCGGTTGTGCGGGTGTCTATTCCCGTAGATCAATTCCCCATCAATAGGGAAGCCCGTGTGAGTTTGCACCCACTCTTCATCAAATTGGACTGAAAATATAGTCCCGCTTATGGGATCAGAAAAAGAGAATTCATCAGTTTCGCCAACATAATGGCTGAGCACATGCTCTAGTGCCCGTCGATCACGTGCTGGAGGTCCGAAGAATACATAGTGCTCAAAGTTACTGCCCTTGTAGGCATCCCAATGCCACTGCTTCAGTTTTGGTTGAAGTCTTTGCATGAAAGTACAATATGATCCAAGACAGGCACTAGGCCGTATATCACCTTCGGCTGTAGCTTTCCTGCATAAACAACTATTTACTCTTAACAAGTCATTCAACTCCAAAGTAGGTAACAATTAACCGTAAAGGCATTATCTGAGTCAAAATTTCGTTTTATTAACATGAATAGCTAATACTTGACACTTATGCATAAACGTTAACAACAACCAAGATTTATTGACATGCATTGCAACTAGCTATCAACAAATGAGAATTATTTACATGCATTTGTTCCAAACTGATAACACTTCGTATTGTTCAGATCTTACTCCAAAATTACGAAACTGGTTCTACACTACAATAACCAGTCTCTCACCACCATTTTATTCAAAAAAAGATCCCATAAACCTCAATTAAAATCAAAATCACTCATTTAAACTAATTAAATTCAAAAACCCTCAATTGCTTGGGAACTTACTTCTTCTTTGAGATGGACACATCCTCCAGCGAGCGTCTCCTCTTGCTTTCGCGAATATCCAGACTTTTCATGCTCAATAGGGTTTCCGTCGCCTCGTTACTCTCCTCATCCTCAGAGGATGTCGGAGCAGAATTGCCGGCGGGCGATATCAAGGCAGAGGCGGAGGCGGATAACTTTGGCATTTCCTGCTGCGCCAATCGTGCCGACCGACGCCGGTGACGAACGTCCCGTTCCGTTTGAGTGTTGTCCACTTCATACTTGCTACGCTTACGGTTCTTAGCCATTTTACTTAAATTTTTTTGGGGCATTTTCAAAATAGATTTCCTAGCCGCTTGAGTGAAACTAGGGTTTTGAAAATGGGTTCGAAAGCTAATGGAGGTTTGCGGTGAAGAAGATACAGAGAGAGAAGAGAGAGAGAGAGAGAAGGCGGAAGGGGGGAACGGGTACAAAAGGGTACTTTGGTCTGAACGCCTCAACTTTTCTCTTAAAGTTGTCTTGGAAATGAAAAAAGGGCTGATTAAGTATTAAGTTTGGTTTTGGGGGGTTTGTCACACCAAAAAAAATACAGGGGGCCTGCCCACATCCGCTTTTTTGTTTTGGGGCCTTGAAACATTTTTCCCAAAAAAATTTGTAAAGTTCCTGACAAATCAATCCTTTTTGCATATTTACCCCTAAATCTGACTTTTGGTTCTACCCAACGTTCCCCTTTGGGCGTTAGATTTAAAATTGGGCATTTCAAATCAAAATATTATGTTGGGCTCAAGTTTGGACCTTGTTTTTTAATCAAAGTCATTTTCTAGAGTGGATTTGAAAAGCGAGTCCCGACATTGACAATCGCAGGTAATCTCCGCCCCCCCCACCCATTCGAAACCCTAAGTCCGAGCTAGGAGCTAGGTCGTGAGCTTTGCATCTAAAACCCTAGATCAGAGCTAGTGTTCTCATTCTTTTACCAATTTTTTTCTTATTTTTTGTTGATCTTATTATGAATATGCATTAGAGTTCAGTGATTTCGATGGGTTCCTAACTAATTAATTAGCAATTTCAATACTGCTTATTGGTAATGGTGGTGACTGATTGCAATTAGGTAAATTTTGGGGAATCCTCTTTATTCGAGCAAGATGTCTTCTCTCATCTCAAAGGTATAACTTTCTTTTTTTTCAATTGTGATTTTAGTTGATTGAGTAGCCTTAATTTTCTGGCAAGTTTTTTGGATTTTTCATGGATGGCTTTATGTGAAGTCTAAAACTTTGTGGATGATGTTCATTTGGTTGATTAGTATATCACAAAGTTAATGTGTTATACATAATTTTTATGTATTACTTTGATAAAATTACAGAAGGGGAGGAGTTAAAAAGTAATCATTATTCATGAAGAGATTTGGTAAAGAGAAAACGTAGCGGTAAATTAGCAAAGGCTGAGGGAGACTGCGAGAGTGTGAAGGATCGGTCGGCGAGAGGGAAGAGAGTGGAGCTTGAACCCGCCGGCGAAGGGGAAGAGGCCGGAGCTTGAGTGAGAGCTCTTGATTTGCCGGCGAGGGGAAGATCTGCCGACAAGGGGAAGTTCAGCCGGCGGAGTTTGAGAGAGAGAGAGAGTGACAGGGAGATTAGGAGAGTGGAGGCAGAAAAATAAAACAAGGCCAAACCTAGATTCCATGACTTCATCAACTTAAGTATTTATATGGGGTAATAGTTGTAAATAAAATTTTTGATAGGACTAAAATGCAATAAGTTTAATTTATAGGACTAAAATGTAAAAAGTTATCAAATAGTTAATAATCCACCGAATCGATCGGACCTTTGGTTAAATTTTATTCATTTATAAACCGAATACTAAAAAAATATTTGTTTAGTATTAAATGAACGATCGAATTGAACTTGACGGAGTATCTCGACGAATAATAACCGAACTATTTATTAATTATTCGGTTCTGATAGAATAACAATGTTAACAAGAAAGATCTAACGAGGACCTTCCTTCCTCTTTTAGCCACCATTGTTAACAAGCTCAGAGTTGAGCAGGAAAAGAAAGGGATGAGGAGGTAGTGTGAGGGGAGGAGAGTGTAGTGGGGTATACTTAAAAATTCTAGGTGAGAGAGCTTTAGATGGATGACTTTGTGTTAGGGGTGGAAGTGAACCAAATAATTAATAAATAGTTCGGTTATTATTCGTCGAGATAATTCGTCAAGTTCGATTCGATCGTTCATTTAATACTAAACAAATATATTTTTTAGTATTCGGTTTATAAATGAATAAAATTTAACCAAAGGTACGATCGATTCGGTGGATTATTAACTATTTGATAACTTTTTATATTTTAGTCCTATCAATTAAACTTATTGTATTTTAGTCCTATCAAAATTTTTATTTACAACTATTACCCCATATAAATACTTAAGTTGATGAAGTCATGGAATCTAGGCTTGGCCTTGTTTTATTTTTCCGCCTCCACTCTCCTAATCTCATTGTCACTCTCTCTCTCTCAAACTCCGCCGGCCGAAGTTCCCCTTGTCGGCAGATCTTCCCCTCACCGGGAGATCAAGAGCTCTCACTCAAGCTCCGGCCTCTTCCCCTTCGTCGGCGGATTCAAACTTCACTCTCTTCCCTCTCGCCGACCGATCCTTCACACTCTCGCAGTCTCCCTCGGCCTGCTAATTTACCCCTTGCCTCGAGTTTCGACGGTCTCGGTCTCTTCCCTCTCGATCCTTCCTCAAATCTTGACTCTTCATCTCTGAATCGGGTCTTCATCAGCACTTCAGTCATCTCGGCTTCACCATCGGGGTCTCCATCAGTCGCTACCTCCCCAAACCCAACGAAACCCCACCGGCTCCACCTCTACCTCCCCAACCTGCGACCCCTTCATCAAAATGTAAGTTGAGGCT
Source organism: Asparagus officinalis (assembly GCF_001876935.1). NCBI lineage: Eukaryota > Viridiplantae > Streptophyta > Magnoliopsida > Asparagales > Asparagaceae > Asparagus > Asparagus officinalis. Next base: position 2,921,624 of record NC_033798.1, on the reverse strand, counting down.
TAAAGTTACAATTTTTTTTAATTTTGATCAGAGATTAATTTATCCATTTCGAATAATTAACAAATAGATATTGAATATGAAAAGAATAATGCAGTGAAAGTAATGGCAGTTTGTTGTTAAACAAATATTCGCGGATAATTATCGAACACGAATAAATATTGTCGAATCGAATTTGAATGGTCATTTAGTATTCGACTTGAGTATGATCATGAATTCAAATATATGGAAATGGACCGAATCCGAATCCGAATAAGTGGTTGTTCGCTTCGATTCGGTTCTTTACCAGCCCTATCTGTGCTAGAGAGTGACTTTGGTGCAGAGGTAGACATTGTGAGTTAGTTGACAAGTTCCAGGTGCATTTATACTTCCTTAGGTGGGTTTGTTCCAGAAGGGATTCTAGAGGAGCACTGTGAGAAGCTTATTCACAATGATGGCTTGCTATTTTGCATGAATGGGTGGTCATTCCCTTCATCTTCTTCGTTTATTACTGTTTGTGAAAAATTTATAGTAAATAAAATGAAAGAAATTTGATTTGTATTCTCTCGATCTTAATTACAATTTGAATTCCGATTACAAAAAAGAAGAGAATTGATGTAAATTCTCCCATTTGTTTAATACTGGGTTCTTCACGGTAGTGATGAGATGCCTCCCTCGAATGCTCGCATCGAGTTTGCTTCTCGTTGACGATCCGAACGTCTTGTTTCACTGGAACGGTATATTCTCCTCACGATTTGACGTTGTGGAGGACTTGCGTGGTAAGTTTGAAATTCTGAACGAATTGATAACTCAGAGCGAGTTTAAACTCTTGTAAAAGAGTTGATTGATCTTAACCGTAATTGGTTAGACAAGCCAAGCATGAAGATAGCCCCAAGAATCTGTTGTTGAGAAGATGATCCGAAGAAGCCGATCTCTAGATCTTTAAAATTTTCAAAGATCCAAAGATATCTCCACCTCCTCCGCTTTTTCCGAACTAAGCTGATCTTTCAGCTATTTATAGGCGATTAGGAAGTGTAACCGTCCCTAAAATCGCTCCTTTGTGGGGCTAATGGGATGTAATCGCCCCTTAAATCACTCTCGAGTGGAGTTGTGATCCCCTCAGATCGTGAAAAACGGTTTTGAAACCGTTCGGCTCGTGTTTGAACGAGTCAAACGCAAAATCCGCGTTCTGACGTGAATTCTGCGTTCAAACGCAGTGTCTGGAAGCTCATTTGTAACGTCTGAAAGCTGCATTTATAGCATTTGGAAACTGCGTTTGTAGTAATTTAGAAGCTGCGTTTGGCAGTGGATGGAAGCTGTGTTGGCAGCTTTCGGAGACTGCGTTTGCGGCCGAACATGAGCTGCGTCCGTGGGCTTGAGCTACGTCAGCGATGGCTGATAAGGAGCTGCGTCCGCGGTTGAATTGGCGTTGCGTCTTGATGCTGAAACGCAGGGAGGACTTTTGCGTCTTGGTTTGATAAGACTGTTAATTTATAGTCTTTTTTTGTCAGAGCGTTACAAAAATCGTCGTTTTGTAATCTTTGCTTCAGCTTTTTGATATGTGAGAGTCGTCAGGTTGTAACTCTCGTTGTTGATTGTGAAGACTATTGATCAGAGCTTTCATCAGTTATTGTAAAGATCGTCAGATTGTAATCTTCGTCGATCTACGTGAAAGTCTTCAAATTATAGTCTTCTGGAAGCCGTTAAATTATAACTTTCATCATCGGTGTTTGATGGAGATCAGCTATCTGCAGTAATTTTTAGACAGCCTACAGAACACTCTCCAAAATTTTCGAATGTTCGCTGTTGACTGAGACGAATTTTCGGAATATTTTGGATTTTAACTTTGATCTTGGAGCTGTTGATTCCTTGTCATAAGGAGTTGTTCTTTGCACCCGCTTCGAAGACGTCTTGGTTGAAGGGATTTTTCACACAGGACCTGTGTGATGATGAGTTTAAATAGAAACTATAGCGACGGTACAAGCTACTCATGAGCAGAAGCTATCAAACATCATGTCACGGCTCACCTCCATTCAGTTGATAGGCTCGTAAACATTCATAGGATTTTTAGCAAACCCTCAGCCATCAACAGATTTGATAAGCCTTTACCGACTACCGTTTGAGTCGGGCTAGCATGTGAATTATTTGAATCCGTTTCACATGTAACGTTGTGCTAAGAGAATAAACTCTCTTAGACTTGATGCTGGTGAATTATTTGAATCCGTTTCACATGTAACGTTGTGCTAAGAGAATAAACTCTCTTAGACTTGATGCTGTGATTTTGAATACATAAACTTTGTTATTTTCACAGGAAAAGACTAACCGATAACACATATTAGGCGTAGACTTATTTCTATTTAGGGATCGAGATAAAGTCCCCAGACGTGGATTTTGGTGTCTTTTTTCACGGAGAAAGACTAACCGGCAATGTGTGTTAGACGTAGACTTTTCTCTAATTAGGGAATGAGATAAAGTCCCCCAGACGTGGATTCTGGTGTTTTTTTCGCGGCAAAAGACTAACCGGCAACGCGTGTTAGGCGTAGGTTTTGTTGCTATTTCTTCATGTGTTATGTTTTCACTTGAAACACTGAAAGAAAGTTGGAAGTGTCAGAGGTGTGATGTTAACTTGACGGGTTTGTGGACCTATCGCTCTATTAAAGAGAATCGATAAGTTGATTTTATCAGAGGTGTGATATTAACGTGATAAGAAGAATATTACGATCGGGACAATTTTGAGGACCTATCGCTCTATTGGGGAGAGTCGATAAGTGGATTTTGTCAGAGGTGTGTGATTAACGTGACAAGAATTTGTTACGATCGGAACAATTTTGTGGACTTGTTATCCTATTGAAGAGGATTGATAAGTTGATTGTCAGAGGTGTGATATTAACGTGACAGAAAGAATATTACGATCATGATAATTTTGAGGACCTACCGTTCTATTGGGGAGAGTCGATAAGTAGATTTTGTCAGATGTGTGATGTTAACGTGACAGGAATGTGTTGCTATTGGAGCAACTTTATGGGCTTATCATCCTATTGAAGAGGATTGATAAGTTGATTTGTCATAGGTATGATGTTAATGTGACAATAATGTATTGCGATTGGAGCAACTTTGTGGACTTATCATCTTATTGAAAAGGATTGATACGTTGATTTGTCAGAGGTATGATGTTAACATGACAGGAATGTGTTACGATTGGAGTAACTTTGCTGACTTATCACCCTATTAACGAGGATCGATAAGTGAACTGTCAGAGGTATGATGTTAACGTGATAAGAGAATGTGTACTTGTAACTTGCACAACATTTTGGGAATTAGCGTCTCGCTGGAAAAACTTGCTAGGTGAGTTTATCACCAGAAGCGATGAATTTTGATACTTATGATTTGAATAAGATTTTGAAGACTTAGTATCTTGCTGGGGAAGATTACGATTTAAGCAATTTTGAGGACCTATCATCCTATTAAAAAGGATTGATAAGTTGATTGTTAGAGGTGTATTGTTAACGTGACAACTTGAGAGTGATGCAAACTGAATTCATACTCCGTGGGAGTGATGATCGTCAGAAGTATAATGTTAACTTGACGATGTGAAAGATTCGTTACTCTTAATCTAGTGGATTCGAAGTAACCAACCCCAGTCTTGATTAAGACTTAACAGGGATAGAAAAAGAGGGGTATAACATGACATATTACCTTATGGGCCACTATCCATCAAGTCAGAATAGAGGCCCAGCACCTAGTAGGTCACTATCTGACGAGTTTGACTATCAGAGGTAACTATTAACGTGATAGTTTTGGTGGACCCGCCTTCCTACTAAAAAGGATTAGCTTCAGTAGCCGTAGTATCTTCTCCTTCTGACTGATAAGATTGGGCTTGGTCCGATTGCTATGGTTGATCCTGCCTACGTTGTTTTTCAGTTTTGATCCTGGTAATAATCTTTTGAGCATGTTCGCCTTGAGAGATTAGTTGTCTTCAGAAACGATATTCTACAACCCTCATTTGTGCTAGAAGGTCGGTCTGCAAGTTGTGTCGATAGGTCTCCACTAAGGTAGACTGTGTGAAGGTCGGTCTGCAAGTTGTGTCGATAGGTCTCCACTAAGGTAGACTGTGTCATACCTGTCGGACATCGCAGAGCCATGTTTCGGTCTCCACTAAGGTAGACTGTGTCATACCTGTCGGACATCGCAGAGCCATGTTTCGAAACCTTTTGACAAAGGCTTTGACGGACTTCCTCTTTTTCTGCTTAGTGACGAGAAGGATATGGATGGAGACTTCTGTATCTTCTTCAAAGAATCTTGACAAGAAGAGTCTCTTTAGATCTGTCCATTTTTGGATACATCCGGCATGCGGTTTTCTGAACTATTCAAAGGTAACTTTCTTGAGGGTACCAATGAACAATCGAGCCAGTATGACATCGTTTATATCATATTCCCAGTCTGTGACTTGAAATGATAAATATGTTGATTCGGTGATCCCGTATCGTCAAAAGTTTGTAGCATCGGGACTTCGAACTTTGGAGGATAATGGGCTAAATCCCATTCGACAGGATAAGGCCTTGTAACTCCCTCGTCTTGGAGCTCGTTTCTGTTAGCAATGGCATTAAGACGGGCTTTCAATTTTTTCATTTTGACCGATTGAGGATTCTGCTCATTCTCGGTCTCTCTTCCTTCATCAGAGGAAGATTCCAGGTTGTAGCCTTTTTTGTCAGAAGCAGCGTCATCAACCACTTTTTCTTTCTCTTTGCTTGTGTGAAGTCGGGATGAAGATACTTTTTCTCTCCAGGAAGATTCTTACCTAGGTGGCGAATCTGTCTTCTGAAATTTGGTCTTGTCTGCGATGATTTGAGTCAACAGGGTTAGGAGTTCATTGAGGGTCTTCTGCTGTGATTTGAGCATGGCGTCTTGCTCAACAATCCTCTTTGAAAGATCTTCAGACTGTTCTGCCATGTGGGCGAAGCGCTCATGCCCAACGAAAGAGCTTGATAATGGGGACTCCGCAATGGCTGAGTGTTCATCATCGGAATTAGTTCCTCTGAGTAACCTCCGATAGTTGACAGGGGGAATGGCTCTTGTTCGCATCCGAGTATGTTGATAAATTCCATCAGACCTATTCAGGAGGTCTTTCAAGTCAGGAGACTGATCTTCATCTGACTTATCGGAGCTAGGGACTGATGATCTCCCTCTGCCGATCATGTTAGAAGTGACTCCAAGGTATTCATCCTCCAAAGTCTTCTTCCTATAAGAATGTCGTTGGTTATTGAGCAAAGTGACGTTCATGGTCTGTTGAACATCGACAAATTGACTGCGCATGAGCAGCACTAGTGTCTCAAGAAAATCACAAAAATTAGTCGTTCGCATTGGCATGAACGAGTGACTCGTATCGGTCTTTCTCTCGATATAAACCCTCTCAAATCTGTTGCAAAGACTCGAGAAGAATTACTCACTGACCGTGAGGTTTGAACTGGAATGCCTAGTCTATGATTGGACGGAACTGGCTCCTAGTGAGTATGGATACGGTTGAGATGCATTGAATCCATAGACTTCTTATATCCGCCCCTCGATCTAATCACGCTACGCAGAGTATTCGGGGTCTCGCTGACCGGTCAGTGAGCCGAGGGTCCAGGGGGCGGCGTTGGACGACCCTCCAGCGGGGTTCGGGGCAGCGCTCCGAATCTCCACCGTATACATCAGGTTCTGTATTGGATTTCATTACTCGAACGCATGTCTGAGGTTCAGGTTTTGCTGGTGAAACAGTCCTGAGATCTGCATTTTGCTAGTGGAACACAGTCTTGAAATCTGTTTTTTGGTTCTGAAACGCATGCCTGAGAGTTGCGTTTAGTTAATAGAACACACTTCTGAAGGCTGCATTTTGATTGTACAATACGCCACTGAGGGCTGCGTTCAGTCTTATTCACACAGAGTCTATGTTTGGGCTTATAGACGCTAGGCTTGTATTCTGAAGTAGAAACACGGGGCATAGGGTCGTGTTTAGGTTCACAAACACGAAGCTCGTGTTGACTTGAGGATCGACATTCTCGGAGATGTGTTCGTCGTAAGGATCTCCTCCTCCGTCGAGCGGCGTTCTTCTTAGCCTGTTTTAAAGCTTTTGTAGCGGTATTACCATCTGTGTTGATCAAGTTTGTCGCCTCAATGTGCCTCTTACGACCCGATACCCGTTGTCTTGACGAGGTTTAGCTAAGGCTGAGCCCACTCCATCGGGGGAGGGGCTATCCGAGCAATCTAGCCTAAAGGAGAGGTCTTCCTTGAGCGATTCAGCTGCAATTGGAGCAGTTGGAGTTTTAGTCTCTTTGAAAACTTTGTGGATCTTGTGCATAGCCTTGGGGCTAAGGGATCTAAAGGAAAGAACTTCCTCATACTTGGCTTTGTGGATCTTGTGCATAGCCTTGGGGCTAAGGGATCTAAAGGAAAGAACTTCCTCATACTTGGCTTGATCAAACTCAACAATAAGAGTTTCGACGGTTGTTCCAATGAGATGAACGTCGGATTGCACCATCACTTTTTCGTCAGAGAAGCTCGTCCCCAGCGGAGTCGCCATCTTTTGTTTGTGAAAAATTTGTAGTAAATAAAATAAAAGAAATTTGATTTTCATTCTCTCGATCTTAATTACAAATTGAATTCTGATTACAAAAGAGAAGAGAATTGATGTAAATTCTCCTATTTGTTTAATACTGAGTTTTTCACGGTAGCGATGAGATGCCTTCCTCGAATGTTCGCGTCGAGTTTGCTTCTCGTTGACGATCCGAACGTCTTGTTTCACCGGAACGGTATATTCTCCTCACGATTTGACGCTGTGGAGGACTTGAGTGGCAAGTTTGAAACTCTGAACGAATTGATAACTCAGAGTGAGTTTAAACTTTTGTAAAAGAGTTGATTGATCTTAACCATAATTGGTTAGACAAGCTAAGCATGAAGATAGTTCTAAGAATCTGTTGCCGAGAAGATGATCTGAAAAAGCCGATTTCTAGATCTCCAAAATTCTCAAAGATCCAAAGATATCTCCCCCTCCTCCGCCTTTTCCGAACTAAGCTGATCTTTCAGCTATTTATAGGCGATTAGGGGGTGTAACCGCCCCTAAAATCGCTCTTTTGTGGAGCTAATGGGATGTAACCATCCCTTAAATCACTCCCGAGTGGAGTTGTGATCCCTTCAGATCGTGGGAAACGGGTTTCATCGTGGGAAACGGTTTTGAAACCGTTCAGCTCATGTTTGAACGAGTCAAACGCAAAATCCGCGTTCTGGCGTGAATTCTGCGTTCAAACGCAGCGTCTGAAAGCTCATTTGCAGCGTCTGGAAGCTGCGTTTATAGTATTTGGAAGCTACGTTTGTAGCAATTTAGAAGCTGCGTTTGGTAGCAGATGGAAGCTGTGTTGGCAGCTTTCAGAAGCTGCGTTTGCGGCCGAACATGAGCTGTGGCTGTGGGCTTGAGCTACGTCAGCGATGGCTGATAAGGAGCTGCGTCCGCGGTTGAATTGGCGCTGCGTCTTGATGCTGAAACGCGAGGAGGACTTCCATGTCTTGGTTTGAGGAGACTGTTAATTTGTAGTCTCTTTTTGTCAGAGCGTTGCAAAAATCGTCGTTTTGTAATCTTTGTTTCAGCTCTGTGATATGTGAGAGTCGTCAGGTTGTAACTCTCGCTGTTGATTGTGAAGACTATTGATCAGAGCTTTCATCGAGAGTCGTCAGGTTGTAACTCTCGCTGTTGATTGTGAAGACTATTGATCAGAGCTTTCATCGGTTATTGTAAAGGTCGTCAAATTGTAACATCGCTGTTGATTGTGAAGACTATTGATCAGAGCTTTCATCGGTTATTGTAAAGGTCGTCAAATTGTAACATTCATCGATCTACGTGAAAGTCTTCAAATTATAGTCTTCTGGAAGTCGTTAAATTGTAACTTTCATCATTGGTGTTTGATGGGGATTAACTATCTGCAGTAATTTTTAGACAGCCTACAATTACATCATATGCTGTTCATAAGTCCTTGATGAACACAAGCAGAGGACTCGCCTATACCAGGTAAAGTTAAAATAAATATCACTATTATGTCACATCTTAGCAAGATAGGATATTCTTCCAGGAAAACTTTATATAAAACTAAGATGTTACATAAATTAAGGAAATTTTTTATTTGAGGGCAGGGAGCAACTTCCCCTCTACTAATGCTAATGCCCAAGGCCCCGTTTGGCAAATGGTTAAGAAATAGGGGTTAAAGAGAGGATTAATGTACTTAGTCAATTCGATAATCTAAATAAATGAACTCTCATGTGGGGGCTTATTCAACTCCAGCTTCCAATGGATATTCTAGTAGGGTCGTATGTATTACAGGTTCAAACTTCAATGGCTCATCCCTTAGTGAAGTTGTCGGAGGGTTTCAAACATTACGCGGTAAGTTTTCATCTTAGATTAACATAGCATATCATATCCATAACTGATGTTTACCTTTAAAATACAGGTGTGTGTCGAGCATCCATTGATGAAAATGCCCAAGTCATATGTCTATGAACACAATGCCATTACAATCAGGTGCTTGGGGTTATACCTTTTTTCATCTATCTTTCCTGAGATGTTACACAAAACAAAGGAAATCTTTACGGGCTTATTCAACTCTAGATCCTAACATTTCCAATCCAGAGTTGACCACACTTAAGGGGATTTTGCAAAACTTACCTTTAATAAGGACACAAGGGAGGTTTCTCCCATCACGGACATTTTTGTCATCTGGACATGAGATTTTCGTGTACATATTCAGATCCAATGGTGTTAGTTGGGGTGTTATCTGACAAAACTTAAAGGGGTTCTAAGTGACATTTTTAAAGTTTTCGGGGTTTTCTTAAGAACAACCGTACTTAAGGCGAGTTTTGTGAAATTTACCCTTACTTTAAGTACAAGCATGCAATATGCATCCATCGTTAACGTGTTAGAATGTAAAATTCATATCAATAACTTATATCTTTCTAAGATTTTGCATAGAATTAAGGAATTTTTTGCGTCTGAATGAAGTGAACCACTCCCATCGTACTAATGCCAGTGGTCAAATGAACTCTGGTCTCAATTATGGGTCTTTTACAACAAATGTCAATGCTCAAGAACCTGCCCTATTTGTACGTGAGTCATCGATGATCACAAAAAAAGAATTGCCTATCCCAGGTTAATTTTTTTTTTGGTGATTTGAATGTAGTATGTCATACTGATAACTGATATTGACTTTAACTACATGTACGCATTATGCGCATCCATTGCAGGACATGCTATCAGTCATATACCTATGGATAGAATGCCACTGCAATCGCCATTCAGGTACTTGAAATAATATTTTTTTTCCTTTTATATATTAATATATTACATATAACCAAGAAATTTTTTTGTATGAGTGAACAACTTCCAACTTACTAATGCTTATGCTCAAATGAACTCTGGCATAAGATCGGCCTTCTCCTTCTCTAATGATGAACGAACACCAACCTGCTAATGGCAGTTCTCAATGTAAAATTTGATGTTAGAATGTAGCGCATCATATCAATAACTGGTATTTATTTTAGAAACAGATAACACTCTGCATCCATTGATGAAAATGCTCTAAATCATGTATCTATAGGAACAATCCATCTGCAGTTTTAATTTTTCTTCTGTTTTACTATGATTTTTAAAATTTTAATCAAATATTTTGTTTGAGTGCAGTGAACAACTCCTGCCATCTTTTGCCGTTGTGGAGAAAAACCTACCTACCAATGCCAATGGTCAAATGGATACCATAAAAGATCAATGATTTGCGACGGTGCATAATCACCAAGTGCCATGCATGGGGGGTTATTCGACTCAGGATCCCAATGTCAATGCTCAAATGGATACCATAAAAGATCAATGATTTGCGACGGTGCATAATCACCAAGTGCCATGCATGGGGGTTATTCGACTCAGGATCCCTATGTATACCCCAGGAGACTTGATTCATCCTCCTTCTTGGTTTCTCAAACATCATAAAGCTTATTTAGGAGCAATGGTGGAGAGCATAATCAGAACAGAGAGGACGGGTTTCCCATGGAAGAAGATATTAATTTGAGGAACGAAGAAAATACTCCCAATCATATGTTTATGAGCTCAATCCTATCAGAATCAAGTGCCTGAGATTATCCCTTTTTCATCTCTCTCTCTCTCTAAAAATGTTACGCTAAACAAAGGAAATCTCTTGTGTGAGTGCAGGGAACAACTTTCACCTAAGTAATGCCAGTGCCCTAGTGAACTCTAGGAGGGTCGTATGCATTCCAAGTTCAAATTTCAACAGCTCGTCCCTCGAAAATGTTGCCCAAGGCTCTCAAGCATCACAAGGTAAGTTTTCATGTTATAACCGAACCATATTGATAACTGACACGGTCGTAACAATATTTACCTTGAAAATGCAGGTACGCGTCACATATCTGCTGATGAAAGTGCTCGAACTCATATGTATATGAGCACAATGCCATCACAATCAGGTACTTGCTAAGACGTCGCATAAAACTAAGGAAAGTTTTTATACGAGTGCAGGGCACAGCTTGCACCCTACCAATTCCAGTGCCCAAGTTAACCGAAACCAAGATCAATCTGTAGAGGCTCATCAAACTCGAGTTCGTAATGGAACCGATCAAAGTTCAGAATCAGCTCCAGTTTGTGATGTATCTGATTCAAGTTCGAATAATTCTAATGGCTCGTTCGCGTATGAAGTTTTCCCCGTGTACGAAAAGTTGGAATAACAAAGAAAACCCCCCCAGATGTAGAGATTTCGCAGGAGAGCTCATCTTCATTGAGGATGGATTTTGCAGAGTTTGATTCTTTTGTGTGCTAATTAGTACTGTATTTTACATTATGATCTTTTCTTTTTCTTTTCTTTTTTACCTTTTGGATTTACTGTCTTTACGGTTTACTTTTTAACGAAGTACCCCACGAACTTAAAAACTGTGTGTGTTTCATTTTGCACCCCCAGCATTCGCAAAGGAGAAACTAGAGGTAAAGCTTGTTGTCGGAATAGAAAATTGCTTTTCCTACCTCTTTTAATAGTAGGGACCCAAATTCGCACCTAGATCAAACTAATTTACGGTGGACCCCATGGTCCCTTACACGGGCCCACGCATTGCAAGCTGGCATTGAATAATTTTTTTTTTCTTTTTTTTTGGGTTAGGTGGGATCCATAATAAAGCTCATTAAGCCGTATAAGCTCGCACATGTTCCGCTACTAAAAGTTAATTTGGTACGTATAGCATGGCAAATCAATTAAACAACAAAAAATATCATTGCAAACAGTTAAAAATTGATATATGCACAAAAATTTGACAAGCGTAAATTACATTCTGAATTAATGCAGTCATCAACTTTAGTTCGAAGACGACGAGATATTAGCAAACAAAATGAGGTATATTCTTCACTAAAAAAGAAGTAGCTGTACCAGATCTTTTCTGTTCATTTAATTTAAACTAAAAGTATATTGTACAGTAGTATGACTACACATCAATACGTGTATATTTAAAAATACTACTTTATAGAAGCTAATAGTATGCGCTCTTGTTAGTCCTTACTCCACAATTAAAAATGGAGGGAAGATGAATTGGAGGGAAAAGCTTTATAGCCGTTATATGACTTCCCTACATGGATGGGATAGTTATTTGACATAACTTTAGCCCCTCCGTTTCATATTATTTACATATTTGCTCTTACATTCTAACGAAACTTAACAAATAAAAATTCCAAATAAATAAAAATTGAAAATATTTTTTATAGTACATTTTATGAAACTACTATGACTGTTTGGAGTTCTATGCAAACATAGTAAACTTACTTTCTTTCTATTAACGGAAAATATCGCGAACTTTCAAAACAATAGAAAAATAACATTCCATTAAGACTATTGTAAATTGTAGTGATAATACATGAAAACTCGTGATAGTTTCCTTTGATGTAAATTTCATAGTAGTCTAGATAATTTATTAGAAATTTTATGGTAAGTAAATTATTTTATTTGAATATTCGTTGTAGTTTTAGTGATTTAAGAGTTAAAGTCAAAAAAGGTGCAATCCATACATCTATCTCTCACTAGATAAAATAGTTCAATTATAAAGTTTTACATTATTGCTAAAATTCCCGTAAAAGCTCCATGATTTTACTTTTTTCAGTTTTATTTTCTTTTCAAAATAATATTCAACTATTAGTTTGTGTACAAATCTGTAATTAATTAGCCAAAGAAGGGTAAGCTCGGAAACCTAGCTCATCTCACCCTCTCCTATGACCTTTTTAATTCCTCTCCTTCGACGTCGAAAAATACTAGTTAAAAAATAAAAAATAAAAAAAAACCAAGATAGCATCTTCAAATCCTCCAATTCCTGGCGATTCTCATCGCCGATCTCCTCCTCTCATCGGTGGCGGGGTCGCCGGCTTTCTCTCGATCGCCGGCGGTGTTTTTTGGTTAGGGTTTGATTCGGGCGATTTGTCTTTTTTGGAGAAAGCGGAATATTTTGGATCAGATGTGAGTTATTTTTGCACTCATTTTGTTATGCTTGGTTAAATTTTGGTTTTGATGAGTTTACTGTTGTATTGCGTTGATAATGGACTGGCTAGGGTTAGAAATGGAAAATTTTGTTTCTTGATTAGCAGGAATCACTTATTATTGCAGCAAGCAAGAGCTTGATCTGCGATAGTTTTGGTTGTCCGTCGTTTTCCCCTAATTTTTAGGGTTTCTAAATTCTTAGACATGTAGAAAATTAGGGAAGAATAATGTATTGCCAATTTATCCATTTTGTTCTGAGTTGGCAACCAGGTAAGGGTTTTAGGTATCGAAGACATGGTGAAAATCACATTGGAACCCCCAAAACTCATGAAACTAAATCTGTTTATCTTAGTTTTAAATCATTATTATGCTCAAAATCTTAAGGAAAAATGTATCTTTGCATTTTCACATTAAGGCCTTTGTGCGTTGATTTGTGCCTTGACAACACTGTTTGGAACCCTATTCTATGCTTTCTCTGTATTTGTTCTTTTTGTCGTTAGGCTTAGATGATGGCTAGTG
>NC_033798.1:2908199-2908583 GCF_001876935.1 Asparagus officinalis | reverse complement strand
GATTGAAAAGCGATCAAATATTACACTGTATAATTAGATTTGATATATGTAAGTAGGTGAAAGAAAAACCTAAACTTCATATAATTAAAATAAATCCATTTCACAATTCCATCACAAAATTGTAAAACCACACAAAAATATAAATCATATTTCAAATTTCCACTATTAAATGCTAAAGTACATGGAAATTGAAACCTTATTTCCCTACTATACATGAAATGCAAAGAAAACTACATGAAAAGGTGGCGTGTGTATAGTTTTCTTTTTCATATTAGTCCTCCAAAATTTTTAAGTGATTTAAATTTAGTCAGTAGAGATGCTGGTTGAGATCGAGAGAAGTATTTAGTCATCTTTAATTAACAGTTTTCGGTGTAATTGCAGTTT
>NC_033798.1:2886039-2908189 GCF_001876935.1 Asparagus officinalis | reverse complement strand
ATTTGAGCCTGATTTTGATGTTGATTTTGATTGATTTGATAATTATCCATCCTGATTAACCACTGGCCTACTATGATCAACAATTTGGATGGTAAATCTAACAAAGCATAATTTCTAATGTTAAGATTGTGAACTAATTGCAAAATATGACGATTTGGGTGACTAACTTCAAATATGACTCTGCCATTGATGGTCTTATTCGTTCTTGACATGGTTAAAAATCCCTTTTGTCAAATAAAGGGACCTATTTTTGGCTATAGTGGTTTACCATGTTCTTCAAAGCTTCAAAGAGTTCTGAAGAACCTTCAGGCCAAGCATTATTTGGTCAGTTGATGTTAATCCTTTAGTAGTGAAATATTTATGCTAGATTTGCGTCATTGCCATTCAAAAATCACATCACCTTTTTGTCAATAGCTTTAACATGATTCTTGGTGGTTTCTTGAAACAAGCAAGTCCTTTTTTAGGGTTAGATCATGTGATTTTTCAGATTCACTTGAAAAAAATGTTAGCAAACTTGAACATATTAGCCCTCCTAGAGTTAGGATTGGTTTTGAATTTCGAAATATTTTATTATGATAATTAAGCAAACACTAATTCTCTGAACCATATTGGTGGATTCATGTTGTTTTGTTCTAGCTAGTTCTGTTGATTATTTCAGAAGAGTACTGTACACGAACCTAATCATGGCTGCTAAGAAGTCTGTTAGATTACAATCGGATACTCTTGTTTGATTGATTCAAGTTAAGGTAATTGATTTGTAGCCTTAGAACAACTAAGTAGCCACAACGAAGTAGTTTTGGTTGGAGGATCTTGTCTGGGTATATGAAACGTTCAAAGTCAATATATGAAAGTTGTAATTGAAAGTACCCTAGTGCCACTAGGAAAGAACCCTAGAGGGGGGTGAATAGGGTTTATGCTAATCTAATCTAATTTATGCCAATTTAAAACTTATTAACAAATTATCCTAGCAAATAAGATATGAACAATATATATGCAAGGATAATAAACCAAGGGCAATATAAACACAAACAAGATAGTGGGAATATGAACAATAAGCAATAAACAAAGACGATATAAGATATGAACACAAAAATAAGTGCGCCAATACAATCACAAACAAACAATATGATCACGGAGTTCAGTCCCCATGACCTACGTCTCCACTCCTCACCTCGAGGAGATCTTCACTATCACAACCGGGTTTTCTACGCTTACCCGAATAACGTTTACACCTCACACTCGGTTTTCTAGTTCACCGAAAACTTTACAATCACTCACAATGTAAACACACTAACTACCACCTCAAGTGTTGGTCTTTAGCCCGTCTCTCACCACACACTCCTCTTGGTGTACTAGTGTAATACAAAGTGAACCTCACAATAATAGCTCACTAATTAAATGATTGTTCTCTAAACAATGTGAGAACTCAATTAAGCACAACTCAAAGTTACAATCTCTCACAACCCTAATTATATTATGTATGAAATACTATAAGCTCAAGTGGGTGTATCTAACAATGAGATTCAATAAATCAAAATCAAACTAAACTCAAATAAAATTCTAGCTTATGAAAATTATGAACAAAACAATAAATAGCTAGAAATAGAGCAAACTAAACTCAAATAAAATTCTAGCTTATGAAAATTATGAACAAAACAATAAATAGCTAGAAATAGAGTTTAGAAAAACTTCTCTATAGTATGAACAAAACAATAAATAGCTAGAAATAGAGTTTAGAAAAACTTCTCTATAGATCAAGAGAGAGAGATAAGTTGAAGCTCAAACACCAAAGGATGATCTCTTCTTCCTCTTGTGAAAATATCTTCACAAACTTGAAACAAACACTAAACAAACTTTAAACACCTTTTAAACTTGTTTAAAAATTTTCTTAATTGCTTCAGAATGTTAGAGGGCAAGAGGTATATATAGGCTCATGAAACAAACCAAAAAACCAGTAAAAAACCCAAGAAAAATCATAAAAAGATAAAATCTGAAAAACTAGCCGTTATAGGCTGAAAAAAGGTCATCAGTCGACTGACTACAGTGCGTCGGTCGACTGATAAAGTCGACAGTTCCAAATTTGACATATTTTGGAATTTTGCATATCTGATTTTATAAAATTAATTAAAAATAGTAAATCAACTCCAAAAATCATGAAATTTTGAGGGACGTTTCTAAACATGTAGATGAACATGTTAGAGAAAGGATTTCACGAATTTCACTTCCTATTTGAGAGAAATAAATTATTTAGTAAACTGGTTAAAAACTAAAAATCTGGAAATAGTACAAAACTAGTCGTTATGAGCTTATCAGTCGACCGATGACTCATCAGTCGACTGATCAGTTGACTGAAAAGAAACAGAGGTTTTTTGATGATTCCAGGCATTTTCATCAGCAATGTTTTAAATATCGGTTATCGGGGATTTATCGGACGGCCAAAATCCTTATCGGATAGCGGAAATCGGGGATATATCGGGGATAAGTAGTATTTATCGGAGTGATATACTAAATGATGTGTATATATAATATACCAATTAAAAAATGTAATCTAATCATGCTTAATGAAATATAAACATACCAAAATGTAAATCATCATGTTTAGAATCATTAACTAACTGTAGAAAGCGAAACTTGCATCATAGCCTTGAAAAAATATAATGTTAGTCCAAATTGGCCGATAATCCCGATAATCCCGATAAAAAAGTCTTACTTATCGGCCGATAAGTGCCGATAACGCCGATAAATCGCCGATAAACCTAGAAAAACGATAACCGATTAAAAATCCAATTTATCCTAGCGGAGAGCTCCCAAATCCGATAACTCGGTCGATAATATCGATTATCGGCCGATATTTAAAACAGTGTTCATCAGTCGACTGATAAATTCCATCAGTCGACTGATAACACTGTATCAGCTTGATGTTACGAAAAAATCTGATTTTTGAAGTGCCTTTAAAAATAGCAAATAAATTTTAAAAAATGTAAAACTTTAGAAAATCATTGTAAACGTGTAAATGAACATGTTACAAAAAGAATTTTTGGGATTTCACTTCTCAATAGTGAAAACTCATTATTTTTTAAATATGTCCAAAAACATGAAAACTAAACATACATGTTTTTATCATTTGCCATAAACACAATATTGAAACTTTGTGAAATGTTTTTATAGACTTGATAAATTATGTATAAAGTGACGTTGAAGTCTATAAACTAATAAAATAATATTTTATCAAAAACACCTATATTTTTATAAAATCAACAAATACGTGTGTGTGAATAATATGAGCTTAAAGTATTAACACACAAGTATAAACCTATACTACAAACGCTATAAGCTATATACCCAAGCTTGATGGTCTTCAATATAGCTCAATTTGGTAAACTTGCGGATGAAGCTTGAATTTGGATATTGACTTGAATTGCATTGCTTCACTCCACTATTTCCGTTAACCTCCATTTGATATGATCGTTATGGCGCAATTCCATCCAACCTCCAATATGTTGTTTGCCTAGAATAAATGCAAAACACAAACACTAGACAAACAACATTAGTTGTAAATTGTTTGTTAATCATCATCAAAATAAAAGGACCCAACAGTAATCTCAATAGTCTTAGGGTACATTTGATGTTCCTTTTGCTTATAGACAAGTCTTCCTTTGTTAGCTAATATTGTATTGAGACCAATGTTTTAAAAATAGGCTGATTTTATCAATTTATCGCCGATATAGGGTTTCTTCCATGACTGATATGATTTTTTGCAAAAGTTTATTACATATCATTTTTGGCCGATTTGTCCCGATATATTGGTGTAAATCTGATAAAGTGGCTAATTTCTCGTGGGTTAAAAATTGCCCAATTTTCTACAATTTACATTCTATGTGAACCGGTTCGGGTTTGGAGGCAAAAACCCTCTTTATTCCCTGCCTGATCCGCATCCACTAAAAAAACTATGCTATCCTATTCTATTTCACATCCACTCATTGTGTAACCCTAATTCTCTCCGCCTCCATTGTTCTCTCTCCCAAATCACTTACAAATTTCTCACTCGAAGACCATTTGTCGTATTTCATTAAATGTGCTTAGAATACATTTTAGGACATGATGTTGTATCTGCTCACCATCCAATATGACACTCCAATATGAAATTTGGCCGTCCGATATATTTCCGATAACCGATATTTAAAACCTTGAGATGGAAACAAGTTTTGTACTATTGATATAGATAGTTCGTTAATCATCTGTTTACATCCTTTATATCAGATTGAAAAACAGAAAGGCAATTTCCTTTTGTGTTGAATTCTGGCTTTCTGTTTTGGATGACTAGTTTTGTATGTTTGGCTAGCAAAATGTGGTTGCAATTCAAAATAGTTTTGGAAATGTTTGGTTGCGAGTTGCAAAACCACTTGAATGATCTTTGGCTACAAGTTGTTTAAGAGGGCTTCACTTGGAAGAGAAACATCCTAAAATTCCACATAAATAATTGATTGTAAGAAATTGTCTTAAATGTTGGATGGGAATAAAGAAAATGGAGGGAAGGGAACACTTCTTTGTTAAATACATTTGCATGAAAGAAAATGAAGTAAATACACATGATACAGTGATTAATAAGTTACTTTCTCAAATAAATCTCATGATGTTTCCTCTACAAGTTATTCATGGTTTACTTTGATGCATTCATCAAGTTGGTGTGCTCAAACTGATATTAACATTCTGATGTTTCATACTCGTTGTGGATGTTTTTTACATGCTTTGTTTATCTTAACTTCAGGTGTGACATAAAGTATGGCTCTGAGGAAGCGTAAACCTTTTGGGGATGCATCTTCTGTTAGTATGGGACCTTTAAATTTTTCAATGATGGTGCCTGAGAAGGTCAATTCAGTGAATCCAGATGTGAGGAAGTTTACTTTCTAATCATGCATTTTCTGTCAGCGGGGCCATGCAAGAGAACTTCTGAACACTTCTGGAATGAACTTCTGGAGCATCAACTATTGCCCAGAAGATACCATGCTTGGTATTCAAGGACTGGTACTCATAGTGCCAATGAAGATGATGATGGCATATCCTTCCCTTTATGTTATGTTGACTTAGTCAAGAGGTATTTTACTAGATGTTGTTGTCGTAAGTTCAAAAAATTTGTTTCTATTTTGAATAATCAAATAGTAAACAGGCTCTAGTAATTTCATTAGGATGCTGTGCAACTGTAGAATATTTCCCTACCAAAAATTCCATGCCAGCACACTTGCATGTTTATAGAGGTTCAGTAGATACAAACCAAATTTATTTACCTCAAAAAAGATATGTCAGATTAAGTACATTGAGTTCCATACTGGAATAAACTTGTTTTTTTATTATGTATCGTCCTTTACTCAAAGATTTTTTGATCAAATGATGAAAGGATACCTAGCTTCTACCATTTCTTCAACTATTTAGCAACTTCTAAAATGGACTTTTCGTTGCCAATTTAAGGTCCAAGTTAGCTTCTTTGCTTCACTGTTTTGACCAAGGTCCAAGGACAAGACCCGCCATAATTAATCTCCAGTTAGAAAAGATGATTTAGAAGATCCTAGACGACATCTGGAAGAAGCACATGAGAAGCCCTGAAACCAACATCACTTGCCCAACAAAATTTCAGAATGCCCTTTGTAATGAGGATCCTCAGGCAAGCTGAATCCACCACTCTTTGCAGTGTCAAGTCAGGTGGTCTAACCGGAGTGTTGTGTGGAGAACTGAATTATCGATTTTAGCTCCCATTTTACAGTGCAATTCAATCACTATAATTTTCAGTCAGCTGAACTGTTACTTTGACTGACAGAAATGACCTTCCCTCTTATTCCTGAAGGGATGTAAGCTTGATTTTTGAGCTGTAACAGGAATTTGCTTGGAATAATGATTTTAAGGCACTTCTTTTTAAAATTCTAGGCTGTTCTAGGTGCTTGAGGAAATGTCTGCCACCTAGAGCTGTCCGGGTCAATGCGTAGGCTGCCTCGACCTGCCTCGTCTAACTGAAGTGATCAGCAGTAGGGGTGGAATGGAACTGACCCAAATCAAATTGAATAGAAAGATATTTAGATTCAAATTTGGTTCAGTTGGTGCTATTCAAATTCGTTGTATTTTGAACGGTAGATATTTCCTGTATTCAAACTAGATTGATGTAGATATTTATGTATTTAGTAAATATTTGTGAATGTTTATTTAGTGATGGACCTGATGGTGCACTGGATTGTATTCAGCTGAGGAAGAGGGCTTGGATGAAGACATCGGGAGAGAGATTGATTGGCTGAGGGGTCAATATCTGTGAATTAAAAAAATTACGGATTCAGATATGTACAGATGATGCCTGAATCTGTCCGTATGTATACTTAAATCTGTCCTTGTCCAAATAGTTGTTGTTCTTTGGTATGTGACTGATCAATCTATTTGATGCGAGGATAGTGTCTGACAATCTGTTACATAAATCAAACATACATACTATATTGTCCCAAATTGCAGAACATGAATCTAGAAATTAAAAATAGATGGATTCGGGTATTCCCTCATGATGCCTCTATCTGTCCATGTGCATACTTAAGTCTTACTTTATAATTTCTCCTAATAGTTTGTGTTCTTTTGGTATTTGACAAATCAATATGTTTGTTACGATGAGAGTGTCCATGAGATCTGTCAAAACATATAATTATCTAGTTCTGAATTGAAGAATATGGTTCTAGGAACATAATGTTCTAGCGATACAACTTCTAGAATGTTAGTTAACTTGTTGTTTAGTTGATTAACTCATAACATTCTTTTATTACCGTGGCTATTTAGCACTTGGGTATCAGTTGTATTCTGCTCATGATCTACTCGTCTTTCGAATGGTTGTGGCTTCTGACACTGTGATTGCACTGCAGCCAAAATGTTTCAGCTCCAAATTTAGTTTTTCTTATCATCTTTGTAGGTACCCTCACATTGCCACAGATCATTTGGTAAAGCTTCTTAAGCAATTGATTGTAAGCTGCTCTACGCAATGGCATGATATTGGAGGAACCTTTCCAAATGCAGCTGATGTTCCAACTATTCTAGGATCTGGCTCCTCCTCTCTTCTTGCATGTATGTGATGTGTTTTATTTTTACTTTTCTGTCAGTTACAAAAATTATTTCTCATTATAGTTTGTTTTAGTGGTCAATCTCTCTTCTTGTATGCTGTGTATTTTGATAATACTCTGTACTTCCAGCTGATAGAGATAGGGAAGAGAAGAGAGCTGATCCTTTGCCTCGTTACCTGCGTTGGCCTCATATGCAGGCCGATCAGGTTCGTGGATTAAGGTTAAGGGAAATAGGAGGTGGTTTTACGAAACACCACCGTGCTACATCCATCCATGCAGCATGTTATGCAATTGCTAAACCATCAACACTGGTGCAGAAGATGCAAGTTATTAAGAAAACCAGGGGACATCAGAATGCTGTCTATTGTGGTATAACTCAAGTCCTCTTTAATTCATGTTTTGTAGCCTATGATGTTCTTTTAGCTTATGATTATTTTCCTCTGCAACAACCAAATGTGTGCCTTTAAGTGTCTTTTTTAGCTCATAAATGCATGTGCCATTTATATCAGCTCATTGAGCATAGAATTGTCCTTGTTGATTGGATAAGGATTCCTTGAGCTTTGTTGGAATATAAAAATATAATCCTCAACTCTCTCCACGACTTTGGAGCTATGGTGCAATAGTTAGAGGGGCTTTAAGATGGTATCAGAGAAAAAATTAGGCTTAAATCCCTCCGATCATGAATTTTAAGCAAATTTTCTGAAAATGGACACCGTTGCATGAGTCCAGGTTTCGGCCCATAAAATGGGTGCTCAACCTGCGGGGACATGTTGAAAACTTGAAATATAAAAATATAGCCCTCACCTCTCACCACAACTTCAAAGTTATGGTGTAATGGTTAAAGGGACTTTAAGAAGCTCACTAAGGTCTTTACTGTTTCACTGCTTTCTAACCCCTGGTTTGTGTTTATACCTGCAATCTTGATCTTATTTAGATCATACTTGTGATAGAAACCTATTGGCTGTATGATTTATAAAATTGCTAGGAAGATCAGTTGTCATGGACGTGTTACAACCTATGAGGATAACAGTGACAATTCAGTTCTGAACTTTCAGCTTTAGACTGATTCTGCTTTCAGATGCTTTAATAGATCGCCACCTTGACTTTTGTTAGTTGTTTACAGAGTTATGATCGTGTTTCTTTTTTGCAAGATAGGTTCTATATTGTTCATATTAATCTGTGCTTCAGTAGATGTTCTTGTTGGTTGATTATTTTGCTCGTCTTTGAATAAGTTGATGTTCATCTTCTAATGCTGAAATAAATTTAAAGATGAAGATTGTCTATTTGCTTCAATTAATTAGAAAACTTAAAGAAAGCCAGTAATGTTTTAGTTTATGGTCCAGTGTTGGTTACAAGGAGCCAAGTCGTATTTTGAGTCTCATCTCTTATGTGTATGTTGCGCACCTGCACAATATCGACATACTTCAGCATCAAATCTGATATTGTTTTGCATGTTGACTATAATTATTTAAAATAAATAGCTGATATAGGAAGTTTTAAAATGCTACGCTGATAATAGGTATTTAAATCTTATTTATTTGCATGCCCCTGGTTTTTTTGTTTATCGTCTGTTCTGGCATATTTTTGCATCTTTATGAAGAGGCTTTTGAAGATAAGTAAGAAAGTCAACATAAGGTTCAGATGCATATCAGGTTTAAACTAGAACAAGCGAAATCAAGTGAAAAATCACTGCATAAGAGGAGCAGTCGTGTTAGAGGAGTGCTGGTGTTGCATATGCCTGGAATTATGGCATTGTGACGATTCACGAACCTAATAAATGTTTGGATAAATCGACGGCTCTTAATCCAATCTGCCATGATATTCTTATAATTCTGTATTTCATTTTGCTGGTTACCGTTTACCTTCTTGCTTCCTATATTAAAGCTTGTACTTTCATTGTTTTGAGAATAGTTTTAAATTGTGTTCTAGGGTTTCTATTTTATGATTTTTTGGTTGCTCTTTTTGTAGCTATATTTGATCGGTCAGGACGGTATGTGATCACTGGTTCTGATGATCGCCTTGTGAAAATATGGTCGATGGAAACTGCATTTTGTTTGGCCAGCTGCCGGGGGCATGAAGTGAGTCATGTTCATTGCTTTCACCCATTTTCTGTACCTTTTTTTGGGTCAATATTTACTTAAGGATGATATTTTCCTTCTTGATGAAATTTAAGGGTGATATCACTGACTTGGCTGTGAGTTCTAACAATGCCTTGGTGGCATCTGCTTCAAATGACTTCATCATTAGAGTTGTAAGTTGATTGCCTCTGTTTATTCATATTGCTGGTCCTATCATCAGATCCATCTTTTTCGCTTTATGTTTTTAATGGTTGGTCTTCTGATCTTCTCAATGCAGTGGCGTTTACCTGATGGACTCCCAATTTCAGTTTTGAGGGGACATTCTGGAGCTGTTACTGCTATTGCCTTCAGTCCACGATCCGTTTACCAGCTTTTATCGTGAGTGGTCTTTAATTAAAAATCTCCTATAGTTTCTCTCTTATTTGTTGTTTTTTTTAGCTCAAGCTGGCTACTTTTGGCTGATACTTCACATTATCCATATTCAATTAACCTAAGCTCAACTAGACAACACATTTTGTTAAAAGAAAACTCTGCTTAGACAAATTCATTGTACGTGGTCCAGTTGGATAACCAATATTTACATAGCTTCCAAATTCCATAATCTAGCTTCCATCACTGTGTTATTTTTTATCAATGCCATCTTCTTTATGGTAGTGCGTATTATTGAGGAAACCTTTATTTTCGCATGCTTTTGCAGGTGTCATTTGACAAATAATCTTCAATAGTACCTCCTTTTATGTAATCGACTCAAAAACTATACCACTAGCCGTTAGTAATATGAATCGTAGATTTATCAAACAACTTTGAATTTTCTTTGTTTATAGTAGAAGTTTGGGTTATAACTATTCACTATTAACTCATTTAAATCTGAGTTGGGGATTGCTCAAACTGCGTTTAGGCCTGTAATGTGATAAAGGATAATGGCAATGTTTGAAAATTTATTATGGATAATGTGATAAAGGATAATGGCAAATTTATAGTAGAAGTCCAGTGCCATTTGTACTCTTTCATGGTAGGCTTGTAATGTAATAAAGGATAATGGCAATGTTTGAAATTTTATTATGGATATGATTACCTTTTTTTTCTGTCATTCTTGCATTGATATCAAAAATCTATGCAAATCTGTTTCATATCAGAGTTAACTATCATATTTCGTAAACTGCATGCTCCATTGAGAAGATCCCTGTATTTTGGTTGTTTATGCTGTATATGATGCTCAGATCCTCTGATGATGGAACCTGTCGGATATGGGATGCTAGGTATTCGCAACTCAGCCCTCGAATATATGTCCCAAAGCCTCTAGATAGTTTAGCAGGTTAGTTAAATGCCTCCAGACAGTTGCTTTATGGGTGTCTTCTGATAAGGTCTAATGTTGGTAACAATAAAACTTGCCACAGGAAGTTCTGATCCTTCATCAAGTGTTGGTCAACAAAGTCATCAGATATTATGCTGTGCTTACAATGCTAATGGAACTGTATTTGTCACTGGTAGCTCTGACACATACGCAAGGGTATATCAGTATTGTTATAAATTTTCTTAATGACATATGCTTTCAATAAATCCTGAAATATATCATTAAGATGAATCCAAACTATTAAAGTGTTCTCCATACTTCAGTAACTAACTAGTTGATTTCAGGTATGGAATGCTTGTAAAAGCAACCCAGATGACTCTGAGCAACCAAATTATGAGATGGATCTTTTATCTGGCCATGAAAATGATGTCAATTATGCACAATTCAGGTTAGCTGGGTGCAGTTAGAAAGTGCGTTTTATCTGCATGTTAGATGCATGTTAATGCTGTTGTTTTTCTATTTCAGTGGCTGTGCAGTGGCGTCTAGAACTACAACTGATACTTTTAAGGACGATAATGTTTCAAAGTTCAAAAATTCTTGGTTTGTGCTGAGTTTGTTGCTTACCTAATTTATTTACTTTATGGGATTTTTTTTCGATATTAGTAACTCTTCAATTTTATGAAATTAGTCTTGCTATTAGGTCCCCCAGTTTTCATATCTTGATATAGCTGTTGTTGATTGGAGGGATTAATTTGAAACAACTTCTAATAACTGCGGAGCCTAATAGCAATTTCAATGATATGAGGGATTACCTTTAAAAATGTTAATGATTTAATGTTTTGATATCGAAAAATATCCTTACTTTATTCTCATTTTTTTCCAGATATCGTTTGTCAGCTCATTTCATGCTAATCCATGTTATGTTTTTTCTAGGTTCACTCATGACAACATAGTTACATGTTCTCGCGATGGAAGCGCTATTATTTGGATCCCAAGATCCCGTCGATCCCATGTGAGCTCAATTATTAACTTTCAATCGTTAAACTTTTCCAGTCTTGGTTAATTGGTCTGAATCCTTCTGAGAAATGACCTTACGTTGAACATGTTTGGCTCGTTTTCTAATTTGTTGAGATGTCTGGTTCTCTAAAACTTTATTGATTCTGTGAGAACACAGCTATCGTTAAATAATGATCATCTCAGAGAGTGGTGAGGCTTTATTACTGTAATAAGGCCTAGCTAGGATGTAAAGCCCAGTAGGACTTAGCCTAAATGTTGCATGTGACTGTAAATATGTATACATGTATAGTTTAATATGGATTCCTGGACTAGGCGTCTGATATGTTCTGATTGTGTATTCCTACTAACCAGTTGGCTGCTACCAGCATTCTGTGTATCACAGTTCTTATACATGTTTCGATTGTTTATTCCTCTGGCTTCTGCATATGCTGATAATATTATTTGATCTTCCTAATATAATTGGTCAAATAGCTTTGAACATGTCTTTTTTATTGATGTCAAGATAAACATGTGGATATTATGATAATCTCTGAAGAAAACTCTGCTTCCAAGTGTCTGGAGAGTGGTGAAGGGAAAAAAAAAAGTTCGAGAAACATTTGTTTTGATAACATGCCTTCTGTTGTTAGATGTGATGTTTCCTAATGCTGAAGATCACACTTTATTTTAGGATTTTCTATTCTTTGCTAAGATGTGTCTTATTTCAGGGGAAGGTTGGCCGTTGGACGCGTGCATATCATCTCAAGGTTCCACCACCTCCTATGCCTCCCCAACCTCCTCGTGGAGGTCCACGACAAAGATTTCAGCCCACTCCTAGAGGTGTTAATATGGTAGTTTGGAGCTTGGATAACCGCTTTGTGCTTGCTGCTATCATGGGTAAGTAAGATTTTTTTTTCTTTTTGTTACATTTTGTACTTCTACATTGTCTGCCGGCAAATTGTCTTTGGATACTTTTTACTTCCCTGAGCTCATTGCTGCATGTTTCACTTTTAAGAGCAAAACATTTTCAAGATATTTCTCATGTAAGAATCATTCAGCAGTATGTTAGAATTGCTATATTATTCTGATAATTGCTTAACCTTAGCTTAGAAGAAGCACATATCAAGTTGGCCACGGAAAATTAGAAAACCTGCTTGGGATCCGTGAGTTCTCAGTTCCTTGTGACAGACCAAGCAACTCTGTCTACACCCGCAAGGTATTGGGCTTTTTTCCCGGTCACTCTTTTGCCTTCAAATGCAAGTGCAGGTGGACCTCTCCTTGTGCATGGTAGTTTGAGTTTCCTGTGAACTGGTCGATGTCTGTTATAGTTTAAGCTCTTGGCTTTGAATTTGGGATCATGCGGACTGATATCTGGCTTCTTCTTGGGCCCAGTGGCAGGTTGAAAAACTTGGAAACACAGTTTTGGTGGGAATATTAAACCACTATACCTATATTAAATAGATGACAGACACAAATTTGGTACCTCCACATCTTTTGGCACCTGGCAGAATATGATATGAAAATTTATACTACCTCAAGTCTCCTACTGTTGAGTTCTGGCTGTGTTTTTTTCGTGGGGTTGAAATTGCTGCCCTTAAATCCGTTGTACAGGGTGGTATTTGGTAGCTTTACTTACTAATGCATTACTCATGTAATGTTGGCTATATCTATCCCTTTTTTTCCGTCTTGTTTATTTTTGTTTCATTATTGTGTTATTTCCTATTCCTGGTGTCTATCAGTATTATTCTTTTTCCAGTAAGCTTTTAATATGCCTATCGATTATTCCTTTTTAGATTATTAATTTACATTTCCTTCCTGTAGATTGCAGAATATGTGTTTGGAATGCTTCTGATGGGAGTTTAGTCCATTCATTGACTGGGCATAGTGAATCAGTAAGCCTTTCAGTATTATATGTTTAACTTTCATCAAATTTCTTGTGCCATTAAATTTCTATCATGCAATAAATATGTACTCTGGACACTTTTTGGTCATTCAGGTTTAGGCATATGCAGACATGCTGGACATATATGTAGAACATTGATAATTTAAGCATTGTTTTTGTTGACATATTAGTATTAGTTAGGGACTTATTTGAAAGTTGTGTAGGGGCCTATATAAAGCCCCATAAGATCTCATAATGAATTAGGGTTTCATATTCTTTATGGTATCAGAGCCTCCACCAAAACCCTAGCCGCCTCCACCCCCTACGCACCCCGGCTGCCCCCTCTCTCGGCCACCTCCCCACCCTCGCGAAAACTCTCCAGAGCCGTCCTCCTCTTCCTTCGAGCCGCTGTCAACTCGCACTGCCCATCCTCCGCTGTAATCCCTGAACCCTAGAAACCCCCCTGCCGCTACCCAGAAACCCCCCTGCCGCTGCGCCTTCACCCCCCTGCCAGTCCAGAACCCGCCGCCTCCTGCCCTGTCCTAGAACCTCACACGATCAGTCCCCTCCCCACGAACCAGCCTCCTGCCCTGTCCTCTCAGGCCGAACCAACCGCCCCCCATCTCTGTCCTGCAGACCGCCGCCATCCTCTAACCCCACCCTGCAGACCCCTACAGTCGAACACTGAGACGCCCCCCACCCTTCCCGAAAACCCCTGCAGACCCCCCTCTTCTGGAAAGCCCCTACAGACCCCCCCCCCTTCCCGGATCAGCCCCCCCACCCGTTGCCCCCGCCTCGGCTGTGCTAGCCGAACCTCGAGTTTGGCATGGGTTCCCTCGACTCAGTCCTCGAACTGATGACAGGAAGAGTATATATCTCACAGCGATGAGATATATCACTGTTTTTTGATTCTAGTTTCCTCTGAGAAACGAGAATTTATTAGAGATCTTACTCTTGTTGTGCAGCAGAAGTGCTGTCGAAATTTTCACTGCGCACAACAAGGGTTTGAAGAGAAAGGTGAACAGGTGTTGGATCTGAAGCTTGATCAAGCTTGATCGATGGAGGAGATTATCAAGAAGTTGAACCCTGCGGAGGTGTCAACTTTGATGAAGTTGATGAAGTTGTCGGCTGATGAAAGCGAGAAGTTGAACCCTGCGGAGGTGTCAACTTTGATGAAGTTGATGAAGTTGTCGGCTGATGAAAGCACGATAAGACCATCGAAGAAGTTGGAGCTTCCGACTATCAATCTGAAGCTTGATGGATCGAGTACCTACCTGAGTTGGTCACGACGGGTGAGATACACCCTTACAGGGAGGAACCTAGAGGGTTACTTGACCGGAGAGAAGACAGAACCGGATGAGGACTGGGGAGGACGAGATGAGTGGAAGTCCACTCATATGTTGGTGTACATCTGGCTTCTCAACTCGTTGGTCCCGACGATCGCCGCCACGGTGGATGGCATTGAGAAGGTGAAGGACGTCTGGGAGAAGTTGATGAGAACATATGATGGGGTGGGGAATAACCTGCGGGTGTTCCAGATTAAAGGAGAGATCGACGCCACAGTCCAGGGAGAGAGGACTGTACAAGAATATGCTATAGAGCTGGAGCGTCTGTGGCTGGACTATGATCATTTTTCCCCCCGGGCTAGCTGCTAGGACCCGGGATGTAAAGAGCGGGAGGCCTTTCTACAGGAGAGGACTATGGTGTTTCTCAAGGGATTGACATCAGAGTTCGCTCAGCGAATTGTATTACTGCTAGCTCAGCCAAAAATTCCCACGCTTGAGGAGGCTGTCTCTGCTATGATCCAGGAGGAGACTCGCATTCGGCTGCAGACGGGGACATGTGGACTTCCGATGGTGAAGTCAGCACTGGCAGCTTCTAGCAATACTGGATCTAGGGGAGAGACTCGACAGTGCTACAACTGTGGTGCGGTGGGTCATCTAAGGCATGCTTGCACCAAAGCACCCAAGGAAGGATATTCGGGTGGACGTGAACAATTCGGAGGTCGTGGTCGTGACCGTGAGGGTCGACGAGGTGGCAGAGGAGCAGGGAATCGGGCGAATCTGACTGTAGCAGAAGAAGACGAATCTGAGGTGGTCTTTACTGAGGAGGATCGTGCTCTCCTGGCGATACTCAGGAGGAAGCAGCAAGTAGCAGGGGATGGAGACTTGTGGAGTGGGACTCAGGAGGCATCCACTTCGTTCTTCGCCAGAGGCAATACTGTTACCTATGCTCATCCGACCAAAGGTACTGATGACATACATGCTCTTGCTTCTATGTTTTCCAATAGATCATCAGAATGGATAGTCGACTCCGGTGCGTCTCGGCATGTGACAGGTAATGCTAGTGAGTTCTCATCATATACTCACTTAGCATCACCTGATAGAATTCAAACAGTTGATGGTACATTTTAGCCGGTAGTTGGTAAGGATACAGTCGATTGTACTGGTTCTGTAACTTTATCCAATGTTTTGCATGCTCCTTCATTTTTAGTCAATCTTTTGTCCATTAGTTCTATCATCCTCCAACTAAAATGCATTGTTTCTTTTGATATTCCCAAGATGATCTTTCAGGAAAAGGTGACAGGACGGAGACTTGGGACTGGCACATGACGTAATGGACTGTGGTATCTGGATCGTGAAGGGCTGGATTCAGCATTGGTGTCAGTAGTAGAGGAAGCAGGAGTAGGATCTAATATGAGTACTGAGAATGAGTTAATGCTTCATCACCAGCGGTTGAGACACTCATCATTTGGTGTTTTAAGTAGATTGTATCCTTCTTTATTTGAGAAAGCAAATAAACAGAAACTTGTGTGTGATGCATGTGAGTTTGGAAAACTTACTAGAAGCTCTTATGTTAGTTCAGGTCATAGAAGTTCCCGTGTATTTAACTTGGTACATTCAGATGTTTGGGGGTCTTGTTCCACAAGTTCTATGAATGGATACAAGTATTTTGTTACATTTATTAATTGTTTCTCTCGTGTGACTTGGTTATACTTGATGAAGAATAAGAGTGAAGTGTTTGGGTGCTTCCAAAACTTTCATAGGAATGTTCAGACTCAATATGGAGCAGTGGTGAAGATATTGAGGTCGGATAATGGGACAGAGTATACCAACAGAGCGTTTGAAGAATATTTGTCAGCTCAGGGAATATATCACCAGACAACCTGTCCATACACACCAGCTCAGAATGGGGTAGCGGAAAGGAAGAACAAATATCTTTTAGAGGTTGCTAGAAGCATGATGATCTCTATGAATGTCCCAGAAACATTATGGGGGCAAGCAGTGTTGACCGCAACAGCGCTGATCAACAGAATGTCCTCGAGAGTGCTGGATTGGAAGTCTCCGTGTGAGACATTGAAGGGAGATAATTGTGGGATTCTTCCACTTAAAGTGTTTGGTTGTGTGTGCTTTGTGAAGGACAACGGGCCATCTGTCGGGAAACTTGCCCCTAGAGCTGTGAAGTGCATCTTTGTGGGACATTCTGCTATTCAGAAGGGATATGTTTGCTGGAGCCCGGTGGAGAAAAGGTTGTTTGTGAGCATGGACGTGCACTTCCGAGAACTCGAGCCATATTACACCCGGAAGGCAACGTCATTCGTTGGTAACTCGCCTAATACTGGAAGTATGAGGCGAGAGGAGGAGAATGGTGAGAGATTGGTAAATATGGAGAAATCAATGTTTGAGAATGGTGAGAGATCAGAAAAATCAATTTCTGTAACGATTCCTTGGGAATGAGACTTGGTTGAGGAGGAGCAAGAGAATGAAGAAGAAGAGGAGAATGAGACAAGAGGTGTTAGACCAACGGCTCAGGGGGAACTACTTACCTATAGTAGGAAGGGGAAACAAATTGCGGGAACAGTACCTACAGTGTCACTGGTGCCAAGTCCCTTGCCAACGCCTGCCCCGACTCCTAAGACACCTACATCACCACCAGATTCCTCTCAAGGTGATTTCATTCCTCTTCCTACTCATCCCACACCAATAACTGTACGGAGGACTACTCACAGTAATGCGGGAAATCCTCCCGATAGATATGGTCGGGATCTTGCTCAGTTTGTATCATATTTTAACATCCACCCTGCACATGGAGCATTCATTGTATCACTGGACTCTGTTACTATACCTAACAATTGGCAGGTTGCAAAGGACCAGAAATAAAAAGCTGCTATGCACGAAGAGCTAAGGGCCCTTGAGAAGAACCGCACTTGGGAGTTAGTAAAACTACCAAAAGGGAAGAGAGCAGTTGGATGCAAGTGAGTCTTCACTGTGAAGCAGAATCCAGATGGACAGGTTGAGCGCTACAAAGCTCGTCTGGTGGCGAAAGGATATAGTCAGACATATGACATCGACTACGATGAGACTTTTGCACCGGTGGCAAAGATGAACACTATTCGGACCTTAATCTCTCTGGCCGTAAATGGTGGATGGAAGCTACACCAACTAGATGTGAAAAACGTATTTTTTCATGGAGATCTAGTGGAGGAGGTATACATGGAGATACCACCAGGATTTGGTACAAATCAGACAGTGGGAAAGGTCTGCAGATTGAAAAAGTCTCTCCATGGGCTAAAACAGTCTCCTCGTGCTTGGTTTGACAGATTCAGGAGGGTTATGATAGGTATGGGGTACCAGCAGATCAGCGCCGACCATACCATGTTCTTTCGAAGAAGTGGAGGTCACATCACCTTGCTTGTAGTATATGTGGATGATATGATTATTACAGGGGATGATGAGAAGGAGATTGCCCAACTCAAAGTGAGACTGAGTAAGGAATTCGAGGTAAAAGATCTTGGCTTGCTTCGATACTTTCTTAGAATAGAGATAGCTCGAGGAGCGGAGGGGATCGCCCTATCCCAGAGAAAGTATGCACTGGATCTTCTCAAAGAAACAGGAATGTTAGGATGCAAACCTGCAACTACACCGATCGACCAGAAGTTTAAGCTGGGTGCTGAAGCTGGAGAACCAGTTGATCGTGACAGATACCAAAGGCTGGTGGTAGAGATGTTAAATGGGTGGGTATGAGTTTTAAATGGGCGGGCCATAAATGGGCGGGCATGTTTTGCTCATTTACCCATTTATGACCCATTTAACATTATTTAAATGGGCGGGTTTTTACCCGCCCATTTAATAAACGGGTTGCCCATTTGCCCATTTAACTATAGTGACTATATATGTATAATTTTTGTGGGGTGTTTTTTGTAAACTTTTAGGGGTTTTTTTGTAAACTATTGTGGGCTTTTTGCAAACTTTTTGGGAGCTTTTTGCAAACTTGTTGGGGCTTTTGATAAAATACTAACAAAGATAGGAATATAAACAAAGATAAACAAAGACAGACAAGTTCATGATTGAACCATTTACAAGTCTGGATAAAAGTACAGACCTCACACATTTGCAAAATTAACCTCAAATTTCCAAACCAAAAACCAAAAGATCAATAACAACAAAATTGCGAGTATATTTAAATGAATTAAGATAGAAAACACAAGGTATGTAAGGATCTGTATAAGATCAATAACTTGATATAAATGTCATCATAACTATCAGCAACACGATCACGATTAGTAAGGACAATCTACTTAATTACTTGATAAACTAGAAGAGTAGTAAGTTCGTCTATAAACAAAATAGTAGCACAACCATAGTCCACTTATTTCCCATTTTTTAAATGTTCAGGCATGAACATGATCATGACAGAAGAAAGAAAAGACCAGGAAACAAACATAACACTCAGTTGGACTCAATAGTAACATTAAAAGTACTGCAGCAAGCCTCATATGTACGTCTTCATAGCAAGGGTTAGAATCCGAAATCACCATAGAGACCTCAATATTTCTCCTGCATCAATCATCTATAGAATTAGTTAATTTTGTCACAAACGTATGATATTGTCATAATAATGAAACACTCGATAGCAAGATGCGATCTTTGGGAACCAGGGGACTAAAGATCAACTAAATACACAAAGAACTTATCAGATACGTAATCATATAACAAAATTATGGTTTTACAAGAACAGGAAACATGATAGTAAATACAAGAACCAGAGCCAAGAGACATGCGTGCATTGTTAATATGCTTGAACTTTGAGCAAAAGGCATGTGACACTCAATTCAAGTAGTTTGAAAATCTAACAGCAAAATGATTATATGACTTAATACAGCATAAAATAAGGCCGAACCTCGGTTGCCAAGTTCACCATCCAGTGATTCCTCATAAAAGAAGCTGAAAGGCCTTGCAGATAGTAATGATTTAGACAATAGCTCATAGGAAAACCACTCTTTTAAATTCTTCATCTTCAGTTAATCTGAAAAACAAAGCGAAAGTATAGAATTCAATACCCAGCAAATAAACGATAAGCAAAAGATTACTACATACAAGGAAAAACTTTTCAGGAAAAATCTACCGCAAAGTTTGATCCTTTTCTAATTCAGCAATACTATGGTCAAGGCATTCAGGTTAACAATATTAATATCTTACGACCAAAAAGAATAGAATTGAAGGATAGTGTCCATGATGAGGAATCAAAGAGCAGCAAACAAGAACACATCAAATGAGAAGGAAAATCCTTAGACAGAACAAGCTGCTAAACTAGAACAAATTATAACAGTTGGAATAAATTATATGGTGCAAGAAACATAAAAGTTAACATATTGTCACTGTATTTTGATCAAGAGAATATCAATTCTAACAGTTAGAATAAATTATATGGTGCAAAAAAAAATCAAGAGATAAAAAAGAAATTTCGCAAGAGGACTAGACTACAATGGGTGAAGATCCACACTGTATTTTGATCAAGGAATATCTTGTCACGTTTGTGGGTATTCTATAGCACAGGCAACATATTGCACAATACAATACATTCAAAATATCCGGAAGATAGAGGGAACAAGCAAACATAATGGATGTGCATGATAAAAATATTACGTCTAAAGACTAGAGATTGAAGAAGTATGAACTCGTATAAATGAACCTCGATCAAAATTGTTCGACGGTGGAAAATACATGAATGAACTCCATCTATCAGCACAAGCTCAAAAGTACTAATGGTAGTATAAGGATAATAGCCACCTCGGCTTATTGTAGCTACGATAAATCTCTAACCAAGCTACAGCCCAACAAATTTAGGGTCAAATTTGTGAACCCAAAAGTGACAGAAAACATATGACAAATAACAACCATGAACAATACATTAGGAAATTCTACATTCAATCCCTCAGATAATACATTAGGAAACAAAAATAGTTCAACTAAAGTTCTGATCCTCAGTCAATACATTTTGAACTTCTACACTACTGCCTAAAGGTGGATTTTACACAAGTTTAAATGCAGAATACAATAAAACATGAAGCAACAAAGAATGATCTGATTAAAATAAACATTCTATTTAGCCCTATTTTGTTCAGGTGTGCAACTTATATACCTGGCACTAATTCAAGAATTTAGAAGCAAATAGTTCAACTAAATTTCTCCCCTGGTAAATCCTAGAAGGGAATTTACCACGATGTTAGGTTAAGCTTTTAAAACGTTCCGGTTCACCGTTTTTATGACACTCTCAATGCTTAGGGGGTTTTCTTTAGATTTCAAAGTTCAATGGTTTTTGCGCAACTTAAACCCAAGCTCAGGAGAGTTTTCTGAAATCTATCCTAAGCAAAATGAAAGCTTACATGGATTCTCTAAACATTAAGGATAAAAGATCTCTAGATCCTAAAAAATATGTAGTTAACATAGTTTTTGCTTTCAGAGATATAATTACACACTTTTGGACTCCTAACTAATTAAAATAAGGCATAACCACTATCTGAGAAGAAAATCTAATTTTAGCATCTAAGCAGAGACTGACAAGCTCCCAAGGCAAGCCTCTTTTGGATCATGCATGCTAATTTCCATGTAACTGAAAGTAAATGAAAGTGGATAAAGTTTTAAAAACATGTGTTAAGCTGGCCTCAATTTCATGGCTTATCAAACAAAAACTCCATTGACAAATAGGTATGTTAATCATAATTTACATAGAAGATGCATAAGAGAAAACTAGCATTACCTGGGCAGCATATGTCCGCTGGAATGGACTCTTATCTGCATTAAGCTGCACAAACAAAAATATGAGATCAAAACTCTATTAAAGGCTAAAGAACAATCATAGTTGAAAGTTTAAAGTAAGTTCACTGGAACAGCCCTTGATGCACTATAAAATCAGCCCATTGAGAAATATAGCTTACCCTCATATAATTAATAAAAACAGAAACATGGAACGATTCAAAGACAAAAATACTCATAGTAGAACCAATACATTGACAAGTTCAGACTTTTGGAATTATTAGATCTATAACGTAAGTTCAAACACCAGTGGGTTCCCAATCTAATCATCAATAAAGCTAAAAACCCTAAATCTAATTCAAATCTATACCCTATCAAACAAATAATAGAAACAGAACTGGGTAGAAAACTATGGATCAAACTCAAAATCAGTAAAAATTTAAGAGCAGATCTAGGGTTAGGGTTTCATCGAGATTACATCTTTGAACTGCAGGAGGTTGAGGGCCTAGATCCGAGAGGCGATTGAGGGCCTTGAGGCGGTTGAGGTAGCGGAGGAGGCGCGATTGGCGTCGGAAGCTCTGGGTTCGAGAGGCGGTTGAGGGCCTTGAGGCGGTGGGGGAGGAGGCGGAGGCGGCTCTGGTTGGAGATGCGGTTGAGGCGACTGGCGACGGAGGAGGAGGCGGAGGAGGCGACGGAGGAGGAGGCGAAGGAGGAGGGATTGGAGGAGGGATTGAGGCGGCGGAATAAGGGCGGAGGAGGAGGCGGAGGAGGGATTAACCGGCGAC
>NC_033798.1:2804649-2886027 GCF_001876935.1 Asparagus officinalis | reverse complement strand
GCGACGAAGGGATTTTTGTTTTGGGAATAAGGGCGGGTGGGCGGGCGGGCGGGTATAGAATGCCCATTTAGCACCCGTTTGAGTGGATGTAAAATGGACCTGCCCGTTTAGACCCATTTAATTAAATGGGTGGGTTTTGGACGGGCCAAATAATGGGTGGGCAAGATGGGTAAATGGGTATGGGCATAAATTGACTTCCCTAGCTGGTGGGCAGGTTGATCTATCTGTGTCACACACGTCCCGATATCTCTTTTGCAGTGAGCGTGGTGAGTCGCTACATGCATGATCCAAGGAAGGGTCATATGGACGCAGTGTACCAGATTCTAAGGTATTTGAAGAATGCCTCTGGAAAAGGGCTAATCTTCAGGAAGAATGAACACATGAGCATTGAGGGCTATTGTGACTCTGATTGGGCTAGCTGTGCTGATGACAGGAGGTCCACCTCAGGATACTACATCTTTATAGGAGGCAACTTAGTCTCGTGGAAGAGCAAGAAGCAGTCGATGGTGGCGAGATCGACAGCTGAGGCAGAGTATAGAGCTATGGCCTTAGGAATTGCTGAGTTGCTATGGTTGAAGAGTTTGCTGGTGGAGCTGAAGCTGGATCAAGGAGCTAAGATGAAGTTGTGGTGTGACAACAAGTCAGCCATCAGTGGAGCTGAAGCTGGATCAAGGAGCTAAGATGAAGTTGTGGTGTGACAACAAGTCAGCCATCAGTATTGCCAACAACCCAGTGCAGCATGATAGAACCAAACACATCGAGATCGATAGGTTCTTCATCAAAGAGAAATTGGATAGTGGACTACTAGAGCTAAGTCATGTTTCGACTAAGGACCAGGCAGCAGATTGTCTGACTAAAGGACTTAGCTCAGTAGATATGATTAGAGGATGTGACAATATGTGCTTAGTAGATATCTTTCGCCCATCTTGAGGAAGAGTGTTGACATATTAGTATTAGTTAGGGACTTATTTGAAAGTTGTGTAGGGGCCTATATAAAGCCCCATAAGATCTCATAATGAATTAGGGTTTCATATTCTTTAGTTTTAAACGTTGATGGAAACCGATGGTGTTGAGAATTTTCCTGTCAATAGCAGGTGTCTGGACGTAGTAGAATATTTGGTTTATTGGGGATCAAACATATGTTCTAAATGTAATCTTAACAAGTTTGACATACATAGAATTTTCGAAATAACATCTATCTAATGTAAGTACTATAACTATAACATTGCTATCTAGACACGATGGAAACTGATGGTGTCGGGAGTTTTTCCTGTCAACAGCAGATGTCTTGGACATGTACTATAATATTGGGTTCATTAGGTATCAAACTTATATGTTCTAAATCTTATCTTAACAAAGTTTTACATTCACAGCATTTTCTAAATACCATCCATCTAATGTCAGTACTGTAACTATAACGTTGCTATCTGGATGTGGTTCTTTGTGGGCAACATACAGTTGTATAACGTAAGATAATTTTTGTGTGTGTGAGGGGGGGGAGTGGGGGCTACTTCGTATTCATATATGTTATGTATTACTTTGAGACTCGTTACAGTACACAAAGATTGAAAGGGAAAATCGATAAATTAAGAGAAGTGGAGAATCTCTCTCTCTCTCTCTCTCTCTCTCGCTATATTATTAATATATATATATATATATATATATATATATATTATATATTATATTTATATAATTAATAGCAGAGAGAGAGAGAGAGAGAGAGAGATTAATGGTATTTCTTGACAAGGGGGGGATTCCCTCCTGACAATGATGTGACCACAATACCCCACCATGTGAAAATTCTCTCTAGAATTTATCCTCTCCAACATGGTGGGATTGTAGCCACATCTTGTCAAGGAGGAAAACCTCCTTGTCAAGGATACCTATAATCTATATTAATATATACATATATATTCTATATATATATAATATATATATATATATTATATATATATAATATATATATTATAGTAATAGAGAGAGAGAGAGAGAGAGAGAGAGCAAAAACTCGTGGCAACTAAAGTGGATAGCCAAAAGTTGTCACACACAAACTTTTTAGCCATTGATGTTGCCTAGGGATGCAAGAAAGATATGAGATGCTTTATTATTATAATATGAGTGGCTAAAAAGTTTGCGTGGACATCCACTTAAGTTGACATAAGACATCTCGTCTCTCAAATCTCTATATATATATATATATATATTATATTAATTATATATTATATATATAAAATATATATGGGAATGATGGGTATGAGGTGACAGTTCATTTTGCTAGACGAGCTACCAAGAGATAAAGTGGTGAGCTCCATACCTTTTGATGTGACTATATTTTCTTCTTACCCTTGTTTAATGTATATATTATTTTGATTCACATTGCGAGAATCTCTAATGAGATATCATAAAGTTCACTTAAGGTTACTTTTACCTGCCTACCTTTCATGAGAGCTACAGCTGGGGGTCTTTTGAGATTTGTTTTACTGGTCAATATGAGATATTGTGCATTTTGAGATCTGTAGTTTATTGTGTAGAAAGTTCTTAGTAGTAACAGAAATTTACTGCTATGTTTATTTACTTATTTATTTTGAGAAAAAGGCAATGGCTTGTTCTTAGACCTGGGACCTCCAGTAATTCAACCCTCTCTACCAGTGACCAGGCCTTCATGGCTGCTGCTTACTTTTATCGTTCAAACTTCATCCTGTAAAACTTTTTCTATGCTAATGATTGTGTATTGATATTATTTTTATCTTTTTTACTTGAGTTTTACAGACGTTTGTTTTGGATGTCCATCCTTTCAATCCTCGCATAGCTATGAGTGCTGGATATGATGGAAAAACTATCATATGGGATGTGAGTTTCTGCCAATGTCTTCATGCCATACACTGTGATTTTAATTGTTTGATTTGTAGAAATAATACCTTGGTGCATTTTCTCTAGATATGGGAGGGTACACCTGTACAAATATATGAAACTGGACAGTACAAGTTGGTTGATGGGAGGTTCTCACTGTAAGTTATCTGCAAAATATTATTGAAATGAGATACTTATGAGAAATAGTTGATTAGCTTGTCTCAGTAGTTTATTACACCATATTAATCAAGTTACATCTCATGCTTTATAATTTAGGGACGGAACATCAGTTGTTCTCTCTGATGAAGTTGGGCAAATATTTATAATAGCGACTGGACAAGGAGAGTCTCAGAAGGACGCAAAATTTGATCAGGTACATTTGAAATATTTGCACAATGGTACAAGGTGGGACTACAATTTTCTACTGATATATGTATATATTTTTAATCATGACAGTTCTTTCTTGGTGATTATCGACCCCTTATCCAAGACACCAACGGAAATGTTGTGGATCAGGTCTGTAGTTATTGTTATCTTCTGTTTTCTGTGATTTCTTATTTTTGATTGACTGTATTGTCTGCATTTATGGGTAAACATCAATTTTTTTGACATGTTCCATTTGATAGTAAGTAGTGATCGTTATTATATATAATTATAACCATAAACTCTGGTCGCTATTTGAGTTTTTATGTGGTAGAATGCCTTAAAATGGTCACATAGCCATCCAGGTCAAATTCCACTGGCTGCGCATTTTAGAAACTACAGTAAAATACTTTAAGATATAGAATCATAGCCTTTTAAACCTCACCTTAACTTCAGAGTTTTTGTGGTACTAGTAGTCTTTTAATACGGAGAATATAACTTTTTCTTCTTAATTTGTTCATTTTTTTTAGTCTGCTGTATTGTTCTGGCAATTTACACAATTCCATGGGTTTGCATGAAGTAGAAGACTGGTAATATATGACTCAGAAAACTTTCTTTGTTCTGGCTATTTTGATATATGTGTATTCATGCGCATTTATGCTTTTGTGCTTGCGCAGCTATGCTTACAAATAATTTAGAGGGGCTCCTATTTTCTGTCTTTTGATTACTGTGAACTGATTGTATTTAATCCTGTGCCCTCACTCACACTATAACGCACAAACACAACCAACACCATAGCTGCCAAAGTAATCTAGTCTCTAACTCCACATTGTAACACAAACACCACCAACACCATAGCCATCAAATTACTGATGCATCATGACCTTTGCGACACTTGTAGGAGACTCAGCTTATACCATACAGAAGGAATATTCAAGATCTTCTTTGTGATGCAGGTATGCATTTTCATCCATGGTTTTGTTAGACCTTTCATATAATTTATCTTGTGCCCTTGTGGTGTTTGTTTTCTTATGGATATGTATCGCTGGCAATATTAGAAATGGTTCCCTATCCAGACCCTTATCAGAATATGTACCAGCAGCGCCGTCTCGGTATACTAGGTATTGAGTGGCGTCCATCTTCCGTCACGCTTGCAACTGGCTTCACTTACAACCCAGATACTGGCGATTATCAAATGCCTCCACTTCTAAACCTTGATGGATGGGGGGTCGAGCCTCTACCAGAATTTTTAGATGCCATCGATTGGGAACCAGAAAATGAAGTACGAAACGATGATAATGACTCTGAATATAATATCACTGATGAATATTCAAGTGAAGCAGAACATGAAAGTTTAGGTAGTACTTCATCTGAGGAAGCTGAGCACAGTGCTAGCGAGAGTGAAGTTGAGCATAATCATAAGGACGGCCTTCGCAGATCAAAAAGGAAGAAGCGCAAATCTGAAGTATGTAGTTAGACATATTCCCTTCCTTTTTCCTAAAAAGTTATTTTCTTCATACTAATGAAAAGTTCATTTGGCAGGTCGAGCTCAGGACTTCTTCTGGGAGGCGAGTAAAACGAAGAAACTTAGATGAGCATGATGGTGCTACCACATCAAGGACTGACAGGAAAAGGAGGTCAAGACATGGACGATTGACTTCGAAGAAAAGATCATCAAGATCCAAGGCAATGCGGCCTCAAAGACGCTCTGCACGAAACGCTCTCAATTTCCTTTCAAAAATTACTGGTGGTTCTTCTGATGAAGAAGATCTCGGCCTGGAAAGCAGCTCCTCAGAAAGTGAATCAGAGTTTCCAGATTCAAATTCCCAGAGCATGGAATCAGGAGGGTCAATGCAGAGCAGAAATGCCTCCAAAGATGAGTATAAAGATGTTGCAAAACCTTCCGAACCCATTGAAGTTCAGGCAAAGACTGGAAATAGGAGACTTGTCCTTAGGTTGCCTCCTCGTGATTCAACAGCAAAAATCTCTTCGGGAAATTCAAGATCTACAATGACCATCAGCAGG
Organism: Asparagus officinalis; assembly: GCF_001876935.1. NCBI lineage: Eukaryota > Viridiplantae > Streptophyta > Magnoliopsida > Asparagales > Asparagaceae > Asparagus > Asparagus officinalis. Next base: position 2,880,789 of record NC_033798.1, on the reverse strand, counting down.
AACGCGTGGCGGATTCATTTAAAGCCCCCAGTGGAGCTGTAATAGAAGGAAACCATTGTAACCCGTCTGAGGCAGCACAGACTTTGGGTGATGCAAGTGACGCTTTGTATGAAAATGTGAAGATAAGGGGGAATGCAGAAAAGGAACAACGGTGTAATATCTCTGCAGGTTACAGTGGGAGCATTATCAGATGGGGAGAAGTTAGGGCACGTTCGTCAAAACGTTTGAAGTTGGGAGATGCTAGGTTGACGGATGCATCGATTCCACCTAATCCACTGCCAGGAAGACGTAACTTAGTTCCCATTGACACTAACGGACATTTAAAATCTGAGGATGAGTATTGGACATCCTCTAATGCTGGAAATCAAGCTCCTTCAGATAAGCTAGATATACAAGGAGGTGACGGTGCAAATGATTCTTTGCAGGTGCAGAAAGCTGGAAGCACTGAAGAACATCCGTCCAATAATATTTTCAAGTCAACAATATCTCAGCAGTTATTGCCAAGTACAGACCAGCAGCATCAGCTTGCAACCGCAGTCACATGTAATGGTAGCATGACTGAAACTGTAGTCTTGGACAGGGAACAGAAAGAGACCAATGGAACTAGTGAAGTTAGGGGTACTTATGAGCCAGTGAACCATTGTGAAAGTGTGTCTTACGCTACAAATGCTTTCCATAGTGCTAGCCATACTCGGGAGCCTGAGAGAAACACTCTAAATCTCAGAATCAGATCGAATGGGTCAATGAACGAGAGCACTAGTTCATCTTCTAAGTTGAGTTCTGTTTCAGTAGAAGATTTAAAGAGTTCTGGACATGATCCCTTGTCCAATATTTCCCCTGCAGCCATACAGAATTCAATGTCAGCAGTGCTTGAAGAGGATGAGGGTACAAGTGGACAGAGTCTTGACCATAGTGATTTGAATGGTCATGCATCGGGGAGCTTGGGCACACAGGTAGATGAATCACACTGTTCAAAGAAGCCACATTTAGATTCTAATACCAAGATGTATGATCTTGTCTACACAAGGTCAAAGTCATCTAGGGGCAGTAAAAATTCTGTTGGTACTACTTCTAATGTAGAAGGAAGTACATCAAATTTCAAAAACCATAGTGATGCACTTACTGATGTTGTCCGGAGAACAAAATCTGTTAGTTCAAAAAAACAGACAGATCAGTCCCCACAGATTAGTAATCCCAGAGGGAGGGAAAAATATAGCTCTTCAAAATCATCAAGATATGGAGGGGACTCAACGACGACAAATGGGCGGGAGCACCATCTCATTGATGATTGGAAGCCAACATTAAGGACCGTCGGTTTAAGGTCTGCCAGAAGCAGGAGAGAAAATTATAGTAGTAATCTAAGACATATGGATAATAGCTACCAGCAAACAGGGGGGCTATCATGGTTGATGTTGACCGAGCATGAGGAGAGCTACCGTTACATTCCACAGCTAGGAGATGAAGTTGCATACTTGAGACAGGTAAATGGTGTGTGTGTTTTGTTTCTTGACTGATAACAGCAGATATATGCTTATCAGAACATTATCTCTTGCTTATTGTGCTATTTGTTTTCAGGGTCACGAAGAGTATGTTAGAAGTTCTCGTCGTGCACATGAAGGATGGCCCTTGAAGATCAAAGGTCTAAAAGCTGTCGAATTTTGCAAAGTGCAACATCTTGATTACTCTACTCTTCCTGGATCAGGGGAAAGCTGTTGCAAACTCATCCTTGAGTTTGTTGATCCTTCTTCAACTGGGTTCGGTAAGTCTTTCAAGTTAACACTACCTGAGCTGGTTGCTTACCCAGACTTTCTTGTGGAAAAGTCACGATATGATGCTGCCATCGAGAGAAATTGGAGGTACCGAGATAAATGTCAGGTATGGTGGAGAAATGAGGATGGAGCTACTGGTATTTGGTGGGAAGGTAGGATTCAGGAGGTGAAGCCTAAATCCGCTGAATTTCCAGACAGCCCATGGGAGAGATATATTATTCGATATAGAAATGATCCTTCTGGTACGCATTCTCATAGTCCGTGGGAACTCAATGATTCTGATATTTTGTGGAAGCATCCCCATATTCATGAGGATACCAAAAATGAGGTGTTGTTATGTATTGCCAAGATAGAGAGAGACTCTACAGAAAGGGTACACATACATATTACCATTTTACTACTACGAGCCTACCTTTTTTTGCTAATACCTGGTTTTAATGATCTTGTTGAAATATTTCAGGACAAGTATGGCATTCAAAAGTTGATTCAGGTAGTTCAGAAGTCTGATTTTATGAACAGGTATTAGTTACTAAAATAATGCATTTTTCAAATAAAAATTTAGCTTGTTCATTTTAGTATCTTTCATCATCTTGGAGGGACTGTGGAAGATTTTCCTTGATTGTGTGTCCAGACAGATTTTATTGATGCTCACTGGCTTTCTTATTTTTGGGCTAGGCATTATGTCCTGGGATCAGGTCGATAGGTAGCGTTAAAATTGTTAGTTTTATGTGGAGTCTTCTAAGGAGGGGTGCCAAAAATATCCATATTCGTGTATATACATGTATCCATTTCCATTAGGATACACATATGATTACTAAAATCTATAGCCGATGGAATATAGTTACAGATATAGTTAGTGAAATATCCGCATCCATATCTGAAATCTCTGAATATATGTTGATCATACTGTTGCCATATCTGAAATATTTGAATATATGTTGATCATATTGTTGCAATTGTTTTAAACCTTAGATTAATGGATTTGAGATTTATTTTGATGATCAAAAGATATAATCTTAGAACTTTAATTTAATGAACACATTAATGAGCTCTCGTGTCAGTTTTTCTTTAATATTATTTGGTTTTCCTATATCCATCTTATATTCGCAAGCATATCTGCATGTATCTCTGCATGTATATCCATATCTGTGTTTGCATCCAGTTTTAGCGGATATGGTCCATATCCGTGTCTGTATCAAGTTTTAGCAGATATGGATATGAGTGCTTCTTACCAAGACGTATTTGTGTCCGTGATCAGTAAGTGGATATGGATATGATAAGTATTATATCAAATATGTATCCAGTCCCAGTGATGGAGCCACGTACATAGTTTGGGGGATCCCCCCTCCACGTCCCAACCCCCACCACCACCACCACCACAAAAAAAAAACATTTTGTTATCTGCATCTTCGAGCATTGTCCATGTTAATACGGTAGGGCCTTGAAACTTTAATAATTTGATCCGTGAGCGGATGTGGATATGTAATATTATATTCGATCTGCATCCAATCCCAGTGACGGAGCCACATATATGGTACCTCCCCACCCTCCCTTAAAAAAACAAAAACAAAATAAATCGGTCCCAACCACCAGCACCACACAAAAAAGCATTTTGTTATTTGCATCTTCAGATATTGTCCATTTTAATACCTTAAGGCCTTAAAACTTCAATAACTAGACCCTTAACCATTGAAATTGTTGTTAAGTCCCTTAAAATTATTTAAGCTATTTTAATAGTAGTACCTCGAATCATTGAAATTGCTAGTTGATTCCCCCAATTCCCATGAGTTCTTTCAAATTAATTATGGCTGCGTTTGGGAACTTTGATTTGCATTTGGGAAGTTGATTTAAAATCAAGGGATTTTAAATTTAGGATTTGAAATCCATGATTTAAGAAATCTTTCGTTTGAATATCTTTATTAAATGAAAGGATTTGAAATCTTTGATTTCAAAATCTAGTGTTTAGGTACTTTATTATACATGAATTTGAATTTAAAATTGATAAAAATTTATTCTCTTAACCCGTCTTGTTTACATCAAATGCAATGGAGATGTGTAAAATAGTAACCAAAAAACACAAATTTAGCTAATTTTGGCAATGATAAACCAAAATGTCGGATAAGTGAGATTGAATAAGATAAGCCCATTCCTGTAAGTATAAGCAAAGATACAGCAACTCACACACAGTGCTGAGGAAAGACATAGAGTAATAGCACGTACAGAACGTTACCTTGTTCTTATGATTGCAACTGTTGCTATACAAATCAAAAGAGACTACGATGAACGGTTTACAGCAACGCAATTATACAAGCGTACACCTGAGCTATTATAAGAAACGCAACATAGAACATTTACTAACATATCATAAAATACATCACAGATATCCTCGTGAATTAGTAACAGTAAGAAAGGACATATCATAACTGGTTTCATTCGAAATAATCTTCATATATTGAAACAAGACATAATAGCATGAAAAATGCACCCTCCAGGAAAAAGAAACCAAAGAAAGGAACAAGCAAATGATGAACAAATTAGGTATAGAAACTACTCTTTAAGAATAAAGAGAATAAAATCTCTTTTTTCATCATCAGGAAGTGACTTTAACAAATAAATTTTTTCCGGGTTGCTATCCATTATCTTCTCAAATGCATTGAACACTTGAATGCGACTTAAATTAGGTATTTTTGAGACCACTTGATGAATCTCCTCTCTGGTTGGTGGTTTTCTTACTACTTCCTTCTTTCTCTCATTAAATACTCACTCACAGAAGCTACCATCATTACAAGTGAATCAGCCATTTTACCCCCTTCTTTTGTTTCTTTGAACTTGTCTCACCACTAGTTGATGCTCTAGGTAGATGTTTCCTTAAAGAGCTTCCACCTTCATTTGTTTCAGATCATGCCTCAAATTTCTTATGTTGCATTGCGTTAGCAGCCTCTTCAAAGGTTTCTGCACCTTCACCATTGGCTCTAATTTTCAATCAAACGATTTTAACAGCCTTTTGCATCTGGATTAGCCTGCAATATAAGAACATTCACAAACATTTTTAGATATATGCAACAAACTAATAATTCAAATTAATAAGTATAAAGTGCAATATTACCGTAACATAGTCGCTCCATACTTTTTGCTCACTAGCAGGTATAATCACCATTTTTTTCTCATCATCCAACCACGTCAAACCACTTTTATTTTTAATGTCATAGATAACATTATAATGTGTTTTCCAAATTTTGAGTCGATTCTTCATGTTATCTTTGTTCAAGTTGCTATTAAATGATTTTAGCGCATCAACCGCAGCTTGATACACTTGAGGCTTCCAAGTACCGTCGACTTTTAATCATTGGTTCAATTTGATCGTACAACACATTGGTTAAAGTTAAGTCCATATCATGATTCCACACAACATATGATCTCGACTGAGATGCAATTTGTTTCCTTTTCTTTGTCGTCCTAATACATACCAAAGTGAATGACACAGAATGATTAATGTTCATCGCATATATAAAAAATTACACCTTATGTTTGTGAAAAATGACCAAACTCTTGGGTATTTTTGAATTTGCGTATTTTGTTTACAGCAAGTGAAATGATTGAATAATCTCTACAGATATGCAGGGGATATGATAATTACTATGACCTAACAGCATCAATGTGAGGCTTCTTGGAAACAGATAAGATGTAGCAAATTTGCAAGCCAACTTATAAATCTTATATATATGGGAGACTATGATTGGCAGCAAGCTAGTCAGCTAAATAAAACAGATAAGATGTAGCAAATTTGCACTAGTTAAAGCCGCAGAAAACAGCCAAGATGTAGTCAAGAGTAAGGCACTTGACTACATAAGGTGTAATAGGCCCAAGTAAATAGAAAACTAACCTCAAATCCGAGGACTAATTTAAGGTGTAATAGGCCCAAGTAAACAGAAAAACAATCTTTATGTTCCTCACCGCATATATAAAAATCTACAACCAGTCATCAGCATATATAAAATATACAAATTTAGTCAAGAGTAACGCACTTGACTAAATTAACCACACTGCATAAACAGAAACTACACTACATATATTAAAATCTCACAACCAGTCATCATCATCTTCATACTCGTCGCCCTCATTTCCATCTTGTAGCTAAAGTATCTCAAAGTCGATATTCATCCCACATTTGCATAGCTAAATCATCTTTAAAGTTGCTCCATTCATCTGTAACTCTCATAGTGGTGATACGCTCATCATCTACGTTCTCAATTTCTAAAACAGGAGTATCTTCTAATTCTCGATCCACATCATTCAACAAGTCGTCTTCATTCATCTCTTCACGTAAAAAGTTGTGAAGAATACAACATGCATTAATGATCCTAATTTGAGTCTTAACACTATAAAAGCTAGCTGTTCGTAATATAGCCCATCGTTTTTTTAGCAATCCGAATACCCTCTCAATTGTGTTTCTAGCAGAGGAATGTCGTTGGTTAAATAACTCATTGTAGTTTATTGGACTATTTTCTCTCTAAGACTTTATATGATAGCGAGTCCCTCTATAAGGTGCCAAAAACCCCGACCCATTTGTATACCCAGCATCCATAAGAAAGTATTTATCTACAAAATCAAAATCTTCAGTCACAACAATGTAAAAACTAGGAAGCAATACATATATAATAATTAAAAAATTATATTCCTACTTGAGGAAAGTTTTAAGCCATTGGGCCGACGCAAAGCATCACGCAAAACACGAGAATCTGATGTTGAACCCTCCCAACCAGGTAGCACATATGAAAATCTCAAATTGGCATCACAAACACCAAGTACATTTGTATTGGTCTCACCTTTTCTATTTCGATATCTACTTTGATCTTCCAAAGGAATAGTTAATTGGATATGAGTCCCATCAAGTGCCCCGATAGTACCCTAAAATTGCACAACCTTACAATTAGTTCTATTAAACAAAAGTTTTAAACATGAAAACCTTAATAAAAGAAGTCATAGTTTCACTTCTCTATGTTTCTCTCATTAGGATTTGTATATTCTTGTCTAATATAGAGGCTTCCTATCTTCATGACTGCTTGAAGTACTTTGTGAAACTGCAGACTAATTGTTTCATTTGAACGATAAAAATCTGTTTTGCTTGTCCTATTTTTTACATTATGAGCTAAAATATGCAAAAACATAACGACAATTTCTTCAATCGTGACATTTCTTGATGCTACTAATCCCCCTCTAGTACATAGAACATCACATAACCTCTTAAACGCTTGAGGATTCATCCTAACTTGTTCAACACAGTTATTTGCATTGCAAATAAGATTTCGAATCCAAGACTTTCTAAGGTATGTCCTTTCATCCTCTTCTTCGGTGTGTTCTTGAACTCTCCTTCAACATGTGCTTTGTATAGTACCAAACACCAATGACAGCAACTATAAAACTGACTACTACCATAATAATTTCCTCATCCTCTCTCCTCTCAAATTCTTTCCTTGTACGTTTAAGTTGGATCCTTGAATCCTTTTCATCATTTATCATTTTTAACCTATCACATTAAAAGGAGTGATAATCTAGATTAAAAGGCAAACATACCCAAACCTATCAAGTTTAATCAACAAAAAAATATGTAACTTTGATGTATACTTAAAAATATACATAAATTTCCAGAGTTCATTTATCAGAACTATATACAATATATTGAACACACAATACAACATTAGAAATAACTATACCTGTGTGTAGATTCTTGAAATCAGGGTGCCCTTCAATGAATTTTCTATTGGTTCAGAGAAATTGAACCTGCTCATGCAATATATGTTTGCATCGTGATCTCAAGACGCACAATCTGATCCTACTTTCTAGAAGAAATGTGATAATTTCAAAGCTCAACATGTAAATGCAGGTACCTAAAGGAGAGTGCTCTGTATCAAAGCTTAAGTGCATTAGCTATGTACACAGTCAAGTATGTTCAAAGCAAAATGATGTGTCCTGAGGTATCTTGCTCATAAACCTCTATGGATCAATGATTGCCTGAAGTATACTATCAAAATGATGTGTCCTGAGGTATCTTGCTCATAAACCTCTATGGATCAATGATTGCCTGAAGTATACTATCAATGAAAAAGTTCTACTATAGGCCTCCTCATAAACCTCTATGGATCAATGATTGCCTGAAGTATACTATCAATGAAAAAGTTCTACTATAGGCCTCAATTTCATCACTGTTTATAGACAAATCTTTTTTTTAGCGACTCAGGGATCAATGATCTGAAGTATAACAATGTAAGGCTAACTTAAGTACTTAATCCCCACCCCTACTAGAACGCTATGAACATAGACATAAATTAAAAATGACCAAATATTCGGTTAAAAATCACCAAACCCTAATGCATTCATAATGAAATCATCAAAAAATCACCAAACCCTAATGCATTCATAATGAAATCATCAAAAAAGTAAAAATATTCGGTTAAAAATATTGTTCAAATAACATCGAGTGTTAGCTCTGATCTAGGGTTTAAGCCGCTAAAAATATTCGGTTAAAAATATTGTTCAAATAACATCGAGTGTTAGCTCTGATCTAGGGTTTAAGCCGCGAAGATCACGACCTAAACCCTAGATCAGATCTAGGGTTTGTGTTAGCTCTGATCTAGGGTTTAAGCCGCGAAGATCACGACCTAAACCCTAGATCAGATCTAGGGTTTTGATGGAAGTGGGAGAGAGAGGAGAAAGGGGGAGACCGAAATCCTAGATCAGATCTAGGGTTTCGACGAGAGAGGAGAAGGGGAGAGAGGAGAGATACCAAGGGGAGAGAGGAGAGATACCTGCGTTGAGAGAGAGATTCGAGATCGCGATTGAGAAACGAGAGAGAGGAGTCGAGATTGGGACTGAGATATAGGAGAGAGGAGGAGTCGGGATTGGGATTTTGTAAATACGAAGGGGCAAGGTGGGATTTCAAGTTAGTGCATTTGGGCTTTCAAAATCTCCTCTTTAAAATAATTGGATTTGAAATCTTAACCCAATTTGAGGCCCAAACTAGAGATTTGGATTTGAAATGCCCTGGATTTTAAATTCAGGGCTCAAATCCAAGTTCCCAAACACAGCCTATAAGAATTAGGGGAATTCATGACAATGTTAATGATTCGAGGGACTAGTTGCCCCCTTAAATAAAAATTTTCTGGCTCCGCCACCATCTGATCCGTTAACACCCTACTTGTAAGTTATCATAGAATATAATATGGTAATATTATATTCGATTTGCATGCACAATGTAAGCCAATTATAATGGTGATTACAATGGCTTATGTTCTCTGTGTGATGGATGACGCGCATGAGTAAAATTTTTACTGGTAAGCTCATGGACATAACGTGAAGTATCATAGAGATAGATGTTTGATGAGACTATGGGATTAAATCTCAGCTGAGCAATCAACCAATAGAAGTGAAAATGAGATGGCGTTCAAATAGGTAATAAAATACGAAGGTCTTCTTGCTTTATAGCAAAACTTTTACGAAGCAGCCATGTGTTAGTCATCATAGAAGAGGTGACATTTTATTCTCTCAGATGAGTTGGACCCTTCTCAAACTCAAACATATCCCTGTAGTGAAGTTTTTGACTTCATAATCCAATCCTGCTTAAACCTCGAGTAAACATATGAACCTTTATTTTTGACATTTGTAGGCATTATATACTTACTGTATCAAATACATGAACAAGGTGTAGAAATGTCAAGCATTTCATATCAAATTTTAATGTTCCAGATATGAAGATTCTAGAAAATTGAAAATGTTTCTTTCTTTCTTCTCTATATACAGGTTCCCTGTTCCATTATCTCTTGATACGATCAAGAGACGCTTGGAGAAAAACTATTATCGCACTCTGGAGGCAGTCAAGCATGATGCCATGGTGATGGTTTCCAATTCTGAGTCCTACTTTGCCAAGAACGTTGAGATGAGGGCCAAGATGCGGAGGTTATCAGAATGGATCGATGAAACGTTTCCATCTTCATCTTTGTAGGATAGAAAATTTTTATAGAAAAATTTAGCTTTGGCTGGATGAGGTTGAGGCCTGTTGTTACGCGCTGTAAATATCCCCCCCGCCCCTTTCAAAAGTTCATAGCATTTTTTTCCCGCTAGCCAGGCCACTAATTAATACCCATAGGTTCATTTCATTTATTATTATTATTATTATATTATTATTATTTTTTGTGGAAAAATGCTTCTCCCTCAATGTTTGGCCGAAAGAGTTGAAAGATGCTCACGAAGAAATGGGTGAGGGAGATTGTAGCGTGGAGGAAACCTGACTGAATTCTTTGGTGTATAGATGACTCATTTCAATTATAAATAGAAAAGTAAATGAAAGAAGAAATTTTCCTCTCGTTTTTGTTGTCATATATATGTTGTTGATATCTCGCAAACTTAATTTTATCAGTCGGAGCCTATTTTTTCATATGTTTTTGAAAGAGCTGAAAATCACGAATTTTGAAGCCCGTGAACTTAATTTCCATTGAGTGCAAACGAACAAAGTAGGGAAAAAATTATGGGAAATATTTGTAAATCATGAATAAAAATTATGGGAAATCTTTGTAAATCATGAATCTTTAAGTATGCGAACTTAATTGAGACTGGTTCAAAAGAAAATGGACAAAATCATATGTTATAGGCTTAAGCCCATTCAAATTACGAAATTTTAAGCTACACATAATCAATTATCCTTGGATCAAAATGAAAGAAGTTGAAAAAATATTATTGCTGGTTATTGCCTTCACCTAATTTGAAGTTTAAAGTATGCATACCTAATTTCTATTGGGATATAAACTAACAAAATTAAAGAAAAATCACAGGTTACATAGCCCAAGAAAATTGAATATTTGGAAGTATGCATAATGTAATTGTCATAGGGTCAAAAAGAGTAAAAATGAACAAAAAAGCCATGGATTAAAGCAGATGATATCGTGAAGTTTGAGATATGCATAATTAATTGTCACTGGGTTGAAACAAACAAAAATTAATGGAAGTCACAGGTTATATACCCCATGAAATCACACATTTTGAAATACACGTACCTAAACATCATTGGGTCAAAACAAACGGAAATGGAGAAAAATCGTGGATTAGAGCCTATGAAAATTGTGAATTTGACAATACTCATACTTAATTTTAAAGTACACATATTTAGTTTTTATTAGTTCAAAATGAATAAAATGGATAAAAATCATCAATTATTGCCTATTAAAATCGATATTTCTTGAAGTGCATATATTTAATTTTCATACTAATGAAATCTACTAAAAATTATTCGCAGATTATAGACAATGAAAATCAATGAAGAAATGATATTCAATTTTCAATACGTTGAAAAAGAAACTATAAATATTTTGAGTTGCTTGAATTATAGGATAGAAAATCCCAAGTCAAATGATATTTGATCCACACGCATTTGATGATATGTAGATCATAATGAATGGTGTTGATCGTTAATATCGACGCTCAGACATGTACTTTTACAAGTGGGTGTAACTAAGTTAGCTACACCCTAAGTGTATTGTAACCCTACACCCTAGTTGTCCAACAAACTTTTTAGCCATTCATATTGCCTAGGGATCATTGCATGATATGAAAATATTTTTTATATTAATTAATAAATGAGTGGCTAGGAAGTTTGGTGGACATCAACTTAAGTCGCTTAAGATTTGATAGGACGTCTTACTATATATAATAATATATATTATATATTATATATATATATATATAATTATATAATATATATATATAGTAACTATTGGGAAAAGTGAATCTAAGGGGCAGCCTCACTACTGGCTCGACCCAGTAAGGACGCCGGCCGTAAAAAATCACATGCATTCCCTAAATTTTTTTGCGGATGCGCGTGCTCCGTTTAGAACTGTATCTTACAACGTTCTTAACTCACAACCTAATTTTGGGGTAAACCCCATCGGTTTTTTGACCCATTCGTTGAGTCATCCAAAAAAGTTCTATTCATTCGAAACCGTTAAAATTGCAGCGAGTGACTGAAGGGGTCAAAACACGAATGGGTTCCGCCCCAAAATTGGTGTGTTTAGGTTTAAGAACGTGTAGATCAGTTTGAACGGAGCGGATCGGCAAAAAATTTAGGAATGATGTGATTTTAGGCCGCGTCTTAGGTGGGAGCCTAGGGTGCCACCTTATGATTCCGTTTTTTCCTAATAATATATATTATATATATATATTATATATATATATGTATATATATATATATATATATACTATTATAGCAGAGAGAGAGAGAGAGAGAGAGAGAGATTAATGGGTATCCTTGTCATAGGAGGGGATTTCCTCCTTGACGCTTCTAAAATCACATGATTGAGCGACATTATGGATGATCCGCTCCGTTGAACTTGTTCTAACATATTCTAAAATCCCAACACACCAAGTTTGGGGTGAATCCGTCGTCGTTTAGACCCTCGCATCGAGCCATGTGAAAGTTCTATTCATTCAAAACCGTTAAAATTGATACGAGTGGATGAATGGTCAAACGAGGACGGGTTCACCCCCAAACTTGGTGTGTTAGGCGTTTTAGAATATGTAGATCAAGTTCAACGGAGCGGATCATCCATAATATCGCTCAATCATGTGATTTTAGAGGCGTCATAGGAGGAAATCTCCTCCTATGACAAGGATACCCATTAATATATTATATATATATATATATATATATATATATATTATATATATATAATATATATATATTATTATATATATATATGTTTATACCTTATGGAATTGCGAATTTTCAAACTTTGAAATACTTATACTCACTTTCTTGAATCGAAGTAAATAAAAATGGACATACTACATTTTTATTGAGTCTAAACGAATTATAATAATGAACAAAAAACATAGGATAGCCCATGAAATTATAGATTTTGAAATACGCGCACTTAATTACCATTTGATCAAAAAGAATAATGATGGACAAAAATTTTGGGTTGTATAGCCCATGAAAATTATAAAATTTTGAAGTTCACATATTTCACTTCCTTTATGATGAAAAGTACAAAAATGAGTAGAAGTTATGAGTTCGAAAAACAAAAAATTTAGATGTAGGCATTGATCGAAACGGGTGAAAGTAGATAAAAATGGCTGGTTATACTTAATGAAATTATGAGTATAGCTCATAAAATTACGAATTTTAAACTACACATACTTCTGTTGGCTCTATAGTTTTGATGATGATTTGTCAAACAATTTATCGCTAATCCATTCTCTAGTTTTTGTTGTTTTGTTTTTCTCTTTGCAGGTAATTCAACACACAACAATCAAGCGTTAAAGATTCAAGTTCATGTGTGTGCATTCACCTAGGTATATTCAACACACAACAATCAAGCGTTAAAGATTCAAGTTCATGTGTGTGCATTCACCTAGGTATAAGTTTTGTTTGCTTACATATATTGTATGTTTATATTTAAGCTCAATATATGAACACTTAACACAGTTTTGACGTTTCCTATCATATAAATGATTTTTCATCAAACTTTATTACAATAGTTTTTATTGCATGTTTACAGCTCTTTCATACTTTATTATATATATATATATAATGTATGCATGATACACATATACATGTTTACAAGTCATATCTCAATTTTTCATGTTCACGAAAAACAGGTTTTCTGAACACTTTTCAAAAAGAAGGGAGTTTTCACAAACGAAAATTGATTTTCCAAAAATTCCTTTTCAAACATGTTTATTTCATCATTTAGAAACTTTTCCCAAAGTTTTACTATTTTTGGAATTGATTTGATATTTTTAATATATTTTTAAAATCAGCCCAAAACCTGCCATATGTCATATATCAGTTTGCGATCGACCGCCACGGTCGATCGCCAGCAGCAAAATTTCTTAGTATAGCTATTATGTGCTCGCGGTCGACTGTGACGGTCGACCGTGAATCCATGCAGAGACCTTCGCGGTCGACCGCCGCGGTCGACCTCCGCGGTCGACCGCCAGCTTTCAAACCTTATTCTCAGCTTTTTTGTGCCTCGCGGTCAACCGCGAGATTTCCACGGTCGACATCCGATCTCATCATTGCCTTTTAACTGCTATTTTCTGCAACGGCTGTCTGAGGCTATTTTGGTCTTTTCAAGTTGGATTTGGCTGATATTTTGAGTGGGTATAAATACCCCATTGCTCTTCTCCTTCAGCAACTAATCCATCAAGAAGTTTTGTTTTACAATTAGTTTTTTAACAAAAGATTAAGAAGCGTTTAAGAGCTGTTTAAACCGATTTCATCAGTCTGTTTTAAAAGAAGTTTCCTACTACAAGAAGAGGATTTTAATCTCATCATCCATTGTTCTTCTTGTCTATGGAGAAATTTTCCTAACTCATTTACATATAGCTTATTATTTCATTTTCATATCTTAGCTATATTTATTGAGTTGTATATTTTTTATTCACTAATTATCACACACACAATATTGAGCTTAATATTTTCATACCTTATAGTGTGGGTAGTGATTTAGTGAGTGTGAGATTCATTGTGTTCTCTTTTGATATTGAGAACAAATCATTGTATTTATCTTTTATTGTGAGTATCACTTGTATCATTGTATTTATCTTTTATTGTGAGTATCACTTGTAATACACTTGTACACCGAGAGAAGTGTGAGGCGTGAGACAGGGTCGAATCACACTTGTACACCGAGAGAAGTGTGAGGCGTGAGACAGGGTCGAATCCAATAGGAGTGGCGTTGGTTGATGAACCTAGGGAGGGGTTGCATCTGAACACTTGAGAAGGAGGACACGTGCTAAGTTCCTACACTTAGCGTGTAAAGTGTGATTGCATAGTGTTTGTTGTGTGAGAGTTTTCGGTAAGCTTGTACACCGAATGTGTAGAAGTTACGGCTTTCAAACCGGATTGTGATAGTGGAGATCTCCTCGAGGTGAGGAGCGGTGACGTAGGTCGTGGTAACCGAACCTCGTAAACATATCGTTTGTTTGTGTTTTGCTTAGTGTACTTTTTATTTGTGCTTATTCATATCTTTCTTGCTCATATCTATCTTATATCATTCTTGCAAGAACATATTAATCAATATAATTTTAATTGGAATTTAATCAGGATTAGATTAGCATAAGACCCTAATCACCCCCCTAGGGTCTAACAACTTCCAATGCGCTAAAACAAACTAAAACGAACAAAAAATTTGTTTATTACAACCTATGAAAAAGTGGACATAAATCGTCAATTACATCCCATGAAAATTGATGAAACCTAGGAGTCATTGCCCTTGAAAATCACAAATTTTGAAGCTTGAAAACTTAACTGTAATTTATTCTGAATAAACGAAAATAGATGAAAGTTGTTGATTGTTGCTCTTAAATATCATGAATTTTGAGGTAACTAAATTAATTGCCATTTGATTCGAAATGAACAAAAATAGATAAAAACCAGGGTTTATAACCCATTCAAATCGAGAAATTTTAAACTATGCATAATCTATTGTTATTGGATCGAAATTAATGAGATTGAAAAAAAATTATAGGTTTTATCACACTATAGCCATGAAATTTTAAAGTATGCATATTAAAAGTCTACTTTGATGAAAAATAACAACAATGAAAAAAGGTTTTCAATTGATTGTAGCCCAGGAAAATTGAGAATCCCAAGGTATACATAATTAGTTGGCAAGTTATCAAAACTAACAAATTGAACAAAAATCATAGGTTATAGTCCATCCCATGAAATCTTGAATTTTAAAGTATGCATACCAAATTATCATTGGGTTAAAGCGAATAAATATTAACAAAAATTGTGGGTTATCATATGAAAATCACAAATTTTGAAGTATGCATATTCATCTCAAAACTAACAAAAATGGATAAATGTTATAGATTTTGCTAGAAAATCATAGAATAGCTCATGAAATCATGGGTTATCATATGAAAATCACACATTCTAAAGTATATGAAAACAAATAAAAATGGGTAAATGTTATAGGTTTTGCTATAAAATCATAAAAATAGTTCATGAAGTCATGTATTATTGCTCATGAAATTATGAATGTTGATATAAAGTATGCATATTCATCTTAAAACAAATAAAAATGGGTAAATGTTATAGGTTTTGCTAGAAAATCATAAAAATAGTTCATGAAGTCATGTATTATTGCTCATGAAATCATGAATGTTGATATAAAGTTACCTAATTTCTAATGCATCCAAACAAACTAAAATGAAAAGAAACATGGGTTATAGCCCATGAAATTATGAATTTGCAAATTTTGATATACGCATACTTGAATCCCATTGGATTGAAAGAAATAAAAATGGATTAAAATCATGGCTTGAAAGTTATGAATTTTGGTACACTTAATTGACATTGGGTCAAAATGAACAAAAATAGACAAAAAATATTTATTATAACTCATGAAGACATGAATTTTTTAAGTACACATACTCAAGTTCCATGATTTCCATGGGGTCATAATGAAGTATAATTGAAAAACATGGGTTATAGATAATATGCAATTTAATAGTCATTTAATTGAAAGGAATGAAAAGGGACAAAAACAATGGGTTATATGTCATAAAATCGCAAATCTTTAATATAACTTATTTAATTTCCACTAAGTAAAAAGTACAAAAATGAATAAAATTCATGGGTCATAGCTCGTGAAAGGAAAAAAAATATTTGAAGTATACATATTTCAATGCAATTGTTTGAAACAAATACATATGGAAAAAATCGTGAGGTATAGCTCAAGGAATCATGCATTTTAGCACATGAAATTACGAATATTGAAATGCACATATTCATTTCCAATGTGTTGAAACAAACTAAAATGGAAAAAAATGAGATACGACCTATGAAATTGTGAATTTGCAAATCTTGAGATACACACACTTAATTAGATTGAAAGGAACATATATAGATGGATAAAAATCATGGGTTGTAGCCCATAAAAATTGCGATTGTTATACGCTTATTTAATTGCCATTGAGTCGAGATGAACGAGAGAGATAAAAATCATAGGTTATAACTCATGAAATAGCAAATTTTAAAGTTTGCATACTTATTTTCAATGGGTCAGAATGAACTAAAATAAACAAAAAAACATGGGTTATAGCCCATGAATCGCAAATTTTAAAATAAGCGCACTTAATTGCCATCTGATTTAAAGGAAAGGACATGGATAAAACTGATGAGTATCCCATGAAAATCACAACTTTGAAGTACGCATATTTAATTTCCACTAAGATGAAAAGAACCAAAATGAGCAAAAATAATGGATTATATCCTATATGAAAATTGTAAATTTTGAATTATACATATTTCATTGCTGCTTGAAACAAGTAAATACGAAAAAATCATGGGTTATAGGCTTATAGCTAATAAAATCGTGGGTTATATAGAGCTTTTAAAATTGCAAATTTTCAACAGTGTATACTTGTTTCCAATGCATCAAAACGAACTAAAATTAATGAAAAAAATGTGGGATATAGCCTATGAATCATTAATTTCTGAATTTTGAAATACATATACTTTACTTTATAATTGGATCAAAAGGAACAAAAATCGCAGATTATCCTATAAAAATAGAGAATTTTGCCATGCGTACTTAATTTTCATTGGGTCAAAATGAGCAAAATATCAAGACAGGTCCCCCTATAGTATCGCTTTTTCATATTAAACCTACAATAATATCATATTAAATAGGATTAATTGCGAATAGACCCCTATAGTATATTGCTATTTCGTGTTACCCTTCTAGTTTTATTGTTGTAGATTGGCCCCTTTAGTCTCTCTGTTTTGTACTTACTACTCTCCAGCTTTATTGTCACAGATGGTTGAATGAAGATTTTTTTACTCTTTCACCTTCCAGACGAAAAGATAAACCCCCTGAGTGATTTTTTTTTAATTCTTTTGCCCTTAGGAGGCTTATTTGTCAAAACAATTTTGTCTTTCTCTTGAGAGTTAAAGAGTCAAAAGTAAAAAAATGGGGAATCTACGGACAACAAAAGAACTAAACGGCTATAGGTCAGGAATCAACCCTCTTGCTCATTTGCACAACACAGATTTCCCACAAAACACCACAAATCTGAAATCCAAAAGCCCAGAATTCTCACCTCACTTTCCCCTGATTTCTTGTGGTTTCAGATTTGACAAAGCCAAAAAAAGCTTTCACCGTTCATCGAGAAAGTAAAAGTTTGCAGGGTACAAGAACAAAAAACGTGTCCCACACCGTTCTTACCGAGAAATTAAACAAATGAATACAACATTTTCCCTTACATAACGACCTCGTAATCCAACATCACGTTCTTTTTTCATCGAATTCCTATAAAAAGACCATCTTCAGCAAGTGAAAAGCTGAAATATGAGTATTCAGGAATAAATTATGACATATATCATATATGCATAATAAAAACACTAACAGCCGCTATTGTGATTATTCCTGCGCTACAAAATCTTTTACTGACAACAGTCAACACCACTCTCCAGATCGATTCACGGCTTCTCATCATCTTTGTCCAATGAAGCAGATAAAAAGTTGAGAATAAAGCCATCAAGGTCTCCTTCAAGAACAGAATCAGGGTCTGAAACTTCGTAGTTCGTTCGTAGATCTTTGACCATGCGATATGGCTGCAGAGAGAAGCACATTAGAATCTTCCTTGTAAGTAGCATTATGAATTAATTGCATATAGAACCCCCGCACTATCACTGTTTTGCCCTTACTATCCCTGTACTCACCCTGGGTTAAAAAATTTTCGCCTCTATTAGCCTTGGTGAAATTTTTTTAAACTGAGTGTAAAGTAGTTAAAAAATGTAACCCAAGTGGTTTATCCACAACAACAAAACTACAGAGGTAGTTCAAACGAAGAAATTACAGGGGGTCTCTGCAGAATTAACGCTAAGACATTATCCAAAAAATGGGAAGGGAATAGGAAAGTTTACATGGAGGACGTAAGTCCGAATCTGATTGCCCCAACTGATCTCAGTGAGTGATTGAGTATGCTCTGCATTCATCTGGGCTTGGCGTGTCATTTCAAGCTGATCTAACCGAGACTGCAGCACTGCCATCGCTGAGGCTTTATTTTGATGCTGAGATCTGCATATTTCACCAACTTAAAACTTTATTTGAATTTTCATGACATAGTGAGATAATATTTTAATGTTAGCTCAGGTTATAGGGATACAAGCATCTGTTCAGAGTCAACAAAGAATGGGTCGGTTAGGTATATAGACCAAAATATTGTGGTTTTCTTGTTTTAAATATAAATTATCCATCATTTCAATGCTCCAACACCGAATAATTGGAAACAACCTAACTAATCAGAAAGTAAGAAGACTAGATGCATTAGCAATGAAATAGTTAAAAGTGTGAAGGATGATACTCCAAAGACTTTTGTTCTTACTTATCATAGCAATTAGACTTAAAAAATCACATCAAAACTATGGAGTTAGAGAAGAAATGACTGGAAAAAGGAAATAGTGAACAAATATGAAATCACAAATTTTGAGATTTGCATACTTAGTTGTCAAGTGGTAAAAAAGAATGAAAATGGACACAAACCATGGTTGATACGAACAAAAATTGAGAATTTCGAAGTATGCATACTTAATTACCATTTAATCAAAAGCAATGAACATTGACAAAATCATGGGTTAGAGCCCGTGAAACTTGTGACTTATAAAATACCCATACTTAAATTTCATAGGGTCGAAGAAAAAAAATGGTAGAAAATCATGAGTTATAGCTCATGAAAATACATGAAATTTGAGGTAAGCATACTTAGTTCTTATTGAGTCATAACAAATGAAAATGAACAAAAAATCGTGGGTTAGAACTCATGAAAATCACGAATTATGAAATATCGATACTTAATTTCCACTGGGTAAGCATACTTAATTGTTATTGGGTCAAAACAAATGAAAATGAACAAAAATTGTGGGTTATAACCCATGAAAAATCACGAATTATGAAATATCAATACTTAATTTCCATTGGGTCGAAAAGAACGAAAATGAACAAAATTGTGTATAGCTCATGACAATCATGAATTTTGTAGAATGTATGCTTAATCGTCATTGGGTCAAAATGAACAAATATGATGGATTAGAACCCATAAAATCACGAACTTTAATGTACGCAGGCATAATTGTTATGGAATCGAAATGAATGAAAATTGACAAAAATCATGATTTTGATATACGTGTAATTAATTATCATAAGAATCAAAATCAAAGAAAATCATAACCAAGGCTATTGCTCTTGAAAATCGCCAATTTTGAAGTTTAGAAATTTAATTTTCTTTGAGTTGAAATGAACAAAAATGGACAAAAAAATTAGGTTATTTCCCTGAAAATCCCAAATTTTGAGATATGAAAACTTAATTGTCATAGGTTCGACACGAACAAAAAAGGGTCAATAATAGCCAATTAAAATCTGAAACTCATTAGAAACTGAAAAAAATCGACCAAAAAGTTCAGTAATAGCCTACTAAAATCTGTATTATTGAAGTACACATATTTAGTTTATATTAGCACGAAAATGAACAAAAAGAACACATTATAGCCCATGAAAATTACGACTTTTTGAAGAATGCGTATTTTATTACTATAGGTTTGAAGCGAACAAAAAGTGTTACAACTCATAAAATCATGAAATTTGAAGTACGCGTCCTCAGCTGTCATTGCATCATTGCAACAGAAGGAATGAAAATAACCAAAAATTGTCAACTATATCTTATGAAATCACAAAATTTGAAATAAGCGTAATTAATTGTCATTAAGTCAAAACGAACAAAAATGGACAAAGTTATGGATTAGAACCCATGAAACCATAAATTTTCAATACCCATACTTAATTTCCAATTGGTCAAAATAAACGAAAATGGAAAAATCATGGATTAGCCCATGATAACTGTGAATTTTGAGATACTCATACTTAACTTTTATTAAGTTGAAACGAACGGAAATGGACAAAAATCGTGGATTAACATATGAATCGGTAGGCGTACTTAATTTCCATTGCATTGAAACAAACTAAAATGAACAAAAAATGTAGATTATAGCCTGTGAAATAGCGAATTTTGAAGTATGCGTACTTAATTGCCATTGGATTGGAAGTAACGAAAAATAAACAAAAATTATGGGTTCGATAACATGAAAATCACGTGTTTTGAAGTACCCAAACTTCATTGTCACTGGATTGAAATAAAAGAAAATGAAAAAAAATTCATGACTTCTATATTGCCCATAAAAATCGTGAATTCTAAGGTACACATACATAATTGTCATTCGGTCAAAATGAACAAAAATAAATAAATAATGTAGTTAAAGTCAATGAGATCACGAAGTTTGAAATACGCATACTTAACTACTATCGGATGGAAAGGAACCAAAATGAATACAAATCTTCGGTTAAAGCACATGAAGTGCCCATATTTAATTGCCATTAGGTCAAACTGAACAAAAACGGACAAAACAAATTGCAATTTAAAAATGTGTACTTAATTGTCACAGAGTAAAAGTGAGTGAAATTTGACAAAAACTATGGTTAATGCCCATAAAAATTGCGAAATTTGAAGTATGTAAACTTAATAGTCATTGGGTCAAAATGAACTAAAATGGACAAAGTGCATGGATTATTGCCTAGACTTAATTGCTATTGGATCGAAATGAACGAAAATATATTAAAACTTTGGTTTTGAAATACATATACTTAATTGTCATTTAGTTAGAACGAACAGAAAATTGACATAAATTGTGGGTTGTTGCTCATAAAAATCGCAAATTTTAAAGTGCGCAATTTTAATTACCATTGCGTTGAAACAAGCGAAATTGGACAAAAAACATGTTTTATATCTCACTCGAGTCGCGAATTTTGAAGTATGCATCATAAATTTACATTGAGTCAAAAAAATGAAAATTAATAAAAAACATGGGTTATAGCCGATGAAATCCGCGAAATTTTGACGTATGCATATTTAATTTCCATCAAAATTTTGAAGTACTCATACTTTTTCGGTTATAGCTCACGAAATCGTGAATTTTGAAGTACTCATACTTAAGTATCACTGTATCATTATGCCAAAACGAACAAAATATGGGGAAAATTTTTTGTAGGTTATAGCGATGAAATCGCGAATTTTCAAGTACCTATACTTAATTTTCATTAGGTTGAAAACGGGAAAAAAGGACAAAAATCGTAAGTTATAGCAAAATAAATGGCAATAAAATAGTTAAGGTGGGTGAAGGATGATGCTCCAAAACAACTTTGTTCTTGTTTATTGTGAACAATTAGATTTGAAAATTTGCAGAGTTAATAAGAGAAGAAAGAATAAGAAAATGAAGAAACAACGGGGGGAAAAAAGAAAAAGTGAGCAAACAATTTGGAAGACAGGACCAATAGTTAAAGTATAAGGTTATCCATGCCAAAAAGGAATTTGCATCAAATAGATAAGAGTAGAAAGACAATGTTGCAGGATTGTTAGCTATGAAAAGACTCGAAGATAAAGAGGGGCTACTAAGTTCAGATTTAGCTTGTATTTCAGCTCGGACGAATCAGAAGCAGAACAAACCAGGAAACAATACGAGATGGGTAGTAGACCGGTCGATTGGATCAAGCAGGTCTCTTTGTCAATAGACCGATCAGTCAGTCTGCTCTGGACCATTTCAAAACTGGTTTGTGTTTTTGAAATAATGTTAGGGTTAGAAGTCCTGTTTGGCATTGTGCTCAGGCTTAACCCTATAAATTCAGGTCTTCCAGGCCTAGGGTTTGTATATAAGCCACAGAGACATAGAGAAGAAACGAAGGAGAGAAATTTAAGTTATGTGAGGATCTTTGGTGAGATTGAGAGGATTTCTTGTGGGTTCCTTGAAGAACCTAAGAAAAGTCATGTATAACGACTAGAATAAAGAAGACTAAAATCTCTCCCTATAGATGTTGGCGAATGTCGAACCACGTAAATCATGTCTTGGCATCTAGTTTTGCATCTGTACTTTTCTACAGTATATTGACGTGTTTTCTCTATTGTTCAAGAATTGCTCCTTTGTGTTCCCCTATTGCCGAGGTGATTGATCGTCTCAGAAAGGAGATCTAGTTGGGTAGATCCAAGGTAGCTTCCCCATCTTGATTGTTCTGTCAACAATTTGTATCAAAGCCGATTGTCTGCCAAAAATTAGTATCACAACCGATAGTTCTCCAACATAGAAGTAGGAGAGGGTCATCAGAAGGACAGATTTTCAAAACAGTCTTGTTTGGACTTCTATTTTTAAAAAACGACCTATTTCACACTTATTTTCAAAAACCAACCTGGTTTCAGCCTCAGCGCTGAAACCAGGTCGGTTTCTGAAAATATTTTTCCGAAACTTCACGGGAGTTCAACTCCCGTGAAATTTGTTTAATCAATAAAACTTCACGGGAGTTGAGTTTTAGCGGTTACTTAAAATTTTGCTAAACTTCACGAGAGTTGAACTCCCGTGAAGTTTTATGGGTTGAACAAACTTCACGGGAGCTGAACTCCCGTGAAGTTTGTTACAGTGTAAAAACTCCGCGATCCCCTAAATATAAATTGGGAGAAACCGATCAAAATCACCAAAAACCACCTCGAAAAAAAAAGATAAATGGGGAGAAGCAGCTCAGCAGCTCCGCCTTGAAATCAAGACCCCCTCCTTCCGCTACCCAATCTCCCTCGAGGTCATGCGCTCCCCCGTCATCCTCTACACCAGTGTTACCTACAATCACCGGTCGATCCAGCGCTAGCTCGACTCCGGGAACATCACGTGCCCTGCCACCATGATCCCCCTCCCCTCCACCGACCTCGTCCCCAACCTCGTCAACATCATCATTTCTATTGTGTCGAATGAAGAACTAAAGTTGGTGGGGGCTAGGTTAAAGGTTGTGTCTTTGATTTTGAGTTTGGATTGCATTAAAGAGGGAAACAAACAAAGACTGATCATATGCAGGAAGAAGTTTTGGAAGTGAAATGATTGTCTTTTGCAGGAAGAAGTTTTAAAACTTCGCAAGTCATCGTTCTTTCTCCATCCATCAGATGTCATTACTCATTCTTTTTTCCTTTTTTAGTAGCTGAGGTTAGTCGAG
This sequence comes from Asparagus officinalis, assembly GCF_001876935.1. Lineage (NCBI taxonomy): Eukaryota > Viridiplantae > Streptophyta > Magnoliopsida > Asparagales > Asparagaceae > Asparagus > Asparagus officinalis. The sequence goes on along the minus strand of NC_033798.1, from coordinate 2,856,938 downwards.
TGCTGGCATAGTGTGAACAGGCCATGCAATTTATCAGCACTTCTAAAACTTCACGGAAGTTCAACTCCCGTGAAGTTTTTTAAGAAATTAAACTTCACGGGAGTTCAACTCCCGTGAAGTTTTAAAATCTGCTAAACTTCACGGGAGTTCAACTCCCGTGAAGTTTCGGATAAAAATTTTTAAAAACCAACCTGGTTTCAGCTCCAGGGCTGAAACCAGGTCGGTTTTTGAAAATAAGTACAAAAGCGTTAGTTTTTTAAGAAATTAAACTTCACGGGAGTTGAACTCCCATGAAGTTTTAAAATCTACTAAACTTCACGTGAGTTTAACTCCCGTGAAGTTTCGGATAAAAATTTTTAAAAACCGACCTGGTTTCAGCTCCAGGGCTAAAACCAGGTCGGTTTTTAAAAATAAGTACAAAAGCGTTCGTTTTTTGAAAATAAATAGTGAAAGTGGTTGGTTTTGAAAATTTGTCCGTCATCAGAATCATGTAACAAAGTCGGTGACATTAATGGGATTATAGGACTTTATTTTCAATGAAAAACTAGTATCTAGATCTAAACAACATCCAAGACCTTGTTATATTTGATTTATAATAAACTTACATAATAGTTGCAGCAGTGTAAATGGAAAACCACTTCACTGGAAAGTCAAGGGTTCATGCCACAGGGGCTTCTTAGACCAATGATCCCTACGGGACTATGTAGTGAAGGGTTCATGCCACAGGGGCTTCTTAGACCAATGATCCCTATGTGTGCCATTTTTACGCTTTCGCACTTCTTTTACAATGTCTGACAAGACTCCTTTATCTAAAAGGAAGAGAGGGAAAAGGTAAAACAAAGGGGAAGTTTTTAAAATAGCCCACTTTTGCTAAATATTTAGCAAAATAGATCACTTTGCTAAATATTTAGCAAAATAATCTCTTTTTGGTCAATAGGTAAAAAAAAGTCGATTTTGAAAAACAAGGCTTAGAAAACATACGGGACTAGTAGTCACGTATGTTTAGAACCAACTTAATCAGCGCTTAGTGGACTCAAAAAATATACGGGACTAATAGTCCCGTATATTTTCTGAGTTCATTACCAAAACGTACGGAATTAGTAGTCCCGTACATTTCGCAAAGACATATTCGTCTGTGCCCAACAAATCCACGGGACTAGTAGTCCTGTGGCTTTGTTGTCTAAATAAATGGGCTCCCCAATTTCTACAGGACTAGTAGCCCCGTAGAATCGCGGACTACATAAGCCCCAGTTGTGCCCCAAATTAGGGCACAACCGCTTCCCTCTCTTTCTCTCGTGATCTCCCTCTCTCTCCCGATCTCCCCCTCTCTTTCTCGAGCTCTTTCTCTTAATCTCCCTCTCCCAAACCTTATCTCACTCTCTCCCAAGCCGATCAACGTCCCAAACCCAACCTCTATCCTATCCCAAACCCGACCTAACAATCTCGATCTCTCTTTCAAACCTAACTCACATCTTTCTCCCTCAAATCTGAAGCCGACGCCGTCTATTCTCTCCGAGGTCGACGAGATCCGAAATTTCATCAAGGTATAAATTTTATATTTTTCATAAATTTCTCTATATTGTTTAGTTAATATTGTATATCTAGAAGAATTATGTAATTATGATTAAATGTATGGAAAAAATCTATTTTTTATATGATAAATTTTAATTCTTCAGTTAAAATGGCGAATGGAATACTGATTATTTGCTTATTCAATGGAAAACTGAGTGTTAGAATGAATAATATGCCTATATACGACAAAGGCTCTAGGAAAATGTTCATGTTGTCTAGAAATTATAATTTTGATAGAATGATGGCGCAAATATACAGAGTTACTGGAATTAATCTCGTCGAAAATGCCATTAAGGTCTTCTGTAATTGTCCAATAAATGATCAAAGAATAATTACTGTAGAGATCACCAATGATGAAGAATTGAATGACATGATACAACTTGCGAAGAAACAAATCTCAATCGAGTTGTTCATTGAAAATATTCCAATGTCTGGGGTTGCTGAAGTTTTATATGCTCGCGGAGAGTTCTCCCGCATGCTTGAAAATCAAATCTCGTTATCTCAAAGTGCCTTGCGCTTAAAAAATGACTAGGGTGCAATGTCAAATGACGTGTTCCACAACTCGTCAGGTCATGTTTCAGTTGATTTACCGGTTGGTTCTATAATAGAAGAGGATGAGGATGAGGATGTAGATGCTGAAGAGGAGGAACATCTTGATAGTATGCAGTGTGCAATTGGAGAGGCCAATGATGACGTACGTTGGATGGATGAATATTACGTAAATAATGACTATGTAGAGTCTGAAGAGCCGTTGCCAGAAAAGTTTTAAAATGATGAGTGGATAAATGCCTCACAAGCTGAGTCCGTTGAGTCTGGTCCTAAATTTGATCGACCCGATGACTTTAAAAAAAGAACTTTTCGAGAATAAGAAAACATTAATTTTCGCTATACGTGAATGGGCAATCAAAAACCAGGTCAAATTTAAGACGGTGAAAAGCAACACAACTAGCTATCATGTAAAGTGTTACTTTAATGAGAAAGGTCAAGGAGAGAATACAAGTGCTGCAGATGATAAAAACTCAAAGTGTTCATGGAAGCTTAATGCAGTTGTTAGGAAAAAATCTAATAGCCAATTTATGATCTCTAGTTATTGCGGACTTCATACATGTTACAATCCGACTGCAAATTATGATCATAAGACTTTGACTTCCTCTTATATCATGAAGCTAATTATGCCCGAAGTTAGACAGGAACTTGATCTTATTCCAGGACAGATAATTACAAGGGTATATGATATGAAAAGAATAACAATATCCAAATACAAAGCATATGATGCACGGAGGAAGACGTTAACTAAAATCTTTGAAGATTGAGAGGAATCTTACCAATTACTTCCGCATTATCTTGCAGCAATTAAGAGAAAAAATCCGGATACCGAATATGAGATGGTGTCTAAGGAGGTCGCGTCGGAATATGAGAGGTTCATCCAGGTATTTTGGGCATTTGGGCTCGCTATCAGAGGGTTCTCTTTTTGTCGTCCGCTCTTGAGTATCGATGGTACACATTTATATGGCAAGTACAAAGGAGTGCTCTTGGTTGCGATCGGTGTAGATGCAAACGGTGGGCTATTTTCTATAGCTTTTGCAGTTGTGGATGTGGAGGATACATCGAGTTGGAAGTGATTTTTTCAATGTATTTACAGATACATTCTGACTGTTCAAAGTCCAAGAGTTATTACTTTTATTTCTGACCGAATGAAGGGAATTCCACGAGTCTTGCACGAGGGGTGGAGTGCACCACATCATCACCAATATTGATTGCGGCATATAAGAGCTAATTTAAAAAAAACATGGAGAGGTCAATTTACAAAATCTATTGTGACAAGCCGGTTGTGCAACTGACTCACTGGTATATGAGCATTGTAGGGAGAAACTTAAATCCCTATCACTTGAAGCCCACGATTGGATTGAACAAATCTTGAAGCCGCAATACAAAGATCAATGGGCATTATGTAAAGATGGAGTGTGATATTGTATGATGACAACTAATTGCTCCGAAAGTTTTAATGGCGTGCTCAATACAAAAGACAAGCGGGACGACCAAAATCCGTACGCATTAGAGGTACTATGGATCAAGATCGTGAAAGAGTAGCATCACAAATCCGTTGTGGACAATGTAATCAATTAGGTCATAATAGGTCTCGTTGTCCATCAAGAGCAAGTAGATAGCAATTAATTGGTAAGTAAATATTTTCTATTAATAGGTTATCGTTATATGTTATTGATTTAGCAAGTAGATACATTATCTATATGTTATTGATTTGGCAGAAACTAATAAGTTATCGTTATATGTGCAGGTATATACATGATGCTTCCAGGGCCGGTTACTGATGAAGTCCTCTATGATCAGTCACGCCATCGTTCAGAGAGCATATCGTTTACATCGGTAATGATGACCTATTTACAGTCACATATTACTTATTCATTCTTATATTATAATATTTGTTTTCATTAATGTGCAAAGAGGACAATAGCTGGTTATGATTGATTATAGCCTTGGACATACGCGCTGGCCACTTGATGATCCTTGCATCATTGCCCTAGTATCCCAAGCTGGTTTTCTCACTTGCTCAAAATTAAAATAGATGAAGCTCGATTGGGCACTGCTTAACGCGTTGATGGATAGATAGAGGTCGGAGACTAACACTTTCCATCTACGTGTCGGCGAAGCAACTATTACTCTCCAAGATGTAGCAGTGATCCTAGGTCTCCGCATTGATAGCACTTGTGTCACGGGGACTGATAGGCATGTTTGGAGGGACACATGTAATAATTTGTTAGGAATATCTCCAGAGTCCTTGCCTGGAAGGTATATTAGATTGAAGTGGTTAAAGGAGAGTTGCAAACCCATGCACCTAAAGTGATGATCCAACAGCATGTCAGACCAAATATTTTGCACGTGGTCGGGACGCTTCTTTTTCTAAATTCAAGTAAACATAAAGTCCATTTGAGGTAAGTACACTTCATAAATTGTTATAATGCATTTGAATGTGATTTTTATGCTAATTCAAGTATTGATTTTTGCTCACTATTTTTAGCAAATATGACTAACGCATTTGAACTCGCGCTAGGTGAATTCAAGTATTGATTTTTGCTCACTATTTTTAGCAAATATGACTAACGCATTTGAACTCGCGCTAGGTGGTTACCACTTCTGATTTTTGCTCACTATTTTTAGCAAATATGACTAACGCATTTGAACTCGCGCTAGGTGGTTACCACTTCTAGAAGACTTTGACGTGTGCGGGACATTATCCTGGGATAGTGTTGTTTTAACATACTTATATCAAGAAATGTCAAATGTTGCTTTAATGCAAAATAAAGAGCTCAAGGGCTGTTTAACATTGCTACAAGTTTGGGCATGGGAGAGGTTGGTTTTGAAACCACGATTATGCGAGATCCGAGAGTTAGATGGACATATTCCACTTGGCTGCAGGTAAAAATCGTCAAATTGAATCTCGTTTTTATTAATTTTAAATTTAACATTTTGAACAAAAACCTATCTTGCAGATGGAATGTCACAAAAGCCTATGATGAGACCCCGACTAGGCAACTAGATTTTTACAGAGGGGAGCTCGACCGGATAAAAAATTTTCAGGTATCAAACTTGAATTGAAGGCGTTTAAAGCTATTGATATATTTCAAAGAGTTGTTTATATATGGATTATTTTGCAGTTCGAGTGGCAGCCATACACCCCTCACCTACCTCATCTACCGCTGATTTGTATGGAGGGACACGGCATATGGAGGGCCAGAGTTCCTCTCATTTGTTTCGAGATTGTGGAGATGCACGTACCCAATTGCGTGTTTAGACAGTTTGGATTCGCGCAACACGCTCCACAATTTGTCAAACAAATAGAGAGAAAGGCGTCTAATGGTGGACATCAAATTGACTAGCGGCGCACGCATCAATCATACATCGCTAGGTGGAATAATCGACATCAACTTATTGTCGATCAGCTTTATCCTCCGATGGAGGAAGTTGATTACATTAAATGGTATTGGGAGATTACCAGACGTTGGATAATCACTCAAACTGCACCTCCAGTCGACAAAATCGAGATTCGTTCCCAACAATCCTGATATGTACCAAGAGGGATAGATGAGAGATGATGGGTAAGTAAATTGTGAAAATTATAATAGAATGTTCAACCTCTTGTTAGCTTTTGGTTTCTTATATCAATATTTTTATGTAATTGTAGATAGATGTTATGGACGAAGTCGAAGGGATTGCAAATGAAGGCATAGCTACCGCCACAGAAGATTCAGTACACGTATCGATATTGCATCAGATAGTGGCGAGAGTTCGTAGAGCTTTTCAACAAACTCATGAGAATCGGCATAAAGGTCGTGAGCATGTGGATCTTGAAGATACTCTATATGCACGCCGACATAGACGTGGTAGACGTTACACGCACGACGATAAAGCTGGTCCGTCACAGCCCAACACACAACCGGAGAGCGAGCATATACAAGCTCAAGTCGAAGGAGGACGCCGGCGATCTCAACGAGTGTGGAGAGAGACAACGAGGGAGGGGTGGATTTTTTATTTGTTAGTTTTTCCACTAAGATATATATTGTCGTATGGATTTATTGACATTTGATTTGTTTAGCTTAAACTAAATATTATCGTATGGGTAGACTTGATACATTTGCATTTGTTTAGCTTAGACTGATATATATTATCGTATGGATTTGTGATGTGTATTTTTGTCGGATTTTGGATGTAATGTGTATTTCGTCGGCTTTTGGATGTGATGTGTATATCGTCGGATTTGTGTTGTGATGTTGTTGATTACGTAGGATTTGTATGGTAATGTTGTGTATTTTTGACATTTGTGTTGTGATGTTGTAATTTTATAACTTTTATCAAAGTATACAATGTGAATGACATATTTTTGGTGAAAATTTTGGTTGTATATGAATAAATGAGGCATGTGCATGTTTTGGCTCTGCCCAGCAAATCCACGGGACGACTAGTCCCATGGATTTGCTGAGCACATGCGAATATGTCTCTGCAACATGTACGGGACTACTAGTCCCATACGTTTTGGTAATGATCTCAGAAAATATACGGGACTAGTAGCCCCGTATGTTTTCTGAGTCCACTAAGCGCTGATTAAGTTGGCTCTAAACATACGGGACTACTAGTCTCGTATGTTTTCTGAGCCTTGTTTTTTAAAATCGACCTCTTTTAGGTCTATTTTGCTAAATATTTAGCAAAGTGGTCTATTTTGCTAAATATTTAGCAAAGTGGGCTATTTTAAAAAAATCCCCTAAAACAAATCATGTCCATCAATGTTCATCGTTTTATTCAATAAAGCTTATATGCTGTGCTAACTTGAATTATTTAATTTGACTAACTTCAATTAGTTATATCCTTATGAACCTGACCAATGATTTTACATTTCACAGGTCGACCAAAACTTTGCAATATCAGGTTGCCTACATCAGTAATGAAGTGAATGCTGAGGCCAAAGTAGATAATAAAAGACGTAATCTTTTACCTTTCGTTCTGACATGTAGCAGATATTCCAGTTGGAATATGTACTATCCTCACTGCACTATCAGTAGTGTTAGCATGCTGACCGCCAGCCCCACCAGAACGAAACCGCTCAATACGAAGATCCGACTCTTTTATCTGGAAATGAGTAGAAACATCCCCTAGGATCGGGATTACTGCTACAGCAGCAAAAGAAGTGTGCCGGCGTTTTCCACTATCGAAAGGAGATATTCTCACCAACCTATGCACTCCAACTTCTGCTTTGGCATAACCATATGCATATTCACCATCTACTTTGATTGTTGCACGCTGAAAACACAGTCAGTTAAAATCAAATCAGCCATACACTTGCAGAGGCCTCTAAGTTACATACATATGCATGTACATACATATGCATGCATATGCTATGCCTACCAGTGAGGTTGCACTGGTAAAGTGGAGAATATCTTGGCTATCATACATACAAACTATGCTTCTGCCGTAATTAGAACAATAAATTTAAAAAGGTTATTCCATCCAAAAAGAGCTGTGTGTATCAACTTTATCAAAAGTAATGATGCTCTACATTCTGACAAACTGATTGCTTTCCTGTCTTCAATTGACAGAAAACTTCTCAAATCAATAATAAAATACACATTATCCAAAATTGAGCTAGCACGATATAGGAAAGATCTCATTGAACTTACCTCTCTGTTTTTATGACCTGCTTAAGGGTACAAACGGCTCAGATATGGCTCAGATATGATACTATATACTTATCCGCTTACCAATCACAAATATGGATACGGATATGTCTCGCTAAGGAAAATTCACATCCATATCCGCTAAAATCGGATACAGATACGGATATGCAAGCATATATAAGCAGATATACATGAAGATATAAAACATATATGAGAAAATCAAATAATATCAAAATATAGTTTATATGATATAAGAGAGCTAATTAGTATGTTCTTCATTATATCTAAAAAGCTACAATTAGATCTCTTGATCATCAAAATCAACCTCTAATTCATTAAATCTAAGGTATTGTGACTGAATGACCAACATATATTCGGATATTTCATATACAAATCGGGATATTTCATTTCATGTCCATATCCGTAACCATGTGCTATAGAATATAATTTTAGTAACCATATTCAAGCATGATACAAATATAGATATTTCCTCGGATACTGATATGTTTCTGCACCCCTACTTCTGCTCATTCGAAACATTGTCCAGAATAGGTAACTGTTGCCAAATCCTGACATTTTACAAGTTGATCGAGTTTGCAAGAGTTCAGGTTTCTATCAAGGCTAATTGTGAGACCCCATTTTTGAGTTCTTTTCTTGGGCTGAATCAGGTATTAAGGCTACAGTAGAAAATATTTATTAGAATTATGATCCAAATACAAATCGGACAAAATCAAGGTTTACATTTAGAATCTATCTACACTAGCATGTGAAAAATTATAGACAAATTAAACAGCTTCCTTTTAAAGGTTCAGACTTTTGTGCCGATCTTCATCTTTCACAATTACCAACATATAAGAGTGTAAATCTAAAAACTGAATTAACAAAAAATTTCCAGAGATAAGTGTTAAACCATTGGTTCTCTCATGCTCATTCAAGCAATAGCAAGAGTTTTATCCACATTGGATGAGGATAATTGATCTTTTGATTCTAGTGGATGTAACAAGGAGATCGAAATGCACATAAAGGTAGTTGAGAAACTGCAGATTCGCCTACTTTCCTCTTGAGCTATATAAGTTCCTTTGTTTTGTTAAACATAATGTAATCTGCAGACCTCTTGCTTCACCGCAAGAGGCTTTATCACTGGAATACACTGGGTTTTCACTGTAGGAAAACATTCCAACAAATGGTGTTTATACTATTAAATAAAACAGTCACAGATGACTGTTTGATGCATGTGGAACAAACTTCAAGAACAAGCATGTCTTCACTTCATAAAAATTTATTCAAGGATCTTCAGGATGGGAATATTTCATAAAGATATCTAGTTCCAGTGGCAACAAAGTTTATTATTCATTAGTAGCCAGAGATCATAAACAATTTCTTAATTAAATTAAATTAAAACTTTACCAATATTTGAAAAACATTCCCCTATATGAGTAACATATGAAAGTAGGAAAGTGAACCTTGATTCCTGCTATCTCACCAGGCATTTCATCCACCAGAGTGACCTGAAACCCATGGTTCTGAGCCCACATCTTGTACATGTTCATAACCATGGAAGCCCAATCATTGCTCTCTGTTCCACCGGCTCCCGCTTGAACCTGAATCACAATATTAATCACCCCAGGTATCAAAATCTTTACTGTGAATTGCTAGAAGACAAGAATAATAGAACCTTTCTACTTGATATATTACATCTTTTTTAAGGTCATATTTTTCCACTTGGTGATAGATGGGGATATGAAATTGATCAAGCCTTAAAAAGGAATTATTTAGCATAATTATCAGCATAATTAATTATATACTTTTATGGAGTGGAAGTATTAATGAGATAGGGACTCCTAAGTTCCCAAAATTAAGCCATATAGGCAAGTCACCACTGACTACAACAAATTATTTGCACCAAAGAAAGAAGTGTAATCTTCCAGCCACTTGAAAAGTAAATTCCATGTATATTGGCTGTTTCACGACATATTTGAGAGCCCTATTCACACCTAGATGTATTTGGCATGAAATGTACAATTATTCCACTAAAAGGAATCACTAAGCTACTATTCAGATAGGAAAAAGTTCATCACTTCATTTTGTCAACTTGCTTGAGCATAAGGAAAAGACAATGAAATGTACAATTATTCCGCTGAAAGGAACTCATTCACTAAGCTGCTATTCAGACAGGAAAAAGTTCATCACTTCACTTTGTCAATTTACTTGTGCATAAGGAAAAGACACAATGAAATGATCAAAGCAACCTCCCCTGTCTATCCTTGTTTGATACTTTCATGGAGCAAAACAGAATGTTATCTACATGTTTCTGTATCAATTCTTGATGATACAGATTGTTATTGTTTATACTTCGTATATGGGAATTCTCAACTTCAAACAGTTGAGAGAAATATCATCGAAAGTCGTTCCAACAAACCCTAATCCCTAAATAGAGAGGAGTCATCGTAAAGCGGTCATGAATAGTAAACCCATGTGTCCAGACACCCAATTAGCTAAAAGCCTAAAAGTCTAATAATATCTAACACAAACAAGTATAATGTTATTATATAATAATAATAGACAGAAGATCTAAGCTCACAGCTGAAGGTGTCGAATGTTGCAGTGAGTAGTTCATGTCAAGACAGTTACTTCATAATAAATTTGTCCTAGCTAACAATAAAGATTGAGGGATGGAAGTACGACACTGTTCAGAAGAAAAAAGAAGGTAGGTGTGGGATGGGAATGAAAGTAGGATGGAGAAGCACACTTATTTTGTACGAAAGAATGATGTATTAGAACTCCTTTTAGATAAATAAGAAAATGATTTCTCAGAAACTTATGCCTAATACATGATATGATTTCCAGTCTTTTTACATCTTATAGGCCAGCTCTTCATCTAAGAAAATTTGGATATAGGTTCATCTGTGTGCCAATTTGGCACTTGAAAATTTGGATATAGGTCCATCTGTGTGCCAATTTGGCACTTCATGTTCTATAACATGTCCTTCTCATAGTTACCTTTTTCAACTTTAAGGGCCATGTTTGGATTGGGTATTATCTTGAGGAAATAACACTCTATCCTTGAAAATAAAACAGTGGGGTGTTAGGGTTTTTTTCTTTTTGGGTGGGTGGGGGTGTTGGGGGGATGGACTAGCTGGGACTACTTAGTCCTTTAAAAAAATAGTCTACAGATTTCAGAACAAAGGGGGACGGAGGGCGTCATTACAGTTTCGGGATTATTTTCCATTTAGTATTAGATACAAAAAGACCTTGTTGCCCCTTACCTTTCCTAAACATTATCTACTATTGCATTCTCTAATTATTTCCCTCATCCACTTCTTTTGATGTTATCTACCAAAAGAAAAAAAAATGAACCACAGTTCCATCCCAGAGGAAAAAAAATTCCGAACACCATTCGCTTACAAGCATCTCTTGAAATACACATTACCTACCTAAGCTTTTTTGAATGTGTGTTTCTCATGGTGTTATAGGAAATGCATCTAATTTGATTGTTACACCTATATAGCACAATCTTGAGCAACCACCAAGTTGTTCTTCGCCTCATTTAGTGCTCTTCATACTAGTGGCGTCAACAGAGGCAAGAGGTGTAAAGATGTTCAGGGATTCTATGTGGTTCCTCAAAATTGCAGAAGAAATAATTGAGTATTAGAATTTTGTTATGATTTAGATAAATTATAGATTTAATTAAATTTAGATTATAGGCAAAGGGCATTATGAACATTTGTTGTTATATTCTAATCCTATATCACCTTTTAGTGACAAACTCCCAAACATAACATAGGTATTGCAGGCAAGGCATGAATACCAGACTGAGCCAAACAAATTATTACAAATTTATTTCACAACAGTTTGTTGGATTATTGTATCCCAAGTCTATAAGGAGTTAAATCAATCGCAAGACTATACCCCCAAAAAAAAGGAGTTAAATCAATCCCGGAATAAAACTAGTCCTCAATCCAAACATGGCATAAATATACTCCCTATCAACTTTATCGTAATGTGCTAAGGTTTAATAATGATAGTTATAATGAAGTCTAGTCGAAAATAGCTGGAACCACTTACGAAAATCTTTTTTAAACGGGAAGTAATTAAGTATCAAGCTAAATGGTCCATATTGTGAAGAGTAATTAGCATGTCCAGTCACTGGCACTGAGGGGGGGTTATTGGTTGGGACAAATTGGGGCCAAGTGGGAAAATTTCCCCTTTGGGATATTTTGAGTGGGGTAAAGTGGGATAAAGTGGGATAATGGGATAATTTGAGCCTTTGATTTGACAATTCATGTGGGATAATTGATAATGTGGCACCTTATTAAAATATAATTTTATCTATTAATTACTTCTAAAGTAACTTATCCAATTGGTTTAGTATATTATTTAGTATATTATTATAATATAAATATTATTTTACTTTATATTTAAATATAATATATTGTACTATACTTACAAATTACTATTATTAATTATTATATTGTATTATATTATATTATATTATATTATATTAGCATGCTATACTATATATAATAATTAATATAATATAATATCAATATATTTAATATAATATTTTAATAATATAATATTTAATATAATACATTATTTTATTTATACAAAAATATAATATGTTATACAATAATTACTAATTAACATTATATTAGTATGCTACATTATATAATAATTGATATAATATATGAATAATATATATAATATAATACTTTAATAATATATTATTTAATTTAATATATTATAATATAGTATCATAGGATATAATGTACTTTATAAAATATTATAATATTTTACTTTATTCAATGTAATATTTTTAAAATATTATATTAAAATTAAAATAATATATATATATATAATAAATACGTTATACTATAATTACTAATTAATATTATATAATAATATATTACATAATACTATTAATATATGTTATTAAAATATTAATATATGTTATTATATAATATTATTAATATATGTTATTACAATATTATATAATATTATAATAAATACGTTATACTATAATTACTATTATATAATATTATTAATATATGTTATTAAATTATGTTATTAAAATATTAATATATGTTATATTTTATATATCATGTCATATATTTATAATATAATTGCATGTATTAGTTAAGTAATACAAAAATATTTTAAAATTATCCCAATTGCCTTCAAAGTGGAACAACATTGTTCCAATATGGAGGATGGGGTAAATGTTTACTATTGGGACAAATTTTGTATATGAGTGGGGTAATTTTATCCCAAGTGGTGTAATTGTCTCACTAGTGTTCCAAAAAATCAATAACACAAAAAGATATTATCCTTGTTCCATTGTCTCAATGAATAACACTATGAAATAGAATCCCCAAAATTATCCAATTATCCCCCAAAATATCCCAACCAATAACCCCCCTAAGGCTATTCAAAAAACTAGAACATATTTAGCTTTTTCCCAACATATGAAATATTATGAGCTTAAGTGTTTAACAGGTCCGACAGAACTTGCAATCAGTTCAGAAAAAGATTGAATAATGGCAAGATGATATATTTGATATAGAAAAGAACAGGTAGTAACTATAAAGTTTTCAGCAAGCAAGAGCAAAAATAAAAGGATACAACTTTTCTTGGAAAGGAAAAGAGCGAATTAAATACATCATAAAAGTAAAAGATCTGGGACAATTTAAGTAAATTATGTAATCATTCTAAACAATTGAAGAGTCTAGGAAGAGAGAAAGAGACTAATAACCTCAATAAAACAAGAGCAGGAGTCATTATCGCCTGCTAACAATGCTTCAAGTTCTTTTTCCTTTGCATTTCTTCTCATTTCAAGCAATGCTTTCATAGATTCCTTCAGGAGGGGAAAGAAAGATTAATCAACTTCACAATTAAAAGAAGAGTGATGTCAATGAAGTTTATAGTAGTTCAACTCCAAAAGTACATAGGAAATCGCACCTATATACTTGAGATCACTTTGGTGGTCTCTAGGGACAGTCAACAAATATTTTGCTTTCAGCAAAAGGGTTGTCACAACACTATCTTTCTTACAAAAGAAGCAAGATATACGATGCATTGTGGAAGATATATTCCTAGTTTGATGTTCAAATATGAAAGTTCAAATTTAATTACAAGATCAAAAGTTCTTCCCTTCAGGATTAAAGGATCAAGGAATTTAATAAAGAATTAGCATATATGTAGGTAAAGTCATAAAATTGTATGATAGATCAAAAAAATAGCATATCTGTAATCATTATATTTTTTTATATTATTAGACATAATTGTTTAGACTTTTGGATGAATATGTATGTATGAATGCATAAAAACTCTCTTTATAAATATCATGATGCATGGTGTTGTGGCCTACTTTTTGGAAAAATATTTTCCTGAGTTTGTGCCATATCGTGTCCCGTATCCATGTACATTATACTTATGCAAGAATAAGGAACCAAAACTTTAATCGAATGTATCAAGAACCAGAGAGTCTCCACCGTAATGTTAGGTCCAGTTTATATTCCCAAGTTTAGCAGATGTTCAAAAGTTTGGACTCAACCCCAAGGCTAATGGTATTTCCATCAACGAGCTAAGACAGTTAACAAGAAACAGGTAGTATCACTTATATTTTCACAATACTTGTTCAAAAGCCACTCGCTTTAATTGAACATATAGAAGGCAATGATGATTGTCATGTCAAAAGAGACCAAAAAAACAAGCCACAAGACATAAGAGCTAATGTATTGCTTCAGCAAGCCCTCTGAAGTGCATTTTAGATGATATCAAGCAGAATCTCAAGTTTGGTATAGACAAAGGTAAAAGACTATTTTTCAACACTGATCTTCTAGAAAGAAGCCAAAAGGGGAAAGGGTCTCTAATGAAGATGCTAAATATGAGAGTAGTCAACCAGTTGTTGATGGGTTCAGTAATAGCAAGCGTGACAAACTAATTGCTTATGGTTATGGAGAATTGGAGGTATCAACAAAAAGGAACTCAAGACAGATATAAAGCAGAAGTTAGAAGCATTGCTACACTAGCTTCCACATATGATTTTAAAAAGAGCAACTCAAGGTACGGTTTCAGCACTACGGTGGTTCATCATGCAATATGTGATTTGTCAAGTACCAACATTTCAAATATTGTATGTGTTGTCCATTCGCTAACTTGCTCACTTAGATGTTATGATCTTTTTTGCTGTCACATGTTCATGTATTTCTAGTGCATATCCTTGCATCCTGGACTTGAACTCATAGAACAATAATCTCCATGCTAGTTTGCTTCTTTAGTCTTTCACTCATGTACATTTCATTCATATCCATGTGTGATAGTTCTGTTTTCACCTATGTGGGCCAATATTGACTTTGCTTCTATTATTGCCCAACTTGACTTATTAATTTTCTAATGTTATCGTCCCAACTGGGGCTTATTACTATTTTTATTGTTGTTTCCTGAAAGGCACTCTTCCTTTTCTTATTGTTATCACCCTAGACAGGCTCATTATTATTGTTGTGTTGCCAAAGAAGGCTTATTACTATGTCATAGGTACTGTTATATTTTTGCCCAACTAGGACTTGATTCTTTAGTCTTTATATCGACGTTGTCTTTTATGCAGGTAGGTTGTGAACGAGTCGATTTAAGTTATTTTTATGTGAAATGTATTTCATACATAGGTTAACTAGGGTTTTCAGCCAAGTGTCAGTTTCAAATGCATGGATGTGGGACGTGAAAAGAAAACAACAAAATGGCGATCATATGTTAAGTGTATTGAAATTGTAGGAAGCAAATTATACAGGAGAAAATAACCTCAAAAATCTCAAATGACCATATATTAACATTTTAAAATATGTTATAGCGGTCAAGACTAACTGACAATGATAACACTAAAATCTAAAAAGAACTAGGATGCTAAACAAATCATAAATAAAGAAGCTCGTCAGGAAGGAGTTGAGGTGAGAGACATGTACAAGACGAGATATTAGTCCTGGTAAACACGAACAACATTGATAGGAGATGGTCATTATTATATCTTCTTTTAAAAAATAATGATAAACATGAAATATAAAATTTAGACAAAAGTTCGGTGACGAAAGGAACAGACAATCAATTGCATTTTCCAAATTCATCCACATAGCCATAGTCCTTTTATGTTCAATGACATACTTGTGGATAAATCCACAAGCAACAAGCTTAAAGAGTGCAAACTAAGATTATAGAGATTCTTGGTTCTACAGAATGACGGCCAGAGAATGAACCCAAACATATTACAGAAGAACCGAAGAACAGAAAGCTATTAGCAAAAACTACAAATGCTAAGGAACAGTTAAATTATAGTAATGGAGGAACGACAAACATATTACTGAAGAACAGTTATATCATGGTAATGAAGGAACGATTAAAAAAAATTTATAGATCGCTGTACATCTTAATCTATTAGAAAAAAAAACTAAAACAATACACCAAGTGCCAGAACTGCATTTGCTTCATAATCCCTTCCGAATGGATTGAAAATATCAACGCACCAAACTTATCGCATATGTAACCAATAAATACTCCATTTAATCATACATTCATACTGTTGACTAAATGCTTAGATAACATAATATCAATATCTCAAACCAAAGCAGCATGGAAATAGTGCACCAGCAACCAGCAGCTTATCTAATTTTCTCCCCCAAATTAAAAAGCACATCAGAGTTAAACAAAGAAAATACATGCCTAGAAACAAGAGCGCACCGATTCCAGTTCTTCATCATTCTCTTCACGCGCAAGCTTCAGCATATCAATGTGCTCAAGAAGTTCTTGTTCAAACCCGTTTACCTCTTTCATCTTACTCATTAACCCTCCATGCTCACGACTAACGCTCCCAGCAAAGGTAGGATCATCCCAAAGGTCTGGTTTGTTTACGACCATTGTCAACTGCTCCAACCTACCAATCATCTTTTTCCACTGCAGCGCCAGATACTTAGTTAGACTAAATAGAAACCATACATATAAATGAGAACAATGCAACAAACATCATGAAGAAAAATTGCCTTGAAAATATAACAATCCAATGATATTTATTTAACTAATAATATTGAACATATGATCATACAATAATTCCAGAGTGATAGTTTATTAAAAGCGTGCATTATAGCATTCTGTGGAAAATAATAACAACGTGAGGTACAAAATCACGACACAACAAAATCACGACATAAAAATTACACTGTGCCCTTTGACCTCACCAACTTTATTGAAAAGATGTAAAAAGGGCACCAAATAGTCGTTTGGTTCAAAATTATCTCGACGTCTAAATGATCGATACACTCAACACCTGATCCGTCTGAAATTATAAATTAAAGGACCTGCATGGCTTTGAAGTTTTCTTCGTCTAAGTTTATTCAAGTCAAAAAGTTGCAAGCTTTAATTTGTAAATCTTCGACCACAGCTTTTCAAAACTCAGTTCACTGCTTTGTGATATGTTTGGGTACAGAAATGAAGTTAGCTCAAACTATACTTCCATGTCAGTGGCGCCGCTGAGGCGGTTCATCCGGCTCCGCAGAACAGGGCCCCCGACTTTGGGGGGCCCCCAAATCGCACAAAAAATGCATGGGTTAAAATGTAAACTTGCGTCATATGAGGAACAACGCGGAGAAGGTTCTGGCTGTCTTGAGGTCGAGGCCGACGACGAGGTTGATGATGGGGAGGTAGAGGGATCCGCCGCCGACGCGGCCTGCGCTCGAGAGAGAGGCTGCTATGAAGGTAGAGGGATCCGCCGCCGACGCGGCCTGCGCTCGAGAGAGAGGCTGCTATGAAGCAGAGGAGACTGGCTATTAGAGTTCTCAGGGTCTTCATGGTTAATTTGGTGTTTGAGGAGAAGTTTGGATTTTATATGAGGAAGATAGCGAGTGAGAAAATGAGGAATTTTGATGGGATTAATTTGGTTTTGGGAATAGGAATTAGTGAGTCGGTGAAGTTTTTATGAGGGCTTATTATGACCACAGATTTGATTGGGTAATGCCACCCCCTAGAAATAAGAGAGTGAATACTTAAATGGTCATATTAATATGTTATTTGATTAATAATTTTTTTATTACGATACTTTCATTTGTAGCAGTGCTATTACACTTTGAAGATAGTTCAACAACAACGTGTCGCTTCAAAGTAAGGTTCATGTTACTTTGAAATAAAATATGTATTAAACAAGTCCATTACTTTTTTTATCTCAACTATGATATGTTCTTTCGAAAGTCTCAAGAATCCATCCTAAATCTGTACAGCTGGGAATCCTTGTCCTATTATCAAAGTGCTGCTCTATCATGCTGGGACTAGGACTAAAATTAGGGTTTTTTCTTATTTTGGCCCCCAAAAATCATAAAGTCTCCAACAATCTGATATATTTTTAAATAAGTCCCCGCAAATATGTAAGTTCTCTTGCATTTTTTGCTGCCACTAATGTTGTTCCAGATTTTAGTGGTAAGTTCGTTCTCTTGTTATTTGTGGTTAATTCAATTTTATCAGAAAATGCTTAAACATTTTGGCTAAATAGCTTTTTAGTTGATGGGGTAGTATTAAATCATTTTTTTAACCTAGTATTATAAAATTAAATCAATGTCGGGTCGATTGAATTTGATTATGATTAACCTTTATCAAATTAAATCATTTTTTTTACTATCAATATTTTGCACTTAATATGTTTTTGCATAGAACTATTGTCATGTCTTAATGTTTATTTTAATTCTAGATATAAAAATTTCTTTCCATGGTTAGTACTAAGAATAAAAATAATTATTAATTTTTTCTGAAGATTGATTAAGAGGCCCCGATTGAAATTTAGAACAGGGCCCCCAAATTGTCAGCCACGCCTCTGTTCCATGTCTTTTGTAGTTTTAAAAAGAAAAATTCATTCTAACCGGATTTTTCTAATCACATTAAACTGAACATGCGCTAGGTAGCTAGTTTCCAAAAATTCAGCAAATCTAGGATAAAAATTCACCTGCAAGCGCTTCTTTATGAGCCGGATCGACTGAGCGACGGCAGCAGCGTGGCTTTTCCAATCGCCTTCGCCCTCCTCGAGGATCGCCCACCCTTTCGCCGCGATCGCATCAACGGTCATCCCATCGGAGGTCCTCGGATCGGAGAGAACGGCGGCGGCCGGTGGAGATGAAGAAGAAGAAGAAAGCCATCTAGGTTTCGAAGCGGAAGCTGAGGTCAAATAGCGAGGGCTAGTAAACCCTAGGTTAGGGTTTAGCGAGGGAAGGAGACCGGGCTTGGAGGTTGAGTTCTTTAGGAGGAAGAAAACGGTGATGGACTTTCGCATCGCGGTGTTTGATTCTGGTTGATGTATTTTTCGAGGGGATTTCTTTTGCTTGGGCGCATTTTAGGGCGTGGTTTGATGCGAGAAGTTAATTAATGGGAGATTGAAAATGCTAATTAGTCACTGGCACCTTCAATATTTTTACATTTGCCCCTCCAAGAAAAATTGCTGTCAGATCCCTTGATTATTTTACCTATGCATGCAATCTGGTCGCGGCCCATGAAGTCGGCCTAATAGCCCGGACGTGGTCAGTTCGGTTACTGTGGTTCATCATCACAGCCTGGTTTGATTTTATGGCGGTTTGCCTAGTTGAAAGATGAATGGTTTCGAATCATGTCTCGTCCTCAGCGTACCATGCAAGGAGATATTGATTGGATGCCCGATCTCTTTAGCTATCTGCTTCGATAACATACATGATCTATACATACGTCGGGTGTTCATACCACCACGTGAACTTACTTCGCAGGCTAAATTATAATAACCTCAGCTGTCAGGATGGTGACATATGTAGAAGCAGATCTACCCTAGTCAATTAGTATAAATACCCCACTCATCTCAAGTAAACACAGAGAACAATCTGAACTTTGGCTCGATATATCAAACCTTAGCTTATAATACTCTTCTTCTAAACTTTGACCTCGATTATACATTGATTTGACTCTACCATCAAATGCCTAACTTAGGCATTGGAGGGGGCTGGTAGGATAAGTTTACCCCAAATTAGAGGTGTGGGGTTTGATTCCCAAGCGCTTGAAAATGATGTTATTTTCCTATTTTTACCTGAACTCAAAGTTTTTATCAAATTAATCTTTAAACCCACCCACTTTTAAAGTTGGGTTTTTTTGTCTAAAGTTAAGGTTTTTTTTGTCTATAAATACAAAGCTTTACCCCCATTAATTTTTAACCTACACATTTCCAAAGTCATACTAGGAAATTTGGCCTAGAAACATAGAGCCTGCCCTCCATTTATTTTAAGCACACCCATTCTTCAAAGGTGTTTAATCTATAAACTCAATGTTTTATCTGAAATTATTTTTATGCCCGACCACTATCAAAAAGGGTTTTTTGACACTACACCCAAATATCTGTCCCCTTTTCTAATAACCAATCCACTATAATCTTTGAGCCCACCTACTTCTAAAGCATATTTGGCCTATTCACTCAAAATTTTTGTTCATTGTTTAATCTTAATCCGCCTACTTCCATCCGAATAGGGCATTTTGACTAAAACCCAAAAATTTGCCCTCATTTATATTCAAACCCACTCACTTCCAAAATCATTACTAGAGCTAAAACACACTATAAATTTATGTTTTAACCCGCTTTTAATTTTAGGGATTTTGTGTGCTGTGTAAGTGGCTAGAATATTGTAACTCGCTATAATTTTTTTCTAATTTATTAAATATGTGGTGTATTTTAAAATAAAGTATTTAAACTATTATTTTATTGTTTTTCCCCCATAAGAATGGTGCATCATCACAAATTTTAGATGGATTTTTTTTCCCTTTAAATTCAAGCTTTATCCAAATTTATTTTAAACTCAACCACTTCAAAAAGGAGTAAGTTTTCTATAAACCAACCTTAATTAATTTTTTAAACCCACTCGCTTCGAAAATCACTCTTAGAGCTAAACCAACCAAATTAATTTGACATCATCATTTGTGTTTCTTCTTTATTATTATCAATTCTCTTCTTTTCATCACCTCAAACCCATTCATCACTGCCACAAACTATCCTCATATTTTTTTCCATCATTACTACGTTCTTCTTTCATCAGTTCTTACTCTTTGTCCCTTTTACCAGTGCGTTCATCTCCCGCTTCTCTATCGTAAAGTATTATAGAATGACACATGTTAAAAAGAAAAAAGTAAAATTTTAAATACTAAGCCTAACATCAAATATGACATTTTATCTTATACGTATCTATTTACTAGCAAGAAATACACACATATTTCAACAAGAAAACTCTTGTTTAAACAAGAGTTTCTAAATACGAGTTGTATCAGATATTTATATCTGTCAAAGTTGAGCAGAGGTGCGAATCAGATGAGAGATGCATCTGATATGGGAAAAACTAAATAAAGTCACAAGTATAAATGCTATATGATATGAATGTTATTTAATAAAGGGTTTTCTCCATATTAGTCCCGCAAAGTTTTCATATCTTGATATTAGTCAATTTTTGTCCCCTTAATCTTTATATTTTGAAATTATTCCCCCAAATCCTTTTAGTATTTTGAAATTAGTCCCCCAAACATTTCATACCGGTGCAGACTAGATGGACTAGTTCTAAAACACCCATAAGATTTGGGGGGCTAATTTCAAATTATGAAGATGCATGGGAACTATTTGAGAATACTCAAAGAGTTGGGAGACTAATTCGAAAATATGGAGATTTGGGGGACCAATATAAAACATGAAAGATTTGGAGGACCAATATTGAAAAAAAATCTTGAATAAAATAAGAACAATTTTAATGAATGGGGGAGCTGATAGTAATTTTAATGATACTCAGGGACTAACATAGGTATACGTAGGGTTGGTATTTACTCCTCCATACAAATGGCAGAACTTAAGATTCACTATTCATGCTACGGTAAATACTATTGTAGTATTATTACTGTAGCAAACATGAAACGAGATGCTGCATTATTTTCTTAAAAATATTACTGTAACACACATAAAAAAACTCTAACATTTTTGGAAAAACTGTAACAGACGTGGAATGATGTAGCATTCTAAAAAAATTCAAAACTATTACTGTAGCATTTAAAAATCAAGATTATTCTACGTAGAAAAATATGACAAACTGTATGTCGTGCTTTGTATGGTGTTCACACCCGTGATTAATTAATTAGGGATCTCTCCCAGACCCGACCGTTCATTAAACGCTGGAACCAGAACGGAGCCGGTCTGAACCAAACCCGCAAGAGTTCTTCAAGTCCCCGCCTCTTTTCCCATCAACGATCTCAGATTCCTCAGATCCCGATCTATTTCAATCAACCTCAGACTCAACGATCTGCTAGGGTTTCATCAAGCTAATTCCGTCATTATCTGGACCCGAATGCGGTGATTGTAGAAGAAATCCTCGAAGATGCAGCGGATTCCTACGACGATCGAGGAGCAGCTGATCTTGAAGTCGATCAAAGAGGAATGCCCTTGGGATAATCTCCCCAAGCGCCTCCAATCCACGCTCTCCAACAAGGACGAGTGGCATCGGAGGTAAATTTCCCGAAAAAGATCCTGCTTTGCAAATCACGCAGAAATTTATTTTTTTTCTTCATGAAATTCAGTAAAAGTTGCTCATTTGATGCCTCAAGGAAAAAATTTGATCCGTGAAAGTGCAGTGAGTAGCAAATCTACTTGAAAATGGGATCAACTTTACCTGTTGCGCTTGGGTTTATTCAGATTCAATTGTGATTACATATGAATAAGCTTATTTTCGATCCAGTTCGTAAATTGGCGACAAAGAAGTGAAAGAAGAGAACTAATAAGGAATTTCTTCAGCAAAATCCTTTGTTGAATTTAGGACGCAGCTATTTAGTCTTTCTTGGACTGTTAAATTTGGTGTTTCAAATATGATTATGTTTTTCAGTTAGAGCAATTTTCTTTCTATTCTCTTAAGAAGTTAAAAATGTTCCATTGTTATAACCTTTAGTGTTATGTCTTCAAACATATATATGTTTTCCTCTACCCACATGCTTATCAACGACATCTGCATAATCATTGAAATGGCCCTAGAAATGCTCTACAAGTGTATTATGATTGTAAATACAGGTATGATGAAGCCGACTTTACAACTTATCCTTTAAGTAGATTATCACTTGCCTATACATGTACTATGACCAAAGCATACCGTGAGCGTGAAGCCAATAATACTGGCCCCATCACATACACATGATGTAGATTTTTCTACCCATTAGGTAGCCTCATAAAATTTATTGAATCCATCGCCTTATCAGTATTTACTCGGCTTGGAAATTGACACCAGCTCAGAGGCTTGATAGTAAGTTGACAATTGGTCGTAATATTTGGTCAATATTTCCATCTGATCTCATACTCCACATCTGATGGTGTTTGATGGAGACGGCCTGAGTTTATTTATGATATGTATCTCGTGGCAGCTTGGACCAGCCGCCAGCCGCCACTACTCACATATCTTTCTTAGTTAGATGTGCAAAGAATCGCTATTGCATGTATTGGTGTTTTCATTCAGGGATGCTGTTCATATCATGGTTCAAAGTAACTGAATATATTCAAGCATATAAAGTAACTGAATATATTCAAGCATATCATGTGATTCCAGATTATTGAGCAGCAACATGCTTGCATCAGCTATTAAATACCATTCAGATTTCAAAACTATATTTATAGCATATTTTATGCACTCAATTTCATGCGTTCTCTTTTTTTTTATCTGGTAACACATTCATGTCATATAAGTTTTGCATGTGCTCTATAAGCCCATTGTACCTTTAATTTTGGTTGCTTGTAGTTGAGGCTTGGCACTTCAATAAGTGGTACACATAATTAACTATATAATTGAATCTTAAGAATTCAATAGGCGGCTTGTATTGACATTAACCTTTATCTTGTATTTCCTGCGGTTGCTATTAGTTGAGCTGCGGGTACTTCTTACCCTCTATTTTTGTCCCTTTAGCGGGCCTAGTATTTCTGATGATTGTGATGTCCTCTTTAGTTCTTCATGTCCATAAGTGCTATGCAGAACTAACTTTGTAATCGAATCTAAAGACTTCAATAAGTGGCTTATAGAATTAACCTTCTATCATTAGTCTCTATTTCTTAATTCTAGAGTATTTCTTTGATCATCCAACATCTTTCCTATGTTCGTGCCCTTTAAAGTTCAGTTACATTATTTTTTTGTGTTATTTGAGTGCAGGGTCATAGATCACTGCATCAGAAAAAGATTACAATGGAATATTTGTTTTGCACGTAAAGTGTGTAAAGAAGGAGAATATTATGAAGATATGATGCGCTATTTGCGTAAGAATCTTGCTGTGCGTATTAGAACCTACCTACTCTTAATTTGCTCATATTACGCTCATCTTCACACTGATATGGTTTTGATTCTTTGTCGTTGTTTGCATGATGAAACTGGTTGAAGTTGCAAACTTTCATGTGTAAATTCTAGTAATGATTTTATGCTTGATGTGACATTTTTACAGCTATTTCCATATCACCTTGCGGAATATGTTTGCCGAGTAATGAGATTATCTCCCTTCAGATATTACTGTGATATGATCTTTGAAGTTATGAAAAATGGTAATTACTCATCCCCTTACGGTCAGGATATATATCTCTGTCACTTCCCTCTAGCTGATTTTTTTTATTGCCTTTCATCTCCCCTTCTCAAGCTCTTTTTGATAACCCTTCTCTTTGTTGTTAAATTTACCTCTCTGGTTTATTGTTTTTGTCGGTATTTATCTCTCTTTTAGGGTTTTTTTTTTTACAATCTTTGTTTGGGACTACTATTTTGGTTTGTGATCATAAATTCAGGTGATAAAAATATATGGATTTTATCTAATGATTTTAATGCATGATATTAGTTTGAGATAATTATTTCCTTTTATTACATGCATAAAGGGTTAAAGTTCTACACCATGACAACAACATCAACAAAACATTTATTCTAGAACTTACATGAATCATTTCATTTCATTCTATTCTAGTGTGGGTCATCTCATCAGTCAGGTAATCATCATCATATCCTTCTTCATTGCTCAGTCCAAGTACATTTTTGCATATCTCTAATACATCTTGATCCATAAGTTGTAATCCTATAGTCTCCTAAGTAATGCTCTTATTGGCCTCACCTGCTACCAGACCATGTATATCTATCTTTACTCATTGTCGTTTCATGTTCATACCAAAAATGTATTTGTTTCTGCTGATTAAGTAATTAATCTTCTTTTTCTTTCTTCTTATTTGGGGAAACTTCTCTTCCATATTGCCCACTCAAACAAATAATTTTTTTTAATGTAATATTATATGAGCAATGGAAACTAGTTCTAAGAAAATCCATTGTTTATTTGGGGATTAGCACTGAGTTTGATTATGTAGTTTTAAATGATCTACCAGTTTTTTGGGTAGTATGTCCTCAAAAGAAATTGATCTCCATTTCAACTTTTTAACTGAACTGATTTGAAGTAGATCAATTTTGTTAAAAACTAACTTTCACTTATTAAGTCTGTTCTTTGTTGTGTTTCCTGTAAAATATTTATCTTTTTTGCATAACATTATTGCTCTTTCTTTGAAGCACTACTTTGTTATCATATTTTAATTTGGTTCTGTTCAATTCTGATGTTGTTGGGAAATCCTTGCAGAGCAACCATATGATAGCATCCCAAATTTTAGTGCTGCCGATGCCTTAAGGCTTACAGGGATTGGACGAAATGAGTTTATTGATATAATGAACAAGTGTAGATCAAAGGTATCCTTCTTCTTGTTATTGCAACATATTTCAGGAGTAACCAGATCATCTTACGACTCATGTTTTTACATTTTTAGCCGTATCTCTCTGTTGAAGCAAGTTTTGTTTTATTCGAGTTAGTTATCACTTCAGTGACTTTGTTGTATGAGTCTCTTAAATGACCCAACCATTACACCAAAACTCCGGAATTGTGGTGAGGATTGAGTGTTATAATTTTATATTCTAGCATGCGCCCTCAGGTTGAGAACGCTTTTAGGGTAGAAACTTGGACTCACACAGTGGTATCAGTTTTTTTTAAAATCCTCTTATTCGTGGCCAGCAAGATTTTAAGGTTTCTCTAATACCATCTTAATTAATCCAACCATTACACCGGAACTTTGAAGTTGTGTGAGGATTGAGGGTTATAATTTTATATTCTAACAGAGTCGGTGTCATTGACACATGTCTACTGATATTTCTCTGCATATTGAGGCAGCGTTAAACATGATTTATGGGCATATACATGCATTTAGATTTTCATAAGGTTGATGTCTGCATATTGTAACTGTTATGAAGATCAAGTTTTAACATCAGATTAAACTCCTTGAGTTAAATCTAGTTACCATGTCATTTGGTTGATTATTTTGTTGTCCTGCGACTTGTTGTTTCAAGTTTACTAGTATAAGAAGTAGGAAGCAAAATATGATTACTGTTGTTGTTTTCAAGTCTACTAGATGTCTTTCTACTTTATGAACGGTAGAAAATGAAATTTATTTCTGAACAAGCTCCAAGCCCTTTAGGTTAAAAGTCACTTAAACTAACTCCATCTTCTTCCTTGACCGTAACTAGAGATTAGAGAATAATCTACAAGGTTTAAGTAGCACGCAGAGGACACTATTGGTTCCTAAGGATCCTCAAGGTGATTGTTATATCATCACTATATGGAATGCTTGTTTGTTATGAAGAAATTTAGCAGTTCCATGTAAAGAAATATTGTTAGCTTTTGTTTTCTCCTTGTTGTGTTAGCTTTTGTTTTCTCCTTGTTGTGTTAGCTTTTGTTTTACTCTGCAGTTGTTTTATTGCTTTAAGTGACTGCTTAAGAGTCTTTCACGTAAACAAAGCTTGCCTAGTTGCCTAGGCAGTTAAGTGCTGCGAGTGGCAGCTGTAGGAGCTGAAGTAGGTTTACACAAGCACTTTCTAGTCTGTAGAGAAAATGTGCTGTGTAGGTTCTTCTAGGTCTAACTGGTAATTCTTGCAGTGTCTCTTTTCCAATCCACCCCATCTTTATTTGGTTTGTATCTTGATGTTTGTTTCCTTGGTCGTATAACACTATTTGGTTTATGTTTCCTTCTCTAATTTCCTTTTATAACACCATGTGTTTTCCACATCAGCCACATATGTGTTTTCTGCAGTCTATCCCCTAAATATTCAATGTGTACATGTGCATCATTCAATGTGTTTTCAACGTGTTATAATATTTTTCTAAAGCATATAGTATGTAGTGACTATACAAGTGATTACTTAACTCCATTTATGGAGTATTGTATAGGAATAAAGGTGATGATTTTTTTATAAAATTTTTTCAAGCTAACTGAAAAAATTACTCATTAATTGTTGTTTGAGTGGTTGCTTTCGGATACAGATCTACATGTGCATCATGCGTGATTCATGCTCCTGTAAAGTTTATAGGGAGAATTTATGTAAATTGACCATTCTTGAAAGTTATAGCATGATATCGTTTTAGTTTTGGCATGTTATTTTAGTTTGATCATCACTGTAGTAATAATGTTCCTGTTGAACTTCCATACCCCCAAATGCTGCTGTACCTTTTCCAACTTCTACACTACATGATTCTATAATTTCAAGTGAATACATTTGAACTTGATATTCTAGTTGAAAATCTTGATACTTCTTACTGTTACTGGTTTGGAAATATCCAGAAAATAATGTGGAAGCTGAACAAGTCAATTGCGAAGGAATTGTTGCCCACACAACCTGCTGACTTTACAATTGAACCATGGTGGGGAGTTTGCCTTGTTAACTTTACATTGGAAGAGTTTAAGGTATGGTTTTCTGTATTTTTCAGTTATCTATACTGTTATCTCAAAGAAGCCCCCATTTTGGTTTGTTTGAGCTTCATTTTGGAATTCCAAAAATACCCTCATATTCTAAACAAGGAAACGAAAAAAATCAACAAAAATGTCTTCAAACTTGGAAAAGTTTCAAAAAAAGAAAAGGAAAAAATAACAAACTGTCCATTCCCTTTGACAATTCGACTAAAGCACTCTTCAAGGTTCTGTGTCAGGAAACAGAATGACTTGATATTCTGAAATTTGAGATTTTCAAATTGTACCCTCTGAAATTTCAGAAATCTGACCAGGAAATTGTACATTCACACGCTTGGCTGAAATTTTTGTTATTGGCTTACCACGTCAAATTGACAATCTAATTGAGTCGCATCTTTTTCTCCATTATCTTTAGTACCTTCCGGAGAAATGTATTTGTGTCCCCACTGACAATTTGTTCAATTGAATGACGAGGCTTTTAAAATGCTTAATTGAAAAGCTTGGGAAAATTTCTGATGTAGTCTGAATTGAAATTTTGGAATTAGGTGCACTTTCATCCTTGTCGTATATCATACTTTATGTAACTGATGCTAAACATCCTCCCTTATTGCAGAAACTGACAGAAGAAGAAATGGCAACGATAGACAAAATTTGCAAGGAAGAAGCAAATGCATTTGTTCTCTTTGATCCTAATGTTGTAAGAGGCCTCCACCGCAGGGGGCTAGTATACTTTGATGTCCCTGTGTACCCTGATGACCGTTTCAAAGGTAAGTCATCAACTTGAACACAATTGTAATTGATTCTTGATATATCTATCACCCGTATCTTTTTACACATTTTGCATTCTCACGTGATGTGAGGTGTGTTGCCAGCTCAACAATCTTTCAATCTCCTTACTGCTTTTAACCTTGATGGTTGTACCTCGACCTCGTTCTTGTGCTTTCGACCTTGAGGGTCAAACTATCATCTTTTATTCCTTCAATTTCGACCTCTAGAGTCGTGAAGACCTGTATCAAAGTTCATTTTTCCAGAGAAATAAATTCATTGTTCTTTGGTTACATTGTTGGAGGAAATATACAATTCTCTGGTATCTTTATGTTTCCATTAGGTTACTCTTCCTTGAGCATGCTGTGTTTGTGTCATTGATATATTCTAATTCAGTTTCCAGGCTTGAAGGGTTTGTCTCCAACAGGGAGCAGTCTTATGAAGATCCTATTGAAGAGTAAGTACCTGGGAGTTTGAACAGAGATTTCTGGATAATACATTAACTAGATTTGCTAGACTTATTTTTGATATTGTGGATCTTTTCCAGGTTATTGTATGCCGTATTTGTTGTCTCAAGTGAAAATTCCACTGTTGCCGAATTGGCTGCAACATTACAGGCAGACCTTTCTCAGCTGCAGGCTGCTGCATCATTTTCTTGCCGATTGGGCTGGGCTGTGAAGCTTATTGATCCAGAATCTATTCTCCAGGATTCTGCCATTCCTGGATCTCCTAGTAGTATACTCAGTGATGATGAAGATGTGTCCAATGCTAGTACCAGCTCTTCTCAACAAGTTCATAGTAAAAAGAAAGACGATAGACTACAATCTGGGATTGCTCATGTTGCTTTTGTGGTGGATGCTAACATAACATCCTATCTGATGATGGGTTCCCTTTCTCCCGGTTCGATTGTTTTCTCTAGAGAACTTCTATTTTATTTTTCTCCTATCTTAAAAAAATTGTTCCCTAAAGTTCCATCTTCTTGTATTGTGCAGTATCTACTGTACTTGTAAACAGTTAACTGGCTAATTTGTAAACTATACCTGTAACAAGTGGCAGGAAAACAAAGACATGATCCATCTTCCCTGTAGTTATGTGAGGCAACTTAGCCTTGGATTTCATGTTGGATATAGAAAACATGAAGTGAAAAGTTCCCGGGCATTTCACATATAAGAGAGGATTTTGCTATTGGAACAATTACACTTTGGCTTGTAGGTTATTTTGAACTATGTTAGTACCATCACCACCATCACCGTCACCATTATCACCGCTACCCCCTATTGTTATATGCCTATGAAAGATATTTGACACAAAAGAGTGATTTCTAGGATGGTGATTCTCACTTTAATTAGTTATATTTAGCAAGGTTTTGATTTGAACTAGAAAATTGTTTATAATAAGATGATAAATGCTTTAGAATGCATTAGTAGTCCAATAATAAGGTTATGGGGAGTACAAATGTGAATATATTCCCAAAACACAGATCTAGACTTCTTAAATCTGGAAAGCTCTTAAATTTTAATCGCTGTGGGCCTCATTAACCAAGCTTGGAGTTCATCAAACACTATGCTATTCAGATAACTTTTTGAGATATTAAAACTTGGTTTTTCTTTCTCAAAACTACATGCTGACAAACTGACACTTAAACTGCTTTGCGAATGTTTAAAACCATGTACAACTATTTTTCTATCTGTTGTAAACCTGATGCAAGTCTCCTGTTGGTACCAAATTCCTACCCTAGGTGGCTTTATACAAGTAAGTAATCTCTGATAGAATCTGGGTGAGGCAGTAGGTTTACCTGTATTCTTCTCATGCAATTTAAGTTCATGCTATAGAGCAGGGCTTCCAAGATCCTCTTGGCCTTGGAAAAGTCCAACTGAAGGGCAGGTGATATTATTTTAAGGAATCACTCTTCATAAGAGAACTACTATGTGTTTGCCTTGATATCTGATAATAATAGGTGGGTTGTGTGATTAGTACTACTCAACCTTCTATGATAAAGCTTTTGAATTCATGATCAAGCTTTGGTATCTCTAATTTGTATGAATCTCTTACAGGTTTAAAATCACATGCTGTAACGCTATCTCCAATAGTCTAATTTGCGTGAATTTCTTACAGGTTTAAAAGCACATGCTGTAACACTATATGAAGCAGGAAAACTTGGTGATTCAAGTATTGCAGAACTTTGCAAGGATCTGAGTACGCTAGAAGGGAAGAAATTTGAGGGTGAATTACAAGAATTTGCAAACCATGCATATAGTCTTCGATGTATCTTAGAGTGCTTGCAGTCGGGCGGGGTTGCTACTAATGAAATAGTTGATAAAGTTAGTGATCAAATTGAAAGACAAGGTTCATTAGATGGTGTTACTTCCCTTGTAGCTGGTACCAGTATATCTGAGGAATTCAGTGGTTCAGAAGAAAGTAAAGCACAGGCTTCCTTCAATGATGAACTCTCTGATAATGTCAATGCTGAACTTCCTGAAATTAATTCATTTCCAGACGAACAAGATGGCGGCACAAGCACAGCTCTTAAGTCATTTTCAACTATTACCGATGAAAATAGTATTCTTGTACGAAATGACGATCTTATTCTTGAGCAAAGTACCACGCCTTTAGATGGTCCAACCGGTGAAAGAGGCATTTTAAAGAAAAGAAGGAAGTATCGTGTAGATATTCTTCGTTGTGAAAGCTTAGCTGCTCTAGCACCAGCCACACTAGAGCGGCTATTCCTCAGGGATTATGATATCATTGTCTCTATGGTTCCCCTTCCTTCTTCATCTGTCATACCGGGCCCAAAAGGTCCCATACATTTCGGTCCACCTTCCTATTCGTCAATGACGCCATGGATGAAGCTAGTTTTATATATGGCAACTGGTAACGGACCGCTATCAGTTGTTTTAATGAAAGGACAGTGTTTGCGGTTGCTTCCTGCACCCTTAATGGGTTGTGAAAAGGCACTGATATGGTCTTGGGATGGTTCTGTAGTAGGAGGACTAGGAGGCAAGTTTGAAGGGAATTTAGTAAACGGAAGTGTGCTCTTACACTGTTTAAATTCAATTCTCAAGTACTCAGCTGTGCTTGTACAGCCTCTGAGTAGATATGATCTCAATGAATCTGGAGGGATTGCTACCATGGATATTGCATTACCTCTTAAGAATTTTGATGGTTCAGATGCTGATTTAGGAGAAGAGATGGGCCTATGCCTGGAAAAATGCGCAAATTTGGAATCATTACTGAAGGATCTTTCAAGCAGAAATGAATTATCCACAGTAGGTTATATCCGCATTTTAAGGCTCCAGAAAGAAAGGGAGTCTGACCTGTTTCTTCCTGATAATGAGAAGTATGAATGGGTTCCATTAAGTGTAGAATTTGGGATCCCACTCTTCAGTCCAAACTTATGTAAGAGGATTTGTGAAAGAGTTGTTGCATCACAGCTACTTCAGACAGATTTTCTTACTGAGCATCATGATGCTATGCAAAGTCTCAGAAGAAAGTTGCATGAGATCTGCTCTGAATACCAAGCAACAGGTCCTACTGCAAAGCTTTTTTACCAGAGAGAACAGGCAAAAGAGTCACCTCGTCATTTGATTAATTATGCTAGTGGAAGGTGGAGTCCCCTTCTGGACCCATCCACACCAATATCTGGAGGCTCTAATGAACACCAGAGGCTCAAGCTTGCTAATCGGCAGCGATCCCGAACTGAAGTTCTAAGTTTCGATGGAAATATTCTCAGGTACATTTTCTCTTGCTCTTGTTCTTTTTATTCCACATTCTAGTTTTACCAGTACTTTTAGCATGAAACGTCCTATAAATGGTAATGTTTTTAAGTTGTTCATTACCAAATATGAACACTGCAGAATTCATCTTTAATCAGTTATTTGTTGTTTAGGTATCTTTTAATTGGTTGGATATGTTCTGGACTTAGATTTGGTTCATCATTTTAAGTGGTTGATTTTGTTTTTATATTCTATATTGGGTGGGTAGTTGAGAATTAATTAGTTTTCTTCATTTTGTTAGAGTTAATAAAAAAATGATTTGTTAATCTCTTAAAAATGAGAAGGAATGCTTTGTTTAAGATAAAGGAAAATTGATATACTTAAGTTATCAGTTATCTGATTGAGCGTGATTACCTACATCTGTGGTTCCATTCTTATCCTTGTGAGGATGTGATGCCGTATTTTTATATTTGGGAAAATTACCTCCACCCCCCTTGAGTTTGAAAAATGTGTTTTCTCCCTCCAAGAAACTTTTGTCATGCTTCTACCTCCAATGTTACATTAAACGCTGGGCGTTTCTAGGCGTCGGACTTGGCGCCCAACGCTTAGTCGCCTAGGCGGGCGTCTAAGCGGTTTCTTGGCGTTTTTTTTTCTTTCTTCATTTAAGTGGTGGTTGATGAGGTTTTGCTGAAGGTCGGAGGAGGTAGTGAAGGTGTTCATATTTGAAGGTTAATGGAGTTTGGAGGACGTGTAGGCTACGACACATAAAATCACAATCAATGCCTACAGGGTGCAATCCACGTAAGCAAATAATGCTCACCTAAACCCTCGTAATATCTAGGTGGGTAGGCTAAATACCGTCTAGGCGCTAGGCGCTAGTTAGGCGACCTAGGTACCGCCTAGATCTAGGCGTACGCCTAAGCGGACTAGGCGGAGGTTTTTTAAAACAGTGGACTACCTCCCTCGACACAAAAAACTCGTGCATTTTGGAGTTCCTAAAACTACCCTAGTCTTATCCCTCTTTTTTCTCTCATCTCTCACATAAACCCACCATGAACCCATTCCCTCCTAATCTCTGCCTCATTTTCGTCTCCTCTTCGCCTCCCACATCTGCTATCTCCCTCTCGGTCCCATCAGTGTGGGTTAGTAGTGAGGCCCGAAGAGAAACGGAGGTGAAGGGAAGTGTGGACGAGGAGAGGTCGGGCAAGGCGGCAGCAGCAATATAGAAGAGATCAATGCCGAGATGTGCGAGGTGGTGGTTAAGGAAGGAGGAGAAAGAAAAAGAAGGTAAAAGGTAATAAGAAATGAACAAAGATAATTGGAAAATAAATAGATGTAATAAGAATTGAACAAAGGTACTAACAAACAAAAAAAAGTAACAAAGAACTGAGCAAATGTTACTAAAATCAGATAAAGATATCAATAGACAAAGAAAGGCAATAAAAATATAATAAAGATGTATCAATAACTAAATAACATATATTGAAAGAGTCACGAAAAAGTATCACAAAACAAAGGTAATGAAAAAAAAAGATATCAAGAAATAAATAAAAGTATCAAGAATTGACTAAATGTAACAAAAATCACAAAAACTATCATTAATCAATAAAAAGATAACGAGAAATAAACAAAGATAAAAGTAATAAAAATAATAATAAAGGTAACAAAACCCTCTTGTCTTCCTTTCTCATCCACCACCTCTCCTCTACCGATCTCTCCTTCACCACCTTGCCACTTTGCTATGCCTGCCGCCTCGCTGTTGAACTCTCACCAACTTACCGCCACTAACCTTCTTCTCCCTCCTTTCGGGCCTCACCACCACCCCATCCTCACGAAGCCCAGGGGAGGCAGCAGAAGTGGTGAGATGTGGTGGAGGGAGGCGGTGGTTAAGGGTGGAAGGATTCATGGGTTCCTGGGAGAGATGAGAAAATGAAGAGTGGAGAAGACAGAAGACAAGGATAATCTGGGAATTACATGTGGAGGGGGGAAGCATATGGTCCTTGGGCTCCAGTCTTAGGTGGTTATTTCATCAAGCTTCATGAAAAGTTCTATTAAAAAAGTTCTATTAAAACTTGTTCATTTGTTTGGGGGGAAAAACAAGCCAACAAACCAGCAAAAACTACCACCAGCTAGTTTTCACAACTATTTGTCTGTGCCCATTACACCAAATGATAATGCGATTATAACGTGAAGTTGACTGTCAACAGGTCGTATGCACTCACCCCTGTGTATGAAGCTGCAACAAGACCTTTTGAGGATTTACCTTCATCAACTACAACCAAACCTGTCTCAGATGATGCAGATAGCAAAGAAGTAGTCCTGCCAGGGATTAATCTGCTATTTGATGGATCACAGTTGCTTCCATTTGATATAAGTGCTTGCTTGCAGGCTCGTCAACCCATTTTATTGATAGCGGAGGCATCGGCTGCATCTTCAACATTGCAGAGTAAATAAAGCTTTGTGATAAAGACATTTGTTTATTCTATGAGATGGTTAGACTGATACTTGCGGATATTCTTTGCTGTGTGGTTGGCATCATGTTATGCTGGTTTCTTGTTAGCATCTTTGGTAGATCCTGGAAGAATTTTTGTTATGAAAGTTTCCATGATCTATTCTCAAGGATTTGCTAAATACCAAGCAGCTGCAGGATTATTATTGGGAATTATCGTTATTTGCCCAAAGATCTTGCAAAGTTGAAAATTTTCTTTCAACCTTAGTTTAAAACAGTATCAAACATGTGATAATCTGCAGAATATTGTTGGGGAATAATGGATAGTCGGTAGTGGATATATGTATGAGTTGATTGGACTTGTATATGCTGTATATGTCTTTGTCTTCAGATGCATGCAAAAAAGCGTGTGCTTGGCTTGTGCATTATGTTTATTTATTTGAGAGAGAGCAGCAAGTTATCACATGGTCATCATCATCTCCCAAACAATTTTCCATCAGAATTGGTAAATTCCATTCACCTAGACCAAAAGTCGAGAAAGCTCCATAAGAGAATTGAGCAAGTTTACCTAGGAATGGCTGACAAGCTGTTTTCAAGCTTCTTGATTGATTCATCTAAAGAGGCAAACCTTTTGATTGGTCCGAGCTCTTGGTCAAGGCAATGATGAGTCATCATTTGTCACTAATTAAAACCTTTTTGTTTTAGATAGCAGGGGATTTTTTTTAATATGCAATATAAACTCATGCGCGCATAGTTTTCCAATTCAGCTGGAGTCAAGAAGAGTAATCTAAAGCGATAAGTTGGCATATGAAATTGCATTCACATTTGAAGCACTATCTAAGCCTTTGGGAAAAAGAAATGATGGTCCTTGGGATGGTAATAAATTGAAGCTGCTAAGTAGTGTTACTGCTAGATATTTTTTGTTCAAACTTTGGATTTTCTGCTGAGAAATTTGGTGTGTCGTTCATAATTTTCTTCGAGGTTACTTGCCTGGTATTAATAAAAAACATTTTCCTTGTGATATATGTCATAGTTTTCCTTGAACTGTTGCGAAGTCTTTCCATGTGGAAACCATATTTCCCATTTGTATTTTTATAAAGCTGTCTAGCTATGACTTGCTAATAGTAAGGTGAGTAGTGAGATGTGTTGAAGTCAGAAGCAGCATATAGCACTCAAATTTTGGAGGCAGGAGTTCACTGGGAACTGCATAGTGTGGTTGTAAAATCGTCCTACTTTGGAGTAAGTTTGATAACTAGATTATGCTACTATTTGAGGTGTTTTGCTAGCTAATAAGAATTTGCACTTTCAACTTTACCAAAGGATAGTAAGATGGATGTTTCACACTGAAAAATCGTAGAGTTCTGTAAGTTCTAAAACAATATATGGTTGACAGGATATTATCCTATGGGACTTCATACCAACAATCATGGCATTGTCAGAGGGTTTGATAATGTTGATGCATGAGGCTGTGGGAAGCATCACATGCCTGCAATGTTTTTGCCAAACATTCTGAATGGAAGTTTTACCCCACGTGGAAATCGATCCTGGATTATTACCGTTTGTATTTTATCTGAGCCCTGTCAATGTACCAAGCCAAGTACATGCTTGGTCATCA
Organism: Asparagus officinalis; assembly: GCF_001876935.1. Lineage (NCBI taxonomy): Eukaryota > Viridiplantae > Streptophyta > Magnoliopsida > Asparagales > Asparagaceae > Asparagus > Asparagus officinalis. The sequence continues at coordinate 2,820,850 of NC_033798.1, read as the reverse complement.
TTGGGCTTGGTTTGACAATTGTTCACAGCCTATAGATTGGGCCTGGCCTGGCAAAATGAACTCATGTAAACCAGTCTCCAAACCCTTCCTGATATATGCTTGCACACAGAATATCTACTTGTAATAGGGTTCCAACTGATTGCAAGAGGTTCTACTAATGCTTCTTGTAATATACATGGCTTGTTGAATTGGGAATGACTGTGCAATCATGAATTTTTTGGAGATACTGTGGCATAAAAGTCTTACTGTGATATTGATGCTAAGATTAAAGTTTGCGTCACCTTGGCTAGCAGTACCGCGTGGACATTGGCTTATCTAAATTCTTATTGTTGATTGAAATTTTTCTAATTTCTCACAGCAAGGTAGGTACATGTCACATGATTGTTTGATGGACTTAATTGATTTTAGAGAAAGAAGAGTTACTAGAGGTTATCCTTATGTCTATGTTTTGTGTGAATCTCTGTATGATGTCACCTTAGCCACTGTTACAAGAACTTTTATCCACCGAAGTCTAGCAGTAATATGCATTTGTCTGCACGACCATCCTATAAAAGCTAATCAAATCATAGATTGAACTTAATTCTCTTTGGTTATCAACTGAAATCAATCATAGCTTAAACAGATAAGCTCGGGTGAACTGGCTCCTAACAATCTTCATAGTAAACCTTGTGTTTCCTGGGCTAGAACTTGTTGCTTTGTTATATATGTTAGGGGTCAAATTTTGTATTTCTAAATGTGTCTATTTGAAGGGGCTACAAGGTTTTTTTGCCACCCAAAAACTATGTGTAGTCTTTGCCATCTTGTGATTATCTACTTTGCACATTACCAAAGGTGATGATATGGGATCTTCCACCTTTCTGCATTCTTCATGGCTACCTACATCTTATCACTATTTTCCTGTCAGTTTCCATTGTTTTGACTTAAATAGAACTAAATGTCCATTGTTTTCACGTAAATGGAACTTTCATTTACTACTGTGCAGTTCGTTTAATGTAATAATTTGGAGGTGCTTATAGTTTATAATATGCAAGAAGAAAGAAATATGACAATTGAATGACATTATATAACATTAACTGTTTAGTTTGGTGCCACAAATCTTAAGCCACATAGAATAACTTGAGAGTTCAAGCCCTCCGATGTATGAACCCATTAGTCATAACTTGTTTGCTTTTACGTAACAGGATGCTGATGAAATTGCTTTGAATTTTGAGTGATTAAATGAGAAAAAACGACACACTGCTACGGACATACAGGTCCCAATTATACCACTTCAAATAAGCGATCTGATGTGCTCAGCTTCAGTATGGTTGCTGCTGGCTTAAGGGATCTTTCACTTGAGGACAAATACCTGCAGAATACTTTTAAAAATTGCCTACCCTGACAAAATTCTAATCTGATGTTCTTGCATTATTTTGAATCCTCAACATTATCTTGGAATATAGTTGTCTTTTAACTTAGGTAGCATGCTGTAAGTTAAATCCCGCGGGTTTGCTATGTCAGTCTTTTCATAGAATTTGCAGTTTGTTTCTTCTACTAGGCCTTTGATCTTTTTTTTGCCACTAGAGTGCTTAGATTAGCTGATCATAACGTTGGAGCATCAACTTTGCTTACACAAAACTGCACGGTGCTGTTTGCGATTTTTAACTATCCATGTTTTTCTTCGCATTTTCATGCTTATAAATGAAAATCTGCTACTTTTGTTTGAGACCCTCGACTCTTTTGTTTTTTATGCAATGTTTCGGTTCCTGTTTTGATCATCTTATTTACGTCTCAACATTACAGGTCTGTTTGCTTGGCAGTTGCTCATCATCATCGTGCTGTTAGGTGCGCATATAAAGGAGACATCCGTCGTGAGGCTTGATCAAATTTTCCTTGGTTAAAATGTTAATCTATGTATTCTGTAGGCATTATCTACTCTTTGTGGTATTTCCCCTCCCATAGCCCATTCCGACATGAAATTTCTGACAGAGCTGGATAATACGCAACAAAGAATACTTACTGAGATTTTATGCCTCTGCCGAAACCTAGAAACTGCTGTAGAATTATTCTTTTTATCGATAATCAAGTAGTTTGTAAGCATACATCAAGGCTCCAAGGAGAGAGGAGATATTATGCAAAAAAACAAAAAAAAAAGTTGTTTGGTTTGTATTTACCACGAGGGGAACATTACAGGATGCAATGATGCAATTTACTCCCTGAATGAATTTGATGTTTACTGCAATTGATTATAGCCAAAAGACAGATTACAAAGTTATTTTCCGTCTACAGGTTCGTATTAGAATGTGTTTTTCCAAATATTTAATACAGGGCTCTCATATTTTGAGTATATATGTGAATACCAACACAAAATTGTAAGTCCTAGTAAATTCTGAAATTTCCTGAATCTACCTAAAAAAGAGAATGTAGAGATCAATGATTTGCATTGCTCCTTTATCCATCCCTTAATAATGTGCATCTTTCTTTCCTTTATATATGTATATATTGAACTGTGTCTTTGGGCAAAAATAATTTATTCATTCGATTCTTGATTTAAGTTTGGGCTAAATTTTGGTATGATAATTTTTCTACAGAGTGCGGTACCGCTTCGTTAATTAGTTAATCCTAAAACAAACAAATAAATAACTAACCAATCCTAATCAATTGAGGGCTCATAAAAAACGAAATTAAACCAATCAAGAAATTTTTAATGAACCCCATTGAGTAAAGACTTTCAATTGTAATCAAATTCTAATATGGATGTGATATGATATCTTTTCTATAAAAAAAAAATTTATGGTGTAAATCAGTTATAATGATTCTTAACTATATCTTATTGATTTAGCTATAATTCATTAAGGGGGTGTTTGGCAATCTGAAAGTGAATTTAAAATATGTAAGGTACTTTTTTTTACAAATGACTTTTACATCCATGTCAGCACGCAAGTGAAATACAGTGTTTGTTTGAAAAATTAAATTATTATCGAAAGTGCAATGTGAAGATGACGTGGCAAAATAAGATTAATTAGAAAATATAATTAAAATTATTTAATTAAATTACTTACATTTTTGTCACTTTCATGTGACTTCACCACTTTTTTAGGGGAAGTCAAAGTTGCATTAAATCTTATGTGGCAACTTTCTTACATCTCACTTTCATAACCACTTACATGAAAACAAACACCTTAATTGTTAAATGAAAGTAACTTTCTCACTTTCATCTTTCACTTGCATGCAAACAAACACCCCCTAAGATTTTTTAATTGTCATCATTCTTAGTTCTGCTGAATTAAGAACTGTTTTTTTGTAAATCTAATTTGAAAACTATTGTTAATTATAATCGAAGTCCAATTTGATATTATTTATTTGTAAATAGAAAATTTCATGGTTTGTGCCAAAATCAACCTTTACATAGGAGGGGCAAGATATTAGGAAGGAGAATCAATGGGCATTTGAGTGAATTTTATATAGTTTTGTTTAGTTCAAAAAAAATATAATGGTTCTAGGATCCAGGAAGTAATTATGTTTTGGCTAGGCTTAGTTGTATTCATGAAATTTGTCGGTTAATAAAACTATGCTCTTGAGTGAACATGTTTTTGGCATTTTCTGACAAAAAAAAATGATGGTAGCATTTAGTAATATAAATAGCGAAAAGAAAAACAGAAAAATTCAATTAAATAAGCAACGTACAAATAAATTGCAAATAAGTGTGCTTGCATATCAGTTGGGCTTTGTATGTAAAGCATAAGCATACAAAGTTAGTGACTTACAATTAGTTATAAAGTCGTATATATGATCTCAAATAGTTTGAATCCAGTGTAGATGATTTTGAAAGCCCAAGTAAATCGAAGAAACAAAAAAGCGTGAAGACTCAAGAAGCTTACTTTGGTTAGAAACAGTACTCTTTTCATATCTTTCATATCCTGCCCCTGCTGGCCCCGTGGTTGTTGGAACTATCCACTAAACTCAGATAATGCAGCGGAAATAAAATATGTGAAAAACTGAAAGCAATCAATACATAAACATATGAGATTTGTATAGTGATTCGGATAAAAATCCTATGTCTACTCTTTCTTTTTGCGAAGGACCTTCTTCAATATGACCGGAGTTCTTCTGAATCACAACTCAATTCAGTAGGTTTTACAGACAACGCCCTAGAATCTACCCGAAACCAATCGAAATACCCAGCTCCTCACAATGACCATAAGAAACCTAGCCCTGACTAACCACCATCAATTCACCTGGCTTGAGCAAGCCAACCCTTAATTACCCTGGCTTGAGTACGACGTCGAACTCATAAGTTTAAAAATACAAAACTAACCCAAAATAATTAAAACACAATTAAAAAGATCTTATAACCATTTAAGTAAATCGCTCTGCAAAATATTGATGTTGAAGATAAGTGAAGAAGCGATATTGTAGTTGAACATAAAGGACACTTCCTCTTGCTGAAACAATCCTCCGATGTTGAGCACGACGAGAAGAAGTTGAACGAGGCTTTCGGGGTTAAAATCTCAAAACCCTAGAATTTGATCTCTCCTTTTTCTTTTTTTATCTTCATTGTTTTATACTATCTCTATCTCCTCTTAAATAGGCCTTGATAGGACAGGAAAGATATTTGCAGATCAGAATCCAAATAAGAGATCAAATGGGTCGAGGAACAACTGAGATGAAATCTGAAAATCTACTAAAACACGTTGCGATCATTGATGGTTGATCACAATCATTAATGGTTGATGCTAATTATTGATGGTTGACTATAGTCCATCGACCGTGCAAATTCTAATTTTTAGAATTCAACGGTTATTTGTTATAGCCCACAGTGATCATCGATGGTTGACTACAGACCATCGATGTTTAATATCTGATTTCTATACGACAAGAACCCCTCGGTTATGATCACAAAAACCTTTGGTTTTGTATTAGAGTTTGTTTCTTTAGACGTATGAGCATGTGCTCGCACGCAAAATTTTTAGGTTGATAATGAACAGATTAATTTTTTTTTTTACTTCATTCAAAAGCTAACTTTTCTTCACTATTTCTTACTTTTGGACTATCAAAATTTGTGGGGGTAGAAAATCATTTACCACATAGATGAAGGAAGAGGCTATATATTATTGGATCCTCTTTTTTTTAAAAAAAAAATTTATGCGAAGTCATCAATCCATTATTAGTCCTCTCCGTTATGACCTTGGATCCCAATTTCGCGCCAAAACTAATATGCTACGAACATGGAACACAAAGAAACCATGTTTCTTACGGTATCAATCCCCCTGCAAGGCTCTCCGAAACAAACCACGTTATGCCACCAATAGCTGCCAGTACACACATCTCAAAGCACACGTGTCAGCTTTCCATTGAGCCCAGAAAATGAACATGTCATCTGAAGATACAGCTGATCTGAAAAAAGACGTGGAGGTAAGCTCACGTGGACGGTGATCATAGCACAAACTAGCCTTGCCGTTATATAAAACCGTTGAGGTCTGTTTCTCTGTAGAGACGACTTGAAACCTGATGGAGACTCTGAGGAAGTGTCCTCCTTGCTTCTTGGCCTTGGCCATTGCTCTCTCTGTCCTCTCTGTCGCCATGGCGACCGTCTTCTTCGAGGAGAGATTTGATGGTATGAGATTGTGTGTTCTTTCCGGGAATTTATTAGATATAAATAACGGGTTTTATTCAGTTTTAGTATTATTATGAGTCTATTATGTTCGTATAGATAAGAATGCGAGCGGAATGTTTTGAACCATATAGGTAGAGGTGGATAGTCCCTCCGCCAGAAAACCTCGCTTGCATGCAGAGTGTTTTAAGAAAATTTGTAATCTACTATGTTTAAACCAACATTTCTTTTTTTTTAACCCGAAATCTATGGGGAAAGATACAGAAGAGACCACCGACGTGCGATCTGTTTTATTTCTGTTCTTCAAATGCTAACCAAAATCAATATGTCTAATTTTCCTATAGTAGCTCAGCATAGTTTTGGTGCTCAAAAATATTTCTCTATTTAGAGGTTGTCATTCATTGATAATATAAATAACACTACTATAGCATGTAAATTGCGCTAGTTATCGCTCTATTTCAAATCAATCAAAATTTCTAATGAACTTGGAAAAAGAAAATATCTGCACCGCTTAGTTGTCCACCAACATTAATCATGTATTTTCCTTGTTCTAATTATTTCAGTTACATACATCATTAAATTATCTGAAACTTGTTGTTAAATTTTCCATGGAAAGATGGATGGGAGGGCAGATGGGTAATGTCTGATTGGAAAAAGAATGAGGATGCAGCAGGCAAATGGAACCATACTTCTGGTAATTGGAGTGGGGACCCTAACGACAAAGGTACTTGCACTCTTCATTTTTTCTCTGATTAATTTAAAATTTACTCAGAAAAATTTTCTTAAATTTTGTGCACTTTTTTTTTTTGAACTTCCTGTAGGCATTCAGACCGCTGAAGACTACAAGTACTATGCCATTTCAGCAGAGTTTCCAGAGTTCAGTAATGAACACAGGACTTTAGTTTTCCAATTCTCAGTTAAACATGAGCAAAAGCTTAACTGTGGTGGAGGCTACATGAAGCTCCTCAGTGGTATTATAGATCAAAAGAACTTTGGTAGTGACACACCCTATAGGTAATAATTACTCATATTCAATTATACTCCAATAGGATTAAATTGCAGATAACTCTCCCGTACCGTGGAAACTAGACGCTTATTACTCCTGAACTTCTTACTAGAACTTAGATTTCCTGATGTTCAAAGTGAGTTCTCTCTTCATTTTCTGTACCCATCATGTGAATGTCATGTGACGTCAATGTGCTGCAGAGGGATACGATCAGTGCGCTATAGAGCGGATGCCTGTTTTTCTCAAAACATACATATTCTATTAGAGAGAACTTTTTTTGTATATCAATAGGTCAAGGTGGCAATAAAAATATTTTACAAGTTATAAGTGGCTGACCTCTATAGTATATAAGGTGCATTAGCGATTAGCCCCGTATCATACAAAAATCTCTTTTCTAATTAGTGCCTATGTACGAAAATTGCAGCATCATGTTTGGGCCAGATATATGCGGAGAGACCTCTAAAAAGGTTCACGCCATTCTTGCACATAATGGGAAGTATCACAATGTCAAGAAGGATATTTCATGGGACAAGGATCAACTAACACATGTGTATACCTTAATCATTCATCCTGATGCTTCGTATAGAATCCTAATTGACAGTGAAGAGAAGGAGTCAGGGAGTTTGTTCACTGACTGGGGTATTCTTCCTCCTAAAGAGATTAGAGATCCTGAGGCCAAGAAGGTTATTTTCTTCTTTTATATTTACAAGAATCAGTTCAAACGTCAATTCTAGCTAGTTTAACATTTATATTGACTTGTTTGTTGACATTTTTCAGCCAGAAGACTGGGATGATAGAGCCTATATTATTGATCCTGAGCATAAGAAACCTGAGGTATTTTGCTTATTTAATGGTTTCTTTCATCAAGGATGTTTTGATAAAATTGCTCCTGCGTAGTATAAAGTTTGGTGAGTTTATGGTAATAAAGTTAGAATTATAATCATGTTACAGTAATCACATAATATTAAGATGTATACACTGGAACCAAATAAGTCAAAGTCTATAACATGCACAAAACTGGTATCATTTGCCTCCACCCAAACTTTTGAACTATGTACACTTGGTTTTAGTTTTATTGAACTTTTTAAATTACTATTACATACAGTAGCTCAATGTACATCATATTTTTGATATCTTTACTAATATTATACTCTTATTTGTTGGTGAAGGGATACGATGAGATTCCGAAGGAAATACCAGACCTTTTTGCTGAAAAGGTGAAAATTTTAATTTATTACTTTACAATTCCTTGATATTAAGTAACTATTAACATTAATTATGTTACAGCCGGAAGATTGGAATGCAGACGAAAAGGGTGAATGGAAACCACCGATGATCCCAAACCCTGAATACAAAGGACCCTGGAAAATAAAGGTTCAAGAGATCATTGTGACTTAATTTTATCTCCACAAAATTGCATGAGCTTACTTTCTCTGTATTTATTTTATCAGAAAATTAGGAACCCTGATTACAAAGGAAAATGGGAGGCTCCAATGATCGAAAACCCAGGTTTTGTATTGCTTTTATATGTCCAATATATACTTTTTTAAGTAGACATTTTTATTTAGTGAAAACAATACATAACTACAAATTTACAATGTAACATGCAGATTACGAAGAGGATCCGGGTATTTATATATATCCCAATATGAGATATGCAGCAATTGAGTTATGGCAGGTAATTTTTTTCCCCCGAAAATTCATAGATTGCTCAGGCTCTCGAATTATTAATTCCCGATTTTTTCGTGTAATAGGTAAAGGCAGGTACCCTGTTTGATAATATCTTAATCTGTGATGATCCTGAGTACGCCAAGAAATTTGCTGAAGAGACATGGGGAAAGTTGAAGGATGTATGACTCCTGAGATTGTGAATTCTGTAATGAATTAATTTTCTTTTTTTATAACAAATAAATTGACTACGAGGCACTAAAATTTTTGCAGGCTGAGAAGAAAGCATTTGAAAAGGTTCAGAAGAAGGTGGCAGAGGAGGTGAAATTAAAACTAGTTTCTTATACCAATTATTTTGTTGGTTTAGTACATCATTTTAAATGATTATTAGCTGACTATCTTCTGATTTCTTTGATTAACAGGAGGGCATTCTTGCTTCAACAATTGTAAGCACGTAGCTGTGACTAAAAGCACCATAAGATACTGCTTTATTATTATTTCAGTATCAAGTGCTGCAATTATTATTATTTTTCTCTGAATTTTTTTTTTGATGTAGGATGACGAACATGATGATGAGCCAGACGATGAAGAACCTGATTTCTCGGACATTATGAAGAAGGAGAAAGGACATGTATTATTTCTCAGCCTGAACTTTTATTCATTTTATGCAAATTTTTTTAGCCTAAGGTTAGTTCTAATTTATTTTGGTTAAATTTTGTTCCAGGATGAACTTTAAGGAGTTGCATGGGAAAAAGGCTAGATTCGATTTTTCAAACGTGCTCGAGGATAAATTTCGTTGCAAACTTGCCAATGTCAGTCGTCGTAATAAGCCTAGAGCTTGATGAATGTGAAATGGAATGTTAATAAATATGCAAACTTTTGCATTGCGTGAACGGATTTTGGAGGTCTAATTGATTCGCTAATGTCTAAAATCAATTGGACATGCTTTTATTGATTATATGTGTCTGAAAAAGTTGTTGGCTTGATGGACTCAATAGAAAGAGAACAATCTTCTAAAGAACTTGTTGTGACTGATGCTTTGAGAAACCAAACCAACGAACGCCGAGAGAAAGACCAAACAAAACACAAACACCAAGGTTTTACGTGGTTCGGCAAATTGCCTACGTCCACGGGGCAAGAAGGGGGTGGGTTTTCACTAATAGAGAAGGAGAGTACAAATTGAGATTACAAATCGCTCAAACGAACCAACTAATCTCACCAACAAATCTCTCAATCTCTCAACCAATAACCCTAACAAATAGCTCAGAAAGATCTCTCTTTTTCTGTGCTCCAAAACCCCAAAACTCTCCCCACAAAACCCTCAAATCGTATTGGTATTTATACCAAAACAGAAACCCAAACAGACTGCAAATAGGAACCTGAACTTTCCAAAAAACCCGTCATAAGTCGACTTATCAGTCTGCATAAGTCGACTTGGCAGAGCGAAAAACAGCAACTGGAGAAGAGATCATAAGTCGACTTATCAGACCTGATAAGTCGACTTGGCAGAGCAAAAAACCAACAATCCAGAGCAGAACGTAAGTCGACTCATGCACCAACATAAGTCGACTTACCATAAGTCGACTTATGCCTGTGCATGAGTCGACTTATGACCAAAAATCTGCTTTTTCCAATTCTTCTCCACAATTCTCCACCTCGGCGAAGTTTTCCCAAAACTGAGCCGACACCAACCAAACAAATGCCTCACATGCTGAGACCCAAATGAGAGTGTGAACACTCACCCCAAATGTCGATGTCGCTCACCAAATCGGCTGCATCAAAATGACTGCCTACGTATCCTTTGCCCAAGGAATCAAGCCTTCACGTAGTTCACCCAAACGGCCTCCAAAGGCCCTCAATCAAATAGAAAAGTCTGCAACTCTTCTCCAATATCACCAAACGATCTGCAACTGATAGTATTCCCAATGACCCCAAATTGAGACAAATCAAACACCTCCACCTGAGGTAAACCAATGGCCATATCCAAACTATATCTACCAGCTGCAACTGAATCCAAAACCAATCCATCATCTGCATCCAAAACCAAATGATCTCCAACCTGTGTCACCTTAGCTGGAATCCCAAATGACGCAGTATGATCTGGAGTATGTGGAGTAATCTCCACCCAACGTGGAGTAGCATCACTCTCCACCTGCTGCGATATCCAAATGACCTGATCAACACTCTCCACCTGCCGAGAGTCAAAAGTGACATACCTGCTCAGAACAAAATCAGAAGCTCCCAAACGATAATCAACTGAGCCTCCGAACCCCAAACGCGCAATCGGATCCAATCTCACATCCACGATGTGACCAAATGCTGGGTATCCAAATATCCGACGCGACCCAAAATCTGAAGCAGCTCCACCAGATCTAATAACTCCTAAAGCAGCAGTCGGCGACCTATGCATAAGATGACCCAAATATGTCGAAGCCCGCACACCAATGCCAATGCTCGACATCAAACGCCGATCCTCCTCCAGAAAGGAACGACCCATCGAAACTGTCATCTCATCTCGTCGCCCCAAAGTCTCCACACCAATGAAGTGTCTCCTATTGCCGTGAGCTCGGCACCAACGCAAGAAAGGACCCCTACCAAAGCTGAAACAATGAGTTACCTTTCTGCCAATACACTTCTTCCAATTGTTGTTGACTTCTAGGACTTTACACCAACGGGAACTGGTCGCGACCCAATAATGCCTAGAACAATCACCAACTGTGGAAACCAAGATACGATTACCTCCCAATGATGCCTCCTTGGAAGGCCCCCAAATGCCTGACTGAACACCTCCAAAAAGACCCCTCGCTCGATGGATAGAAGTGCCAAACTCCACCACGGTCTCGCTCATCCTAATGTGCTCACAGGACTTCAATCTGCAGGTCATAGCACTCCTCAACAACCAATGCACGGTATTACCAATCATATACCCCAGCACCAAACAATGCCACAGTCTAGCCGAATCTGATGAAGTCGTCATTTCCCTATCAATCACCGTGCTTCCGTGCAAATAATACAAATTTCTTCTTCTGACGCCCTTCATCACAATCATGGACCCAAATGTAACCTTCAAGCGTGCATCCGCCAAGGTCACCCTATAGCCAGCTGCCTCCAAAGCTCCAAGTGAAATGATGTTCTTCTTCAACTGAGGAACGAACCTCACTCCAACCAACTCCCGAATCACCCCGTCACTCATCCTGATCCGAACAGTACCAATACCACCAATAGAGCATTTGTGATCATTCCCCATGAGCACGAAATCCCCTCTTTCCAACTCCTGAAAGCTGGAGAACCAATCCCTCCTAGGGCAAATGTGGTATGTAGCACCCGAATCCAATATCCACTCTGTAGAGTAGGCAACACAAACTGACGGCAGTGCAGATAACGAGTAGCCCGAAGAATCCGAATCTGAATCGTTGCCACTAGCCTTGACAACATTCGCCTCTGAAGCTTGAATAGCTTTTCCCTTATTCTTCCCGGCTCGATCAACTAACTTTGGGCAATCGGCTTTCCAATGTCCATCTTCTTTGCAAAAGGCACATTGATTCTTACGAACTCCAAGATGTGCCCCTCTAGACTGCGACCTCCCACTACGGTTTGGACCCTTTGCTCTTGCGACCAACGCCCCCGCTACCGGCTCAAACGAAGTCTCCTTATCCTTCTTTCGAAGCTGATAATTCACAAGTGCAGCGGTGACCTCACTATACGAAAGAGATGCCTTCCCATTAATAAGAGTAAGAACGAAGGTCTCATATTCCTCGTCAGGCAAGGAACTCAATAGCAACAACGCCTTGTCCTCATCTTCAATCTTAACATCCACATTCGCCAAATCCGCAAGAAGCTTCGTGTAGTGGTTCATGTGATCACCAATGGAGGTTCCTTTCTTCAACTGGAAGCGGTAAAGCCTCCTCTTCAAATGCAAGCGATTCTCCACACTCTTGGTCAAATACTTGCTCTCAAGGATCTCCCAAATCTTCTTTGCAGAAGTCTCATTGATCACATCATACTTTAGATCTTGAGTGAGACAAGACCTAATCACACCACACGCCGTTCGATTCATCTTTTTCCAAACCTTCTCATCAATGTTGTCCGGTTTCCCGTCCAACTCCAACGTATCTTCCAAATTTTGCGCGTTGAGCGCATCCATGACTTCGCATCGCCAAAGTCCAAAATTGTTTGTGCCATTGAACTTTTCCACATCAATCTTCATTGAGTGGATATTCAAGCTTTGGACGGTCTTCACGCCGGAAGTACTGCCCACAACTCCTTCTTTCTCGGCCATAATCCTCAAGGCACCACCAAACCAATGCGGAAACAAACGAGAAATAGATCCAAACTGAAAAAGACGAGATTTTTACAAAAAAAGATCCCACCTTTATCACCAAACGAAGCCCTAGATGAACTTCCAAAGCGATCTACTCCTCCAAATAGCCCAAGCGTTGCCCGTGCTCTGATACCACTTGTTGTGACTGATGCTTTGAGAAACCAAACCAACGAACCCCGAGAGAAAGACCAAACAAAACACAAACACCAAGGTTTTACGTGGTTCGGCAAATTGCCTACGTCCACGGGGCAAGAAGGGGGTGGGTTTTCACTAATAGAGAAGGAGAGTACAAATTGAGATTACAAATCGCTCAAACGAACCAACTAATCTCACCAACAAATCTCTCAATCTCTCAACCAATAACCCTAACAAATAGCTCAGAAAGATCTCTCTTTTTCTGTGCTCCAAAACCCCAAAACTCTCCCCACAAAACCCTCAAATCGTATTGGTATTTATACCAAAACAGAAACCCAAACAGACTGCAAATAGGAACCTGAACTTTCCAAAAAACCCGTCATAAGTCGACTTATCAGTCTGCATAAGTCGACTTGGCAGAGCGAAAAACAGCAACTGGAGAAGAGATCATAAGTCGACTTATCAGACCTGATAAGTCGACTTGGCAGAGCAAAAAACCAACAATCCAGAGCAGAACGTAAGTCGACTCATGCACCAACATAAGTCGACTTACCATAAGTCGACTTATGCCTGTGCATGAGTCGACTTATGACCAAAAATCTGCTTTTTCCAATTCTTCTCCACAGAACAATCTTCTACAAATAGGCCCCTGAGGATAAAAAAAAGTAAAAAAAAAATCACTGAAGGGATCTACCTGCACCAATAAAATTAGAGAGGCAGTAAGCTCAAAGCCACCATACTACTGGGGGTCTACTTGCAACCCTTTTTTTTTTTACTTCAGTGAGTTCAATTTAGAGTCACAAACAATATTATCTCCAACATTTTTATGTATCCCCATGGCTTCTTTGGTATAATTATATAGTGCTATTGAGAATTCTATGTTGATTCTACTGAAGTTCTGTCCGTAGCCTCAACTTTTGGAGGACAACGTACTGTAGTACTAGATAATATATGCTCATCACAATATATAACTGGCCTTAACTTGGAGCAAAAGAACACAAGTCACCCAAGTTATTTTTTGCTGCTTTATTCAGTCAAGCTTTCTGGCATCTGTTTGCATGTGGTCGGTACTAGAAATTAATGAGAAACATGCATAATTGTACCTTACTAAATTATTTGAACTTCTTTACTGGTTAGTTAAATGGATTCATTTTAATTAAGGGTTAATTGCAGATAGACCCCCGCCCCCCCTAATCATCGCTGAACTGCGGATAGACCCGTGTAGTTCTTTAGCAGCAGATAGAGCCCTGAGTGAAATTTTTGACTCTTTTACCCTCAGAGAAAGACGTCCTGACTCCTGAGGGTAAAAGAGCCAAAAATAATTAACTCTAGGGTCTATCTGCAATAATAGAACTACATGGGCATATCTGCAATTAACCCCTATATATAATTAAGGTGATATACATTGGACAAATTTTCAAAACCAACCTATTTGGATTTTTATTCCCAAAAAACGACCCCATTCAGTTTTATTTGCAAAAACCGACCTGGTTTCAGCCTCAGCGCTGAAACCAGGTCGGTTTTTGAAAAAAACTCTCCGAAACTTCACGGGAGTTGAACTCCCGTGAAGTTTTTTGAACTATGAAACTTCACGGGAGTTCAACTCCCGTGAAGTTTCGGAGAGTTTTTTTCAAAAACCGACCTGGTTTCAGCGCTGAGGCTGAAACCAGGTCGGTTTTTGCAATTATTTTTGAATGGGGTCGTTTTTGGGGAATAAAAGTCCAAATAGGTTGGTTTTGAAAATTTGTCCGATATACATTTCATTGCTGATGAAGACATACAAAACTCTTTGAGCAGCCATCTAGTATCTAGGATATGTGACATTTTGAGTGAGTAAAGGAACTAGGAAAATTCTATCTTTTATCTGCAACCATAGTCAGATAAAAAGCCTAACTCTTATTCAAGGAAATTTGGAAGAAATTTTTTTTTATAGTCAATATGTTGCTTGGCTTCTGTTTGTTCTCTTGACAGGTTCTTTACTTTGCTTATTCATTGTAGATTCCCAGGACTTCACCTCAAAGACAAGAATAGTTTGTTGATCAAACAAAAGCAAAGACAAGATGCCAACTTTACAAATTACTCTAAAAAGGGGACTGCACGTATTGTCATTGACTTATCTTTTGGATAAGAAAGATACATTTCATCATTAAAAAAATATAAAAATTATATAAATCAAATTTACAATTTTTCCTGTGTCTATTAACATGAAGCTGGTCATGGTTGAATTTGAATCCTGTGTTGTTGCAATGCTTCATCTTCAACTCTCCGAGTCACTGATGAAGCATCTCTTCTCTGATTCAAACAAGAAATCATAGGTTTAATTCGACTGTTAAAAAATATATACATACACACGCATACATACATATGTACATAAATATATGTAACTCATGACGATTATGAAATATGATCGAGAGCTCACATTAATCTGAAGACGACGCTGATGCTGCCATTGCCTCTTTTGGATGGCTGATATAATTCTCAATATCAAATATAACGGCAACAGAATTCCAACTGCCCTTAGAAAAATAACCTGCAGGTTGGATTTATAGAAATAAGAGACTAACATAAAAATAATAATAAAGCTTCAAAATTCAACTGATGACATGAAATTTTTTTAGAACTCAATTACTTACAGTGATAAGTGCAAAAGGATAATGTCCTTCTCCAGTCATTATCACGTCGATAAGATGTTTACACAGTAGTAGCACCATGAACTATATCCACAACGGAAAATTTTAAAGCTAATTAGTCCATGAAATTAAAACCAATGTATAATTATAAGAAGCGCAATATTCACGAAACCCCTTGAGTTTTGGGTGTTTTGCACAAAATCCCCTAAACTCTGGGATGTTTTACGAAAATATCAGGACTGAAGCCAATTAGTTTAAGTTGTCACATGAGAGAGATTTTTGGGAATTGAGGAGAGTTTTGTGAAGAACACCCCCCAAAGCTTTGGGCTTTTTTGTTTTGTGTTTTGTTTTGCGTGGTTGTCAAATTTACACTGAGAAGAATTCAAGATTATGTTGAGTTAAACTCACAATTAGAGCTAATGATCTAAATGTTGTAGTTCTATCGGATGGAGGTGAGCACTCAGGGTACTCGGTATCCGACTCCTCAGCAATGAGCTCTGTGTTTTCAGATTCATAGTTCAAACTGGTGGCCTCCAAACTTCCTCTGCAAGCAAACAATTGCAAACAATCACAGTTCATTAGCACCTATTAGATATAATTATTAAATCAACAAAAAAAAAATTAATGCTCAAATCAAAACTGGTCCCACAATAATGCCACAATTGTTTGTGTTTAGTGGACGATTGTGATTTGTATCGACTAAAAAAGTGAAAAACATATGTAATTCGCAGAGATATCATGACAAAATACGATGACCGTTATAATTAGGACTAAGGGTAAATTGTGTATAGACGCCCCGTAGTATTGTTTGAACCTGTTGCCTCTCTAGTTTTATTTTTGCACATAAA
>NC_033798.1:2768998-2804639 GCF_001876935.1 Asparagus officinalis | reverse complement strand
AGAAACAAATTTCTCTTTCCGTAAGGATAAAAAATTAACGTTTTACTCAGGGGGCCTATCTGCGAAAATAAACCTAGGAAGATAGTAAGTTCAAAACTGTGATACTACAAGGGGGGTCCTATATGCAATTAACTATACAATTAATCATGATGATTCCATATAACAATATTCACCTAACCAAAAAAAAAAAAGTTACCTGATGGTTACATCAATGTCTAGCAAAGCTAACTTTGGGGGAACAGTGTAGCCTGGTTCAAACTTCTGCACAAGTAAAAAACACACAAGATTAGTTTACTTAAAAAAATGAAAATTATGCAATTTCTGACTTTAATTTTGTGTAATTATTAAAAATCCCCCTAACTTTAACTAAAATCAGGGTAAGAGACATAAAACTTGCTACAGTTCTATAAAGGGGTCTAACAAATTAATATACCCCGTAGAAAGAGAAATTCCACCAGCAACCTATATAAGGAAAATTAGGTCGATAAAAATAATAAGAGCAGACATAAATCTAGTTTTCTAGATTAAGAAATGACACCCAATTCTAAGACTCAACTGCAACCAAATCAAATTGGAGGAGGTATGAATATCTGTAGGATCACATTGAGACACGTGTTAAACAAAAAAAAATATAAATATAGATGAACAGAGAATTACGAAAACTATAAGAAAATTTCCCACAAAAAGAATAACAATGGAAAATTCATAAATAAAAAAAAACCCTCTGGATTATTTTGAGTTCTAATTAACCTGGAGACAAATCTCACAAACTGAGCTTCCTCTCTCATTACACCATCTTTGTATGCATCCTCTGTGAGCAAACTACGACCAGAACAGAATGTAAACAGAACCAAAATCAGCAATGCAATCAAAATTAAATCACCTAATGAAATTTTCATTAAAAAAAAAACACATAAAACTTTGATCATTATATACCTTTAGGGAGCCAGAGCAAGCGCAGGGGGATTCCATGCCTGCTGAGCTCTCCTCCTCTTCTTCATGGCAAATTCTGCAGAGCTTAAATTGAGAAGAAGCGCAGGAAGAACTAGATTCCTCTTCTTCTTCTTCTTCATCAATAACCAATGTGAAATCTTCTTCTTTGTTTTCCAATTCCATGGCTTCGTTTTTTTTTTTTTTTTTTTTTTTTTTTTTTGGTTTTTTTTTTTTTTTTTTTTTTAGCTCTCTTTCTCTCTGTTTGCGTCTCTGTTTTGGTTTTATGTATATAGAGCAATAGAGAATTCTTTGCGACTCTTTTTGATACCCAATTAAAATTAGGAAATACCGGTTGTGTCCCCGAGACGGCAGTTAGACGGGTAACTGGGTAGGTCGATTTTATAATCTTCAAATGACCATGAAAATTGTCGCCAAGGAGTCTATTCCTTTATACAAACAGGAGGATCAGAGATTCACTGTTTATGTACAGTAAATACTACAGTGACATTTACTCTAGCATTGTACTGTAGCTGATACTTAATTAAAAAATATTACTGTAGCATACGGGTATACTGTAACATTTAAAAGGCACTGTAGCAGAGCGGGATACTGTAGCACTTCCAAAAATTCAAATCATGCATATTAAAAAAAACGGGTTTACTGTAGGAAAAAAAAACCGTGCTTTGCACGAACCGCAAACTAGTTTGATTAAAAGTTAAAACCTCACGCGCGCCCACAAAATAAAAATGAAAATGAAAATGAAAAAAATTCAAAAATGTTTTACAAATTCATCTTTCATTAGACTAGTTGAGAATAACTATTAATATTAATACTTCTTTATTGACTCTCACTTTAATACGCATTACAAAAAATGTTATCCTTGTAGTTTCAATTTATTTAGAAGGCTCTGCACTCAAGATTATGTTTAATGATGGCAAATATTTGTCATTAGCTAATAATCATGGATGCGTCTACCTCCATCATTGGAGGGGGAAACTTCACTAAGCTAATTGCGTGTAGTTAGTTGCACTTGTTCCTATCGTTCTTTGCTTTCTTAAGAGTTAGAATTAATTAGGGCCCGTTTGGATCGGGTATTTTGAAGAGGAAATGAGGGGAAAAGCTGTCAATTTGTTGGTTTTTTGGCAGTTTTTTCCCAAACAGCCTCTTAGTGACTCCATATGTATGTGTGCTCTCATGGTAATTAATTATCAGCAGGCTTTTGCTCTTATCAAAGTTGCCGTGTAAGCTAACACACAAGAGTCATGTCTCCTTGAACAGTACAATAGATGTTATTCCTAATCTTGTCCTTGTTCTGTTAGGTACATATAGTACTTATTGGAAAAAAAAATTAGTACATAATAATAGATAACATGAAAACAACATAACTCTAGTTAAACTGATTTGGTTAGGACAATTTTTTTTTTTTTTTTTTGACCCTGGTCCAACCAAAGTGAGCCATCTCCATTTTGCCAATCCAACCCTCAAACTTTTTTGACTTGTACTGGTTATTAATTAGTCTTTACTCAAGGTTCCATCTAACTTTACAGGAGACTATTTCCCGCCACAGGATTTTCTTAATCAAGAAAATGATCAGGTGGGTTATGATGATAATAGTTCATGTTTATAATTCCCTATGCTTTTGAGTGAAGACAAACGCATTGGATTCTTAATTAATATCAAACTGGGATCTGAACTTATAATTTTAACGATTAAACCCCTCTACTTGGAGCATTCATCAACTTCAAAATCTTTTTTTGGCGATAGCGACTCCACTCGAAGCATTTTTTATATAGTTGCTCGATGACAGAGCACCAATGATTTGATCGACACAACATCAAAATGTCAACATCACATCCCACGTCCATCACTATATTTTTGTCATGATGGTGCTCCAATACTTAACATTGTTGATAATAGTGTATTGTAGTGGGTTTTAGTCCCACATTGCCTGGGAGAACAAACCTCACACTCCTCTACTTGTATAAATATATGTGCACACTCAATATTCAATTCAAGGGAAATTTACCCAAGATTCTCTCTCTCTCTCTTACTTTAACATGGTATCAGAGATAGGGCTATTTCCCTTTCAATAAAATTTTTAACGCTTTTGCGTTCTTTTGCCAAATCTTGGCCTTATTGCTTTGCAGCCGTTTAATGTTTTATTTTTTTTATTTTTATTTTTAATTATTTGGCGTTCATCTGCCAGATATTTTGGCCTTGTCGTTTTGCGGCCTCTTAACGCGTTTCGCGTTCTCGTTTAACCTTCGGGTTCTATTTTAAACCTTCGGGTTTCATTCTAACCTTCGGGTTCTATTTTAAACCTTCGGGTTTCATTCTAACCTTCGGGTTCTATTTTAAACCTTCGGGTTTCATTCTAACCTTCGGGTTCTATTTTAACGGCATTGTCGTTTCAAGACCGTCTCTCGGTCTCAAATTAACGGCATCGTCGTTTCAAGCCGTCTCTCGGCCTCAAACGAACGACATTAGTAACAGCATCTCGACATCTTAACGTCTCAAGATTGCTGTTATGGCTCCTTCAGAGAAGATTCCCAAACCACCTTTGCCCCTCAATGATCAAAGTGACTGGGCAGGGTGGTCCACCATTGTCACCAATGCCTTGCGTGGCGCTGGTTTGCTTGATCATCTCACCAGTACGGGACCAGTTCCACCGTCCATCAGCACTGTTGCTTCATCCAGTACTATTGCCTCTGGCAGTGGTGATGTCGATCTTCAGACTGCTCGTGCTCTCTATGTCAAGGAGAGTTCAGAGTGGCAATTGCAGGAATTTCGTGTTATGGATTATCTCACTCGCTGTGTTGGCTCTGGTCTCACTGTCGAGATTGGCTCGCTTCCCTCTGCTCAGGCCATGTGGACTCGTCTCACTGAGCGTTTCACTGAGTGCTCGGGTGCACGGGAGGCATATCTTCTGCAACGCATTTCTCTACAACGCAAAGGTAGTTCATCTCTGCAGTCCCATTTTGGACAAATGCAAGCTTTTTGGACAGAGTTACGCTCCATGCTTCCTGGACGTAATTCCACATATGAAGACTGGCTAGCCTGGTACGAACGGCATGAGGTGCATCAATTGTTTCAGTCCCTTCCTGAATATTCAACTATGGCTGATCAACTACTTCACCAGCCTCAATTTCCGACTTTGGCCTCAGTTATGGGAGCTCTCACTGCTTATGAGACCCGGCAGCAGACAGCACGACTCAATTTGTCAACAGACACTCCTACCTCTTCACTCGAGACTGTTTTGTCTGTACCTGTCACTGCTCCTGTTATGAATTATACTTCTCCACAGGCTCCCTCTCCACAGGCTCGATCTAAGCTCTCTTGCAAATATTGTAAGAAGGAAGGACACCGCATTGAGACATGCTTCAAGCTTCATCCTGAGTTACGTTCCTCAGGTACTGGACGTGGTCGGCGACCCCCTCAGTCTCAACCCTCTCGTACACCAGGATTGTTGGCCAATGCTATACCTTCTACTACTTCAGACTCTACTATTCAAGCTATTGAAAGTCTTCGCCGTCAACTTGATGCTTTTCAACATATCACCTCTACATCCGCCGCACAACTCTCTGGTATGCATTTTGCTGGTTCTTCAGCTAATCCTTCAGTCTCTGGTATGAATGATCTCTGGATTTTTGACTCTGGTTGTTCCTTTCATATGACTTGTAATGCCTCACTTTTATCCTCTGTCTTTACTTCATCCTCTCTTCCTCCTATCTACACAGCTGCTGGACAACCATTGTCCATTACTCAGTATGGCTCTATTACCCCACAAAATGATCCATCTGGTCGTCTAACACTTGGTCCCGTCTATGTGGCTCCACAATTGTGCTTGAATTTAATTTCTATTAGCTCTTTATGCATGGCGGGCCTGTTTGTCTCATTTTCTTCTGATACTTGTATTGTGCAGGATCCACAGACGGGCAAGACGGTTGGGGCGGGTCGTAGGAGGCACAAACTGTATTTTCTGGAATATCTTCACCTTCCAGAGTCCATACGTCCACGTTCTCTTGTTGCTTCTCTTTGTTCGTCAAAACCCTCTACCTCGCTTCCTGCCAATTTATGGCATAGACGACTTGGTCATGTGTGTAATAAAAGGCTGGAGAGTCTTATTCAGTCTGGAGTACTTGGTCCTGTATCATCTAGTTCTAGTATTGAGTCATGTGCTGGTTGCAAATTGGCTAAATTCACTGCTTTACCATTTAAAATGAGTACATCTGTATCCACTTCCTTATTTGATTTAGTACATTCTGATATTTGGGGGCCAGCTCCTTTGCCTTCTTCATCTGGCTACTTATATTATGTTAGTTTTATCGACGATTTCTCTCGTTTTACATGGGTTTACCTACTTAAGAATCGCTCTGACGTACTTACTGCTTATCAAGCCTTCACTGCTATGATTTTCACTCAATGGCAATCTCGTATTAAAGTTTTTCGTTCTGATTGTGCCAAAGAGTACCTATCCTCTGCCATGCGCTCTATCATGTCCTCTCATGGGACTATCTTTCAACAGTCATGTCCCTACACTCATGAGCAAAATGGTGTTGCTGAACGCAAACATCGTCATATCCTCGATACTGCCCGATCAATGCTCATTTCTTACTCTGTTCCTCGTCGTTTCTGGGCTGAGGCTATTCTCACCGCGACTCATGCCATTAATATCACTCCATCTAGCTCTCTTTCCGGTGCTACTCCTTATAGTCGTGTTTATACTCATCCTCCCCGTTATGATCTAGTTCGCGTTTTTGGTTGTCGATGTTTTGTTTTTCTGCCATCTCACGAACGTGATAAATTGTCTCCCAGAGCAGTTTCTTGTGTTTATTTAGGAATTAGTTCAGAACATCGAGGTTATCGTTGTTATGATCCCGCAACTCGTCGAGTTCATATATCTCGTCATGTTCAGTTCGAAGAGGATTCTCCATATTATTCTACTTCTGATGACTTTAATTTCCTCCACTCTACCGATCATGCTTCCCCGTCCACTGCATCACCCACTTCTTCACCTCAATTTTCCTTTCGAGATCTCCCTGACATCTCTCCCTCTCCTTCTGTTGACTCTTCCTCACCTGAGTCTTCTCTTACACCATCTAATCCATATCCTGTGGACACAACTCTCACTCCAGAAAATACTGTTGATCTTCATGCACCTGCGCCAGCATCTCCCCCGCCTGAGGT
Source organism: Asparagus officinalis (assembly GCF_001876935.1). NCBI lineage: Eukaryota > Viridiplantae > Streptophyta > Magnoliopsida > Asparagales > Asparagaceae > Asparagus > Asparagus officinalis. Next base: position 2,798,519 of record NC_033798.1, on the reverse strand, counting down.
TCCTCTTGCTCTTCGTCGAGGCAAACGCCCACATGTCATGCCTGCCCGGTATGCTTCTGTTACTTCTTATTCACCTATCTTTCATAACTTTCTTGCTGCCATTCATACTATTGTTGAGCCAAAGTCCTTCCAAGAGGCAGTTCAAATTCCAGAGTGGCGACAAGCTATGGCTGAGGAATTTCAAGCATTTCAGCAAACTCATACCTGGGATATTGTTCCCTGTCCTCCTGGGATCTCTCTTGTTGGCAGTAAATGGGTTTATAAGGTCAAGTTTCGTCCTGATGGCACCATTGAACGTCGAAAAGCTCGTTTAGTGGCTAGAGGTTTTACTCAGCAACAAGGTATTGATTATGAGGAGACCTTTGCTCCTGTTGCTCAGATGCCCACTGTGCGTACTCTCCTTGCGGTCGCTGCTGCTCATCGTTGGCCCTTATACCAGATGGATGTCAAAAATGCTTTTCTTCATGGCTCTTTATCAGAGACCGTATATATGCAACCGCCTCCAGGGTCAAATATTCCTCCGGGACATGTATGTCTCCTTCGTCGTGCTGTTTATGGTCTCAAACAGGCACCCCGCGCTTGGTTTGAGTGTTTTCGCGATGTTGTGCTCAAAGCGGGCTTTATAGAAAGTCATCAAGATGCTTCTCTGTTTGTTCGCACTACATCGCGTGGCAGGGTTTTATTACTCATCTATGTAGATGATATGATCATTACAGGTGATGATATGACAGGTATACAATACGCAAAATCTCAGTTGCAACAACAGTTCCACATGAAGGATCTTGGATCTCTTCGGTATTTCCTTGGTCTAGAAATTTCTCAAGGCCCGCGGGGTGTATTACTGTCTCAACAGAAGTATCTCTCAGATATTCTAAATCAAGCTGAGTTAACTGATAATACAACTGTCGATACTCCACTCCAGCAGAATGTCAAACTTTGCTCTACTGACGGTGAGCCTCTATCTGATCCTACCCGATATCGACATCTTGTTGGTCAGTTGGTCTATTTGTGCATCTCTCGACCAGATATCTCTCATGCTGTTGGTATTGTCAGTCAATTTGTTAGTGCCCCACGTTCTGTACACTATGCTGTCTTATTACGGATTCTTCGGTACCTCCGGGGTACTAGCACTCGCTCACTTTTGTTTCCTGCTACATCTAAGTTAGAGCTTTGTGCATATTCTGATGCTGATTGGGCTGGTGATCCAACTACCAGAAAGTCTACCACAGGTTATTGTATATTTCTTGGTGATTCCCTTATTTCCTGGCGAAGTAAGAAACAAGATGTTATTGCTCTTTCCAGTACTGAGGCAGAGTATCGTGCAATGTCCACAACAGCTAAAGAGATTATTCATCTTCGTCGCCTTCTCAGTGATTTCGGTATTTCTGTTACGACTCCTACTCCTCTCTACTGTGATAATAAGAGTGCCATCCAGATTGCTAATAATCCAGTATTTCATGAAAGGACCAAACATATTGAGATCGACGCTCATTTTGTCCGTCACCAAGTTATCAAGGACAAGACAATTCTACTTCCTCATGTTTCATCCGCTGACGAGCTTGCAGATTTCTTCACAAAGGCCTTACCTGTTCATCGGTTCCAGTTTCTTGTACGCAAACTCACTTTGTTTGATCCAACATGAGTTTGAAGGGGGCTGTTGATAATAGTGTATTGTAGTGGGTTTTAGTCCCACATTGCTTGGGAGAACAAACCTCACACTCCTCTACTTGTATAAATATATGTGCACACTCAATATTCAATTCAAGGGAAATTTACCCAAGATTCTCTCTCTCTCTCTTACTTTAACAAACATAAAATAGAAAGAAACGTAAGCAAACATATTCAACAAAAAACTTTCACTCTTTTGCGTTTCATGATAAAATTTTCTATGTAATTTTTGTCACAATCTGTCAACGCATCAGCGCTCTAAAAAAAAACACGCGGTTACAACTCAGGACCGAGCACCCATGATGTATACTTCTGTATATATTTGCATGATGAGCCTAGCTACATTTGTACGGAGTGCTAATGCGGTTCTCTCCTCTTACAGGTTAATTAAGAAGTTCATCAATTAGCTAAGTCCATGCAAAGCACTTATGCTCAGTTGGCAGCCAGCCTAATCTTGGCCGGCTTCCTACTTAATACAAATTTTTATGCCAAATAATGTCCATGTTCTCATACCTAAGATGCATGGGAGCGGAATGCTTTTGAGCTTATTAAATAACATTAGCGTGTATTAATTCGACAATCAATCAGAACTGGCCGTCAGAAACAATCTCAATCCAGTTTAATGGGCATTATTCGGCCTACAAAAACTGGACCAACTTTGGCCCTATTCTTTTGCCAAACAAAAACACAATTAAAACTGGGTCAGTTTCAGTTCTGACCCAATTATATATATATAGACCTTAGTTCCTTGTCTACTAATATAAATGACTAAAGTTGACATAATAACCCCCTAAAGTTCGGCCCATTTTGAGATAAAACCACTTTTAACCCTCCCTCTTGTCGCGTGCCTATGCGGAAGCGTTGCACGCACACACAACGAACTTGAGATTACGGAAAAAGAAAGTCACACTCTTGCACAAACCAAGCCAAATACGACAAATCAAACCAAACACAGAGATATACGTGGTTCGGCAACTTGCCTACGTCCACGGGGAGAGGATGGGGAGATTTCACTAATTCAAGGAGAGTACAAAGGGTTACAATCACACAAAACTCTCAAACTAACCCTCAACCAAAGATCTCACCTTGCTCACAATATCTCCCTCTCACAATGCTCAAAAGATTCCTCAATCTCTGATCAAAAACCCTAACAAATCGTTTCCCTATTTATATCAAAACAAAAAACCAATCAGAGTGCAAACAGGAAACCTGATTATGCAAAATACCCGTCGTAAGTCGACTTAACAGTCACCACAAGTCGACTTGGCAGAGAGAAAAACAGCAACTGGAGACCACTTCATAAGTCGACTTATCAGGCCTGATAAGTCGACTTGGCAGAGCGAAAAATCATAACTCCAGTGCAGATCGTAAGTCGACTCGTGCACCACTGACAAGTCGACTTACCATAAGTCGACTTAGCCTTGTGCATGAGTCGACTTATGCCAGAAAATCTGGTTTTTCTGATTTCTCCACACCTCTAAGCTTTGGGGTTGAACAACCAAACAAACAAAGCATATGCAATTTTTTTAGCATGCCCTCATGGTAATGGTATAATGAGGGTTTCTGTAACTTCACCAAAACTTCATGAGGGTTCTTTATACAACAGTACAGGTGCATAAAAAAATTATTATATACTACTACTTTAGATAGCTTGATAACTTAAATTATTGTATAGTTAATTAAACTAATTAATAAGCTTGCGAATCTAGGTGGACCAACTTAGATAACTTGGTTGGAACCTGGAATATGGGGATTAGTTAATTTATAGCTAGTTCCCCACATGACTAGAGATCTAAGTTAGTGAACCAACTTGGAAATTTGGTGTATATATGGGCCTAGAGTTGTTAGATTATCTCACTAAACATTACTACTCATAGGAAATGCTGATTAAAACAGTTGATTAATTGCTATACAGTTAATTATATTCACTCAGATTTAATTATTTTCTCATTACTTTCTTTTCAAGTTATATCACAAGCGCCTGTCGTTCAATTAAATACATAGTCAAAACCAAATTCGCATTATTGTTGATCATTCGCAACAACATCGAAGAGGGTTGAAGCAGAGATATTGCTGTGAGTATTATAAACAAGGAATATATTGGAGAGGAATTGCAAAGTTCGGCTACCAGCTGACGTCTTCAGAATGAGAAATAGCTACGCATGATGTTATGAGGTTGTGGGCTTTAGCTGGACTTTGGCCTACAGGGTTCGCTCAAGGTTTGGGGGGCCAAGCTCCCTAGATTTACAATTTGTGGTTTTATCCTAGAGCTTCTTAAATTGGTTATAGCGAGTGATATTATGGAGCTCTCGTTGGCTAGATCTATGCAACTTCTTCTCGTTTTTGGGGCCCAGGCCCCTTTTCTTTTATCCAAAATAATAATAATAATTGTGATTTTGAAGTTTCACCTTTTAAATTTGATTTTTTTTTTTTCGAGGTGTGGGTATTGAAGGTTGGGCGCGGAACTGGGTCGACTCGCGGGCTGACCCGACCTAGCCCGTCATGGGTTAAGCCCGACCCGGCCTATAGTGGGTCAGGCTTAAACCGGCCCGTGATATACGCTGGTCACGGGCCGAACTAGTTCCAGCTCCAGAATCGTGACTAGAGAAATAGGCCCGGCTCACCTTAACCCGACCCACCATCGACTCGGCTCGGCTCAGCCTGACCTATTCTGAGATTTTAATTATTAGTTTTTAGTTAACATTTTTTCCTCTTGTATTTGAAATTTAAATTTAAACTAAAGAAAAGTTATTAACTTCTCGTGGACGTAGGTCTTCCTTCAAGTCTGAACCATATATATGTTTGTGTTTGCGATGTTTTTTCTGTGTAATGATTATCTTTGTACAATGTGTGTGTATATATATCATTTTAAATAAAGAGTAAAATAAAAAATAATTTAAATATAATTAATTAGATACTAATACAAAGTTAATATAATTTAGAAATTAAAAATAAAAAAATTAGAAAAAAGTTAAAAAAAACCCACGGACCTACCCATGACCCGAGGGTCGTGGGGCGAGCCTAGACAGATCATGGGTTGGGCTAGGTCCTGCCCCTGACCCGGGATCGGAGAAATAGACCCGGCCCACTCTAGCTCGAGACCCAGGTCGGACCCGGTCCGACCTTTAACCCGACAGGCCGGGTCACAGGTCTGAATCGGCCCAACCCACGTCCACCCTTGGTTTTGAGTATCCAACACTGTCGCTATTTATATTTTCTGCATGTCAAAAGGTGATTTGAATTTTTGTCAATAAAAGGGTAAATGTCACAAAACTTTGAGCATATAAGGATAATTAGTTATTTTTCACAATTGATTAACATATAAGGATCATTATGTAACAAGACTTTGACTTTGAGTCATACGTTCAATTAGAATATAGTGTTTACAACATCAATATTTTTGCCTTCATTTCTTGAAACTATTTCATGACATCTATCTTCCATATTCAATTATTCAGGATTACTATCCCATGGAAATTACAAAAATCGTGAGAAAGAAAGAAACAACTTATTTTGTTTGAAAATTATACAATTTAGCTTTATAGTTTCGAAAATTACTGTATAATAATGTTTTAATTGCACTTAAATACCCTATAGTGTTGGATTTTTTGGTCAAAACTGCTTTCCAAAATGATTTTCAAACTATATATATATATTAACTACAAGTACTTTTCATAAATGTTTAGTAGCCTAGTGAAAAGTTTATGTTTTGGTGTTTCAAAAGGTCCCTTGTTCGAGGTTTGCCAACGGCAAGCCGAGAAGTGTTTTATTTGAATTAATCCCTCATAAGTTCTAGTGGGCCGTGGGCCACGAGAAGTGTTTTATTTGAATTAATCCCTCATAAGTTCTAGTGGGCCGTGGGCCAATGGGCCGGGGATCGGGGCTAATCGGGCTGAGGCGCTAAGTGGAGCTTTGTTAGGCGCACTTTGCACTTCCAACGGAGGGATCGGGGCGAGGTGGTGCTGTTTGGCGCCACGAAGGTTGCCTCACAGGCTGCTTCGCAGCATGCGGACGAGCTACGTATTCGCACGAGTGTGACCCTAGCGTTCTCGTAGTTTGACGATGTTCGTTAGTTCGACGAGGTTCGTCTGTCATACAAGGTTCGTCTGTCATACGAGGTTCGTTCGTTCGACGAGGTTCATCTGTCATACGAGGTTCGTATGTCATATAAGGTTTGCCTGTTTGATGAGGTTCGCTCGATCGACGAGGTTCGTATGTCATACGACGTTCGCCTGTTTGACTATGTTCGCTCGTTCGATGAGGTTCGTCTATCATACGATGTTCGCCTATTTGACGACGTTCGTTTGTCAAACGAGGTTCATCTGATTTGCTGAGACGTGACCCTCGCGTTTCGTAGCAACGCGTCCATTGATTGCCTCGTATTCTAGAGTTAATACATGCAGCAGTTACAACAACAATTAGAGCAATTTAATGCATTGATGTTATAATCTTAATTGCCATTGAAAATTGTAACAGTCGCATTAATTGCTAATGACTCTTGAGCTGGCCTTAGAGGCCTATAAATAGCGCCCTTGGGCAGCTCTTGGAAGAGGCTGGAAATTCTCTCGCAAGCGTGGAATACGAACGTCAGTATAGAATACAAACGTCGGAATACCCACGCGAGCTTGGAATACGAACGTTAGATTGACGTTGTTGTTGTGCTGTTGCTGCAGAAACTATGCCCGCGGGAACCCTGAAACCGAAAGGTTTTGAACCGTAAGGTTCTAAGATCGAGGAGATCTTTTGCCTTGACCGAAAGGTCTTATAGATCGAGGAGATCTTGACAGTACTGGGTTGGTGCACACCAGAGTACTGTACTGCTGTTCCTGGAAGCAGTTTGGCATTGGGATCCTTGCACCAGAGTAGGCCAAATATTACTTTAAGCACAACATTTCACAAACGTACAACAGTTAATTGAAAAAATTTAAAATAACAGCACATCATCCTTCACTGTTCAATTCCAGATTTAACTTCAATTTCCAACAATGTTTCCTCTACATTACACTTATATACTCTTAACTTGTTTTTTGGCAACATTTAAATACCCTAAAGTTTCTAAAACTTGCACTTAAATATTTTAAAGTTTCTGAAACTTACACTTATATACTCCAGCTATGCAAACACGATAATTTTTTTAAAAAAATTATTGTGTGACGCTGACATGCTAATTTTAATTTTAGAGTGGTTTTAACTCTTAATAGTTGTTAGACTTAATGTTAGATATATCCGAATACTACTTTAAAATAGAAATATGATAGTTTGAATAGTAAATTTAACAAAAAATAAATAAATTTAATATGTAAGTGCTGCATGAGAACTTTTGGGAAAATTTCCACATTTGCATAACTGAAAGTTTAAAAAAATTAGGGTATATAATTGTAGCCAAAACAAGTCAGGATATATAAGTGCAATTTCTAAGAACTTTAGGGTATATAAGTGTTACAAAAAATAATTGAGGGTATATAAATGCAAAGTAGAGGAAACTATAAGATATTTAAATAAAGATATTAATACTTATACATATATTTGTAATATCAAGGAGAAACCAGGGCCGTATATGACTTTGCCCCTGATAATGAGGGTACGCTCCTCATACTATTTGCTCAATTACGGATAGACCATTGTAGTTTAATGGTTGTAGGTACACCCTCTTGAGTGTAATTTTCATGACTCTTTTATCTTCAAAAAAAAGATTATTTTTAAGGGAAAAAAACTCTTAAAGATAAAAGAGCCAAAAAATTCAATTAACTAGTGTATCTACAACAATAGAACCACATGGATCTATCTGCAACTCGATGACAGTTAGAGGGTCTTAAGCAATTAACACTTTTTATATTGATACAAATATCGGCTTAAAAATAACAAAGACTAAAATATCATAACTGCTCAACAACAAAACCATCAAATTCCTGCAATCTATTGGATAGTTTTGCCTCCCCTCCGCCCACATCCTTGTCCTCGTTCTTATCCATTTGAAACCACCACCGGAATCAAACAAAAGGGCAAATTTCGTTTTAGACCTTTTTAGGAATTTATTTCCAAAAATCAACCCTTTTCAGATTTATTTGCAAATTTCGACCAAGTTTCAGTCAGGTAGCTGACAATGGGTCGAAACTTTCGAATAAAGTTGAAAAACTTCACAAGATTTAAAATCCCATAAAATTATATCATTAATTAATTAGCGCTAACCAAAAAGCTTGGCTCAGACGATAAACTGCTACTAAATTTTACGGGATTTTAAATCCCGTGAAGTTTATATCAAACAAATTTCATAAAATAAGTAGTTATGTGTAATGGGTTTGGTGGTTATAACATTAGCTTATAAGACTTGGATGAGAAGCACTTGGTTTGAATCCTAGCCTTGTAAAAAATTTTAAATGTTCAAGGAAAAAATATGTTGGGGTGAGATTCTAACTCAAGACCACTTGAATGATTGAAGTTTAGCTTTCTTTGAGCTAAGCATTTGGTCAACTATGGCAACCATGTCATATTGATCTCCTCGGGATTTAAAATCTGATGGAGTTAGACTAACCCGTGAAGATTAATTAAGGAGTATACTTCACGGAATTCTAAATCCCTTGAAGTTTTTCAGCTTTATCCACAAATTCCGACCCAGTTTCAGAAACTAGGTCGAAATCTGTGAATAAATCTGAAAGGGGTCGATTTTTAAAAATAAATTCCTAAAAGGGTCTAAAACTAAAATTTATCCTAAACAGAAGCTAACCCATGGTTTACAGAAAACCCGCGGACCCGCTAAACCCGCTTTTATAAGCAGCGAGGCCCCCCACCCGGATCAACCACTACAAAGAAACAAACAAAGAAAGCAAAAAAGCTGATCGAGTACCGATCGTGAGGGGGTTTTAATGGCTGAGACTACGATCGTAGAAGGAGAGAGGAGGATGGTGGTGGCGGCGATCGACGAGAGCGAGGAGAGCATCTACGCCCTCAAGTGGTGCCTTGACAACCTCATCCCCGCGCGCGATGCCAACACGGTTGTATTGCTGTACGCTCGTCCTGTGACGCCAACCTACTCCATGTTGAACGGCGCAGGTATATACAGTTTTTGAGCGTGATGTCGCGGCATTAATTATGAAAGAAAAATAATACAGTCGTACCCTTGGGCACACCTCTGACCACCCCATTGCTACAGTGTAGCTAGAGGGAGGTGTGACCGGAGGTGTGCCCGAAGGTGTGTCTGTAGCACTTCCCGTTATGAAATAACCCGGAAAAAAATTACAGCCTAAACATCTAGCATAAAAGGACGATACAGATTATATAAAAAAAGTGAAAAGTAGATGAAAAAAGCAAAATAATAAAGAATTAATCTCATAACTACATCAGAAACAACGAGGAGGCGACGTCAATTTGCTGCTGAGGTTGAATATTGTCATAGTTTGGGAGTACCAAATACAGGTACTACTAACCATATCTATAGCCTTTATGGGACGAACAACAATTATATTATACATGTAATTTTACAAAAATACCTGCGCAAATAGTCTTTTAAGATTTTTTTTTCTTTTTTTTTTTTTGGGCTCAAATCAAAACTCATGGTTCATGTGTTACATGCAGGGTATCTGTTTTCAGAAGAAGTCCTGGCTTCGATGGACCGATACAGCAGAGACCTCGCAAATTCGGTGCTGGAAAGAGCTGAAAACATCTGCAGAAACTACGATAACGTAACGAACCCTGTGTTTTAATCTATTTTTCTGTTTAAAGATGATTAGTGTGGTTCGAAAATTAATCATAAATCTTCGTCATTTGACAAAAAAATATATATATATATATCAGATTAAAGTTGAGAAGAAGGCTCGCAGCGGAGACGCGAGAGACGTGATTTGCGATACGGTCGATAAGGTTGGGGCCGATGTCTTGGTGATGGGCAGTCATGGCTACGGATTCATTAAAAGGTTGGGAATATAATTTTAATTTTTTAGTTTCTAATTTTTTTTAGTAATTGGCGATTTCGTGTTTGGTTCAGGGCATTTATTGGGAGCGTGAGTGATTACTGTGCTCGAAACGCGAAGTGCCCGGTTTTGATCGTCAAGCGTCGAGCGTGAGGACCGCAGAATATTGGACGGGCCTCGTCGTTTCTCGTCTTTTTTTTTTTTTATGTTCTCAATAATAACCCTCAAAATGCGATGTAAATAAAGGTTTTTCTTATGATTATTGTGTTTAATAAACATGTAAAATATCCGAACCAGGGGCTTTAAATCAACTCATCAACCCAAGCTATATTTTGCCCGATCTCCCTACGATGCCCACAGTTGTGATGCTATACATCCAGCTCGGCTGACAAAGGTCATGGCTAAGGGGGTGTTTGGTTGCACAATTTTGTAGAAAAGTTTTCTCAAAATGTCTGACAATGATAATTCTGTAATTAAAAATTTTCTGTAGATTTCTGTTAACTGTGTTTGGTTCAAAAAAATCTTCAGAAATGTTTTCTATAAAGTATAAAAAACACCAAAATTTGCAAAAAATAATTTTCTCTCAAAATGGGCGAAATCATCCAGAAATATGACATAACATCGACATTTTTCTATAAAGTTGACATTTTCGATAAATTTAGAGGTGCTTGGTTCAATTTCTACAAATTATAAAAAATCTTGCTATTTTTTATAAATTTATAAGCTATTTTTTTATTTTGAACCAAACGATCAAAGTAAAAATAATAAAATAATAGGTACTTTTTGACTTCTCGAAACTTTTCTTATAATTTTTTTAAGAAATACAAAGAAATCGTATTTTGGATGGAAAACATTTCCTATAATTTGTAGAAATTGAACCAAACAACCCCTAAAATCACGTAAAAAGAAGAAATCTACAACGGCATACTATGACAATACACACATCCACGCATTGCCCGCACACAGAGGCGCCGGCATTCAGGATTAAACTCAACAAAAGTTTCAAATAAAAACCAACCGGACACAGAAAATATGAAATTGCCTCCGCCCAAAGACAACATTTTCGCCCACCACTTCCTAATACATATATATATGATAAAAAGAACTACTACATTTCTGCAGTAAAAGCATGGAAAAGTCACCAGTTCTCTTCATTTTTGCTAGTGTTTGGTTCAATTTTTTTTAACCAACAAATCACAAGAAAATAAATCGAACAGGTCTCACTGGACCAGGCTAGAAAATGATCTGGACCCAAAATCCCACAACCACGTACTATATAGCTCAACCCGCATTATTGACATTCACCAGAAAATTAAGTGATGCTTCCGGTCAAAACCTGAACAAGCTTTATCAACTAGTAACTAACCCCCGCACACAACTCCAATCCTTCTCATCTTACACTGATCAAAGGGCAAAGGATCCTCAAGCTACCGACCACATAAGAGCGAGCATTTCGTCAAAGAGCGCATTTCGTAAGAAAACTATCCAATGGCGCTATCCACCATTGGCCCTATGAAAGGAGACCTCTATGATCAGTACCCATCTTCAAGCCTCACAATTTTGCAGTGATCCAAGGATAGACAACTCTTAGACCACCAACTGTACAGCGAACATGATCAACTGAATGATTTTTCATAAAAAATACAGTAGACCATGTCCACTAGACAGCTGGTGTTCCAATAGAAGAACCCTTCAACCAGTGCAACCATCATGAAAGCTCACATATACACTGATCCCTTGAACCACCAATTATCCAGTGAATAGGACCCATTGGATAATTTCTCTTTGAGAAAACTATCCAGTAGACCCTATCCACTAAACAATTAGGGCTCCAACAAAAGAATACTTCATTGATCCATACTCATGTTGTTTAGCACTAAACCAAAAAAACACTGCTTCAACTATCAACATCTAAAGTACATAATCCATTTTGTATAAAGTACATAATCCATTTTGTAGTTCTGATTGAATGATTGAATAGCTCACACAGGAATTCTATCTAATAAACTATATCCATCAAACAGTTGATGCTCCAAGAACTTATGGATCGATACAATTATCACCAAACTTCTATGATGCACTTTAATAGAAATCCTCTATATAGTTTCTCGATGAAAAAACTATATAGTGAAAAATTATCCATTGTTCAGCTAATGCTTCAAAAGAATCCCTGACTAATGCATTCATGCACTGATCTACCATTCAGTTTTACATGGATCAAATGTTTAGCCAACTCGAAAATCTTATACACAAAATAGTTTCATACGAAACTATCTAGTGGGTCATTCCTACGCGACAATTAATACTCCAAGAACTGTCTATCCTTATATCAGTGCAAAATAGAAAGGTCTAATGATGAGTACATTGGTCAATTAGATACCCTCACGATGGAAGTATCTTGATGTATCTTGTCCATTGAACAACATATCCTCCAAGGAAAAAAATCTTGAATTGGTATACTTCTCTTCTAACCACCTATTTTGCACTGATCCAAGGATAGACAGTCCTTGGATCATCAATTTCAAATCCATTGAGTTCTCTCACGAGAAAATTGTCTAATGGCCCTTATTACAAGAAAATTTGAGATTTATCAAGGAAAGAACACTTAAAACCAATACACTAATAACCAAACCGCTCGCCTACGCTGATCCAAAGGTAAACCTTTGAATCAATTGTCCAATGGTGCAGATCCATTGGACGTTTCTCTCAACAATCTACTTGGCCCATCTTCCGATAGTTAATCTGCAAGAAGAGAATAGCACATAACCGATGCACTTATACCTAACCCTTCAATGCAACTCTATCAACTAGATACTAAATGCTTCAAGAGAATCCTTGCAGCAATTCAATTATCATCAAACATAGTTGTTCAACCTTGATCTATAGGTTAGATAACCATTAAACCACTAATTGTTTAGAGGACATAGAAAACTTATTTAATAAACTCTAGGCATAGTTTGGTAGGCGGTGTGAAGAGGGAAGGTAAAGTAAAGAGAGGTGCAAAGAGGTACAAGGGAAGTATAAACATCCTATGCTTCATGTTTGGTAGAAGTGGAAGAGAGAGAGAGAGAAAACACATCAATTTGTAGTTCATTTTCTCTCTCTTGTTGAATCCCTCCAATTTGGAGGGATTCTTCTCTCTCCTCACTTTTAGTTCATTTCAAGTTGAACCCCACTCTACCTTACTTCCCTCTACTCTACCTTCCCTTCTAAAATCACTCTACCAAAGGCACTTTGGATTTTTGTCCCTCCCTTTATCTTACTTTCTCCTCTACCAAACCAAGCCGCTCTAAAGAAGAAAAAAAAGTCCTAGGATCGATACGATCAACCCCAGACGTTGCTATTTCGCATTTTAACAAGAATATATGATCCTAGGAACACTATCTAATGAGCAAAATCCACCAGAAAGTCTCAAATCCTAATCAAATATAATTCAAGTTTCAGACAAACTCAACCCTCTACTAGAACAATCCAATCAAGCATACTAAAAATGCCAATATACGAACCAAGAACAAGGCAACAGCTATTAATTTATACTTAAAATCACAATTTTTCACCTACTTCTCAACCACACAGGTAATAAACATACTAAATCATCAAATATAAGCTAGGAAAATATATAAATTAGGCAGAAAACAATGAGCTTAGAACTAAAATCAACAAACCCAAAAAAACCTACATAAAAACAAATAGGCTTAATCCAAACTCATGTAACTACTAAAATAACAGCTTAATTAGAAGTAGCATCTCAAAATAAAACCACAAGCATAAAATCACTTAATACTCTAATTAACGATGAAACAACATAAACGTAACCCTAGCTTCAAGTAACAAAAAGATTCATTCTTTACTCCTCTTGCTCGGATCCAGCCTCTGCGTTCTTCTTGTTGTGCTTCCTCGCGTACCTCTGGTTCCTCAAAAACTTTGGGTCCATCTGCAACAACGAACCAATCTCCACTTCAAAAACTCACCAAGCAAGGTAATAAGAGGGGGAAAAAATCAATTTTCTGATGTAAAAATCGAAACTTTACCCCTTTGGTTGACGCGTTCCTGTGCTTCTTGGGCTTCTTGATGCCGTTCTTGTGGGCCTTGTAGGACTGGTTGTGGGCCGTGTGGTTCTTCGACTTCGCCATTGAAACCCTAGTAAAGGAAGAAGAAGGCTAGAGATTGACGAAGGAGGAAATGATCTAGGGTTAGGGTTTTTTAGAGAGAGATACCTGAGACGGAGGAGATCTGAGTGTTCCTCGGCGGCGGGGGAAAATTTAGGGCTAGGGTTTTGTATGGAATTGGGGGCGGAGATGATTTTATAGCGGTCAAAGGACTAAAATGGCCTCGGCGATGAGCTTTTTGCAACTGGGCCGGTTTCGCCTGGCTTGGGCCTGATTAACAAGAAGTTCGTGGGCCTTATTTTATAGCGTTCAGAATTTTCTCGTGTATATATGTTAAAAATAATGTGTATGAGTTGTCTGCTCATTTCATTAAATGAGTTATTAAGAAATAACCATGTGGTGAGGCTCATTTTAAAAGTCATATCACAGGGGTGAGCCTCACCATCTTTATTGCTTGGTAGCTCATTTTGCAAAATGAGCTGTTACTTCACATCTATGAATTTCGTTTATGTTTTGATAAAACCATTTACCATGTCCTCTAGTTCATTTTCTTTGGATGGATTTTGTAAAGCTAATAAAATGAAGCTTGTTTCTATTAAAAAAAGAAGAAGAGGAGTTCATATAATAAATTAGAATTAGTTGGTGTTGGAAGACTACACCGGCTTATCTAACTAGGTCAGTTTTGTGCCAATAAATTTGTGAGATGATATGAAAGATAATTGATCTCCCTCCCATGTGGATTTGTATGCACAAAAACAGGAAAGATGATCATCAGGGGTTATTGCTGATCTCTTGAAGGGCAAACAAAAAGTTTCAAAGGGTCTATTTGTAATTTTATTAATGATTTGCTATTTCATTTAATTTTTTAAGGAAATCTTTGCTATTTTATATTACATTAATGCATCAAGGATCCAAATAGGGGACCCAAGGCATGGGACAGGTGAGGTGTCACCATCCGGTTGCATAATGTATTATTCATGAATAGTGCATCATGTAACCGGATGGTGACACCTCACCTGTCCCATGCCTTGGGGCGGGTCCCTGTAGCAACACCCTTCATATTATTAGACTTCTCTCAGCGAGATTGGAGCAAACGTCTAAAGTTTCCCTGCTTTACCAAGCGAACGACCATCTTTAAATACGCGGGCTTGCATGTTTAAACTTGAAAATTATGAATATTATACAACTCTTTGATATGCACATATGTTATTTCTATCTCTATAATTTTATGGTGCGTTGTTCATATGTTGTTGTTGATGATTTAAATTACACAGGTAAAAGGAAGATAATAGGGAATGAGTTGATATGGGAGCCGCTCACTTTTTCGAATATCCGATTTAGAGTTGGGTTGTTCGTCCCTACATGTGGACGGGGACTGGTTCACCTGTTGTTCCTCCGACGATCAAGTCAGCTAGGTGCTTGAGTGAGAGTATGAGAAAATGTAGCGGGAATGGAGAAACATAATGAGAAAATTGCTTACATTGTATTTAGAATAGTTTCCCATTTTATAGCAACGCAAGAGGGGTAGTCTAGTTTTTTTGGCCAAGCCTGAGCTGGTGGCCGAGTCAACATCTACTTTACAGGTGTCGGTCGTGGATCGGTCACGGGATGTGCGATGTCATTTCGTCATTAATGAGATGCGATGGGCGACGCGCGAAGCCAACGTGGTCCGATGTATCATAAATAGCGTCGATGATGGAGAAATGATGGCGCCTGCCAAGCATTTAATGTGACGTCGACGAGCTGTCAGCGCAGGGGGGGTTAGGGGGTTCGAGGTTGAAAGTCATCTTTTGGCTTGTAACGAAGGGTGTCGAGAAGTAACGCCTTTCGTGTCGAATAACTAGTCGAGCGGATTCGCAGTGAGTCGTCTTCGATAAGAGGACCGACAAGTACCGCCCTTCGAGTCAACCTAAGGAGACGGCGACTCGGCGAGTCAGCTAACTCGGGATCCTGGCAGTTCTGATCGTCAATTCGATTTGAACGGTGCGCGTCGGAGGGACACCTACCCGTTGTTGGCAAAGTGCCACAATTTGGCGACTAAAAACACCATAACAACTGTATTACCATTCCACCGCTTTTATGTTATGGTCATCATATAAAGAGTAACAAACTTTAACAATTGGTACCTAACAATTTACAACCAAAAATTAACTACGAAATGTATGAATTGCCTGCAAGAAAGTTTGAGATCGATGAAAAGAAAAATCTAATAATAAGAGAAGAACAACGTATATCCAATAATAAAAGAAGAAGAATATAATTAGTGAATTATTAATACGAATTGACCTCATATGAAGCTACCTACATCGTCTCTTTCAACTTTCCCATTATTGGTCTTAAATGTGGGTTCTGCCGAAAATAATCCCATGTGGTACAACGAAGCAACATTATTAATGCTACCTATCCCCACGTGCTCCACGTGCGTCACAACCTCTATTCATTCTCTCATCACGCTGTCAAGACTTAATGCACATTTATTTAGGACAAATTTTCAAAATTAACCAATTTCGAAAATTAAATAGCAAAACCGACCTCTTTAAAATTTAAATAGCAAAACCGACCCTTTTCTTTTGAAAAGGGTCGGTTTTGCTGCTGAATAATTTTTAGGACATACACGGGACTGCTAGTCCCGTGTATTTCGTGGCAGTTTCGATTAACACGGGACTAGCAGTTCCGTGCGATCGGTGGTAAAAATAGACCCGACTTCATCTTTGACCGCACTCCTTTTCACCCAAACCCATTCACCCCTCCTCTTTCACCCGCTCCTCAAACCCAGCGGCTTCCTCCACTGCCGCCGCCGACCAAGCGCCCTCCGACCACCGCCGCCGCCGACCAAGCGCCCTCCGACCACCGCCTCCGCCGGACAAGTTTGCTCCGACCACCGCCGGCCAAGTTTGCTCCGACAAGGTAAATGTGGTTTTTTTTTAATTTTGATTAGCCATGAAATTTCGGATTTGGGAATGGATTTGGGTTGGGATTTGGGAATTATGGTTGAGATTTGGGAATGGATTTAGTTGAGATTTGGGATTAAGGTTGAAATTTGGGAATGTATTTGAGATTAGGGTTTAGACATGATTAGGGTTTAGACATGAATAATGTGATTTGAGATTAGGGTTTAACCATAATTAGGGTTTAGACATGAATAATGTGATTTGGGATTAGGGAATTTAGCAATTATTTGCTTTGTAGTTGAGATTAGGGTTTTAAATTTGACTTTAAATTAAGATTAATATTTACAGTTATAATAGATTATTTACATATGATGGACTGTTGATTTTCAGCTTCGATGGCAAACTCTATACCCATTATTTGCTTCTTCAATGGGAGCCTCGGCGTCGGATTGAATAGTATGCCGATGTATGAGGGAGGTTCTAGGAAAATATTTATGTTATCCAAGTCATTAAATTTTGATGGAATGATGAATGAAATACACAGAGTTACGAAAATTAATAAAGCATGTTATGCAATTAAAGTGTTCTTCAATTGTCCGGTAAATGAGAGTAGAACTATTGCTGTGGCGATTACCGACGATGGGGAATTGAATGACATGAAACAATTAGTGGAGAAGCAAGCGTCAGTTGGGTTGTTCATTGAGAAGTATCCGATTCAAGAATTTGCCCAAGCTTCACGACCACAAGGAGAGTTTTCTCGGATGATGGACTTAGACAATGAGTCGAGTGGTTTTATGACATCTCCAAGTCAAGAGCCGTGGTGTCAACTACAACATTTAAGTGGGCATTCTCTTGGTGGGACGTCAAGTACTATATTTAACGACGCATCGGGCTATGTTACGGGTGATCTACCGGCCGGATCAATTGTAGAAGAAGAAGAAGTAAATGATGACTCAGAAAATATTGAAGAAGAAGACGTGCAAATTGATAGCATGCATGTGGCAGTTGGAATCGATGATGATTCTCGTTGGATGGATCAATTTAATGTTAACAATGATTATGTGGAAGCTGAAGATCCGTTGCCCGACGAGTTTCATAATGAAGATTGGATAAATACTTCGCAAGCTGAATTTGTTGATGTTGGTCCAAACTTTCAACGGCCTGAAGACTTCACTTTTAAAAAAGGGGACCTATTCGAGAGCAAGGAAGCATTGATCTTTGCGGTGCGAGAATGGTCTATAAAAAATCGGGTCAATTTCAAGCCTGTAAAAACTAATACAACCAACTACTATGTAAAATGTTATTTCAACGAGAAGAATGAAGTAGAGCATGCAAATGAGCAAGATGAGAGAAACAGGAAATGTCCTTGGTTGCTAAATGCCGCTGTGAGGAAATCAACAAATGGGCAATTTGTAATATCTAGATATTGCGGGCTTCATACATGTTGCAATCCGTCGGTGGACGTCGATCATTATTCTGCATCTTCCTCTTATATATGTAAGCTAATTATGCCTGAAGTTAGAGCTGAACTTGATCTAAATGCAAGTCAGATATTTCAAAGGGTATATGATATGCGGGGCATTAAGATATCTAAATATAAGGCATATGATGCAAGGAGGAAAGCATTGTCGAAAATATTTGGAGATTGGGAAAAATCTTATGAATTACTTCCACAGTATCTTCAAGCTATCAAGCGAAATAATCCGGGTACTGAATATGAAATATTGTCTGAAGAGATTGCACCGGGGATGGAGAGGTTCACTCGAGTATTTTGGGCATTTGGTCCGGCTATTAAGGGCTTCACTTTTTGTCGTCCGTTATTGAGCATTGACGGTACACATCTATATGGCAAGTACAAAGGCGTGCTTCTTGTGGCGACCGGTGTAGATGCAAATGGCGGTTTATTTCCTCTAGCATTTGCAGTTGTGGAGGTAGAGGATACTTCTAGTTGGAAGTGGTTCTTTGAACTTATATACAAGTGGATTCCTAGTGTCCGTGCGCCCAGATTAATTACTTTTATCTCAGATAGGATGAAAGGAATTATAAGGGCATTACATGAGGGTTTTGGTGCACCACATCACCATCGATATTGTTTGAGGCATATAAGAGATAATTTTAAGAAAAAACACGGTGAGATTAATTTGCAAAATCTTTTGTGGCAAGCTGGGTGTGCAACCGATACATTAGTGTATGAACATTGTAGAGAGAAGATCAAGTCTTTGTCATTAGATGCACATAATTGGATTGAACATAACTTGAAGCCTCAATTCGAGCATCGATGCGCATTATGTAAGGATGAGGGTGTGCGGTTTTGCATGATGACAACTAATTGCTCCGGGAGCTTTAACGACGTTCTTAAAGGATCACGAGCTATGCCAATACAATCATTGGTTGCAAGAACGTTCTATAGGCTAAACTCATACTTCAACAAAAGGCGTGAGGACGGTGTAGACTGGACAACCCGTTACACACCAAAGAATGAGTCTATTTTGCATAGAAGAATTGAGGCAGCAAGATTATGTCAAATTACTGTATTCAATAACAATGAATGGCAGGTACAGGATTATGACGGTATCTACACCGTTAAACTGTTTGATGTTGATTGCACTTGCACATGTAACATACCACAACTTCAAAAAATACCTTGTGCACATGTTCTTGCGGCTTCCTCCAATCAGCCGGGTGGTGCGAGAATTCCATATAATCGGTATTGTTCACCATGGTATTCAACAATTCATTACCGAAAGACATACAGTGAGAGTTTTCATCCACCCGATGATAGTCGGTATTGGCCCGAATATACTGGACCACGACTAATTCCACCTCAATACAAGAGACAAGCAGGTCGACCACGATCTGTACGAATTAGGGGAACCATGGATCAAGGATGAGAAGGAATTGTCAAGCATAAAAAATATATTCTTTGCAAACAACCGGGACATACTCGACCTCGTTGTCCAGCTAGACTCAATAGATAGCAATTAATTGGTAATAATTGACATATTCAAATTGTGATTTATTTTAATGTAGACAATATAATTAGTCGTGGATCGGTTATTGATATGTTATAATTGTATGTGCAGGTATATACACCATGGAGCTTGGATCGAGTAGTGATGAGGTCCTATATGACCAGCCTCGACACCGTTCACATGTTATATCCTTTACAGAGGTAACTAAGTTTCTTATAATTTTAATATTGCATTCTTATAATATTGTATTCTTATATATTCATTTGCTTTACAGAGAGGCCCGGATATTGTTATGGTTGATCATAGCCTCAGCCATAGCCGTTGGCATCTAGAGGATGAGCGCATAATAGCAGCTGTAGGACGGGCCGGCTTCTTGACATGTTCAAAGCTTCGTTGGATGAGGCTCGATTGGCCCCTACTCACCGATTTGATAGATAGGTGAAGGCCGGAGACCAACACTTTCCACTTCCGAATGGGAGAGTCTACTATTACGCTACAGGATGTAGCTATGATACTTGGTCTCCGCATAGATGGTCCGTGCGTTACTGGCAGTGATAGACATTTTTGGCCGACAAAGTGTGAGGAGTTGTTAGGTGTAGCTCCAGAGTCAATGCCTAGAGGAAATATTAAATTGAAGTGGCTAAAAGATACCTTCTCGGTGCCGTTGCCTTTTGATGCGCCGCCAATATTGATTGAGCAACATGCACGTGCATACATTATGCACATGATCGGTTCAATATTATTTCCAGATTCGAGTAAAGATAAAGTGCATGCCAGGTATCATTTTTATCAGTATTTACAATTATGTCTGTTGATTTAGCTTATTTTGATAACAGAGTCAATGTTGTGAAAATGCTAGGTGGTTACCACTTATCGGGGACTTGGACACATGTGGTGCGTTATCGTGGGGTAGTGCGGTTTTGGCGTACCTATATAGAGAGATGTCTAAGGTTGCATTCATGAAAAATAGTGACCTCAAAGGGTGTCTCAGCTTACTGCAAGTATGGGCATGGGAGAGGCTGCATTTGAAGCCGAGACTATGCGTGAATTTACAATTAGACGGACAAATTCCACTAGGATGCAGGTATTATATTTTTTAACGTAGTAAATATAATTGTAGTTATTCATTTGGTACTGAATTTTGAAACTAACACAGATGGAATGTCCAAAAATGTTTTGACGAGACCCCGGCGAGACAGTTAGATTTCTACCGAAATGAGCTTGACCGCATGAAGATTTTTCAGGTATCATTTCTATAAAAACGAGTTTTTTCTTCTATATATCAACTTTCGTTTTAATGATATGCAACAATTATATGTAATACTCTGTAGATGGAATGGGAGCCCTACACCCCATTTCTCGATCATCTACCCCCGATATGCACAGAATACCCAGTTATATGGAGAGCCAGAGTTCCTCTAATATGTTTCGAGATAGTAGAAATGCATGTACCGGACCGCGTGCTTCGACAATTTGGTCTTGCACAACATGTTCCGCAATTTGTTGAAAAAATAGAGAGGAAGGCGAAGAAAGGAGGCCAACAAAAGGACTGGGCAGCTGAGCATCAAAATTATATACACAGATGGAATGATAGACATTTTTGTATTGTTGAGCAAATCGAGCCAACTCCCCAGGAATCAGATTACTACACTTGGTATTGGAGGATAACTAGAAGATGGATACTCCATGCGACCACATCCCCGGTTGAGTTGCAAAGAGGATATGTGCCTCGGGGTATAGATGAGAGAGAATTAGTAAGTATTTTTAAATTTATTTTAAGTTTATTTTTATTAGAATTTTTCAATATTGCTAAATTATGTTTTTTTAAAAATTTGCAGGTATCAGCAATAGATGATGTTCAAACCATTGCAAATAGTGGCTTGGAATTGGCTCGAGCAGGTAATATAGAATTAAATATAAAATTTACATATTGTAATTTGAATTTTAAAGTAATTTTTGCATTTCGGATATCGAAGGTCGGGATGGAGGAAGCCGAAGACAAAGGAGGAGGAGAAGAGTTCTTGGATGTATATAAGCTAATCGGTATTGTTATATAAATTACAATCCTATTTTGATATGTACATTACAAACGTATTTCAGGACAATAGATGGTTTTTGGATTTGTAGCGGAGACTGTGGTGTGGCTTATTAGATTTGTAAGTGGGTTTGTGGCGTGATTTGTTGGATTTGGATTCGTAAGTTTGTGGTGTGTTTTATGATTTTCATATTTGATATATGTGTTTATACAGGGAATTAACATATGAGTTTGTATAGGAAATTGATATATGTGTTTATGATTTGATATATGTGTTTATACAGGGAATTAACATATGAGTTTGTATAGGAAATTGATATATGTGTTTATGCAATGGTGTAATTTATGATTGTTGCATTTGAAATGAGTTTGTACGGGGAATTTTCCCGCAGCAGAAATACATATTTCTGCACATTATGTGCAAGAAATACACGGGACTGCTAGTCCCGTGTATTTCATTATGCCCAGGAAGTGCACGGGACTAGCAGTCTCGTGCACTTGGTTCGTTGCTCTCTGTAAAATGCACGGGACTGCTAGTCCCGTGCATTTCATTGTGCCCTTGGTTCGTTGCTCTCTGTAAAATGCACAGGACTGCTAGTCCCGTGCATTTCATTGTGTATTTTGAAATACACGGGACTAGCAGTCCCGTGTATGTCGTAAAAAACTTCTTGCAGCAAAACCGACCCTTTTCAACGGTTTTGCTGAATAAAATGAGATAAGGTCGATTTTGCTATTTAAAATGCTAAAAAGGTTGATTTTGTAAATTTGTCCTTTTATTTATTTGAGTAACCACCACCTGCATAGCAATGATACTTCTTAGAGCATCTACATGGGGCCGGAAAAAATCCGGCCCTTTAGCTAAATTTGGGGATTTTTAAGAGAGATGAGCTCCAACGGGCCGAAAATTTTCCCCTTCAATCTCATGTCCCTTAACTTCCTCATCCAATTAAGGGGAATGTTTCCCTTAACCTTCCCCTCATAATTTTATATTAATGTATTTTATTTTAGAGTTAATTTATAGTTAATTAAATTTAGTTAATATATAGTTAGTTTAAAATAATATAATTAAGTTAATGTATAGTTAATTTAATTTGATTAATATTTTTTAGTTATTAATATAATTAAGTTAATGTATAGTTAATTAAATTTTAATATGATTAATTAATTTAATGATTATATAAGATAATTTCTTAATTTAAATTAATTAATTATTTATTTTTAGTTATTAATATTTAATTACTTATTCATTTATAAATAAACCACATATTTAATCAAATCATAATATATAAAATTAAAAAACTAAACATAATTAATTAAGGGATATGGGACTTTTAAGGAGGGACCATTGGAGGAGAACCAACCCCTTCCTTAAAGTTCCCCCTAAATTAAGGGGCATTCAAAGGATCCCTTGGAGATGCTCTTACTCATCAATAAACTTAAAATAACTTATACGAACCCAAATTATACTTCATATTTTGAAATTAATCCCTCAAATCATGAAAATTGTTATTAAGCCTTACAATTATTGAGTTAACTTGAAATCAACCCCTCAAATCTTTACAATTGCTATTAGGTTTCTTAATTCTTAGACAGTTATTTTGAAATTATACTTTTCAATAGAAAGTAGAAACAACAATTAGAGAGAATAATTTAAAAATGATAACAAGAATTAGAGACTTTATAGCATCTCTATTAATTTTATTAGCCCTTTAAATCTTTCATGTCTTGAATTTAATCCCTGAAATCATGAAAATTGTTATTAGCTTCTACGATTCTTACGTTAATTAGAAATTGATCTCTCAAGTCATTAAAATTGATATTAGGTTCATTAATTCTTAATAAGTTATTATGAAATTACTCTCTCTAATAAAAAGTAGAAGCAACAACTAGAGAGATTAATTTAAAAAAATTGCGAGAATTAAATGACGTAATAAAATTTCTACTTACTTGAGAGATTAATTTTAAAATAATTTTTGAATACGAGAACGTAATAGCAATTTCACTAATTTAGAAGCCTATCTAGTTAAAAACGAAACTTCAATTTTTTTATTTTAACTAATAGACTCAAAGTTTACCTCATTTATTTTGAAAACCACGTACTTCGGCCTTTTCCCCCACAATATTAGTGTTTTACATCTCTTATATTTTGAATCATATCCCTCAAATAATGAAAAAGTGCTAGCATGTATTGCATATTCTTAGCTCATTTAGAAGTTGACCCCTCAAATGATTAAAAATTACTATTAGATATTTCAGTTCTTAAATTATTTGATAAATCCATCTAATAAAGAGTATAAGTAATAACTAGAGTGATTGATTTGAAAAAAATTATGAAAATCGTGAGACGTAATAACAAATTCAATGAGTTGAAGGATTAATTTAAAAATAAGTAATTTCTATATATTACAACACCCAGAAATATTTTTATCCATAAATAAAAAAATAAATCTCTAAGCAGAATGGTTAACCATTATTTTTTGTTTGGCTTCTTCCCATAAATGCAAGTCAATTTTGCTCTTTAAATATTTTGTTGTCTCAATTCACTGCTTGTTACGCCGCCTTAACGTGTTCCTGCAGGGCGCCAGACCGCAAAAACGATTCCACCGTCAGATCTTTCAGTAACGGTCAAAATTCATTTCATGACGCGGCATCTGTCACCCGTGCTCTCCCATTGGTCAACCGGCAATCCCCAGTTCCTCAACCGGTCTCCCCAACGACAAATAAAATCCCGCCACCGGCACAGCCGGTCACCCTGCCCCTTCTACAAAAACCCCTTCAAAAAGTGAGGCCAGGAAAAAAAATAAAGAAGGGCACGTAATCAAATCGACCGTTTCTCTCTCTAGGGTTTCTCTCACTCTCTCTACAGGATCTCGATTTCTTGGGAATTCCGGCGATCAGATCGCCGGATCTGCTCGAATTCGCATTGAGAAGCGATGTTTCTTGTCGATTGGTTCTATGGCGTGCTCGCGTCGTTGGGATTGTGGCAGAAAGAGGCCAAGATCTTGTTTCTAGGGCTCGATAACGCGGGAAAGACCACGCTTCTTCACATGCTCAAGGACGAGGTTTGGTTTTTATTTTTATTTTTGGATTTTTTTTTGTTTGGTTTTACGAGATTTGTGAGGTATTTTGAATTTTTGGAGCAGAGATTGGTTCAGCATCAGCCGACGCAGCATCCGACGTCGGAGGAGCTGAGCATTGGGAAGATAAAGTTTAAAGCTTTTGATCTTGGAGGTCACCATATCGCTCGGCGCGTTTGGAAGGATTATTATGCTAAGGTACTTTTTGTTCCCTTAAATTTTGTTTATTTTTTGCTTGCTTTTGATCATAAAATAGGGGGTTCCCCCCTGGAAACAACTTTGAAAATAGGGTAATTATTTTAAAAAACACCTTTCAATTTCAGTTTATTGATAAACC
The DNA here is from genome assembly GCF_001876935.1 of Asparagus officinalis. NCBI lineage: Eukaryota > Viridiplantae > Streptophyta > Magnoliopsida > Asparagales > Asparagaceae > Asparagus > Asparagus officinalis. The sequence continues at coordinate 2,773,523 of NC_033798.1, read as the reverse complement.
TCTTTAAAGTGGGGTTTTGCTGCAATCAATCACCTCCCAATCAAAATTTTCACTAAAAGCCCAAAATTACTCTTAAAAAACTCACATAGGCACATGACTGTTAGGATACAACTCATATACTTTGAACTTGAATCTTGTATACTGAACATGAATTTTTTAAACTTCTTTTTTTTTTTTGAAAATTTGACCGGGAGGTGGTTGATTGCAATTCGCAACAAAAACCCACTTTAAAGGTGGTTTATGTATAAATTGAAATTGAAAGTTTGGTTTCCGTATAATTACCCTACCCCATAAAATGTAATGTCGGATCCATGTTTGAATCATTATACATGTTTTTACTTGATTCAGCTTAAATAAGTAATTTTTTTTTTCTGGAAAAATGTATTGAAGTATCTTTATTTGTCTCTTATAAGTTTGAAACTTTTTAATTCTTTTAGTTGTTTGATGGTGACATGGTGAGATTGCCTTTATTTGTTATTTATTCTATTTTTGGCTGATATTCTCATGATATTTGCTGATAATGCCTGTATCCAAAATATTACCTGTAAGGTAGAATACTTTTCCTATCCCCACAATAAAAATGGCTTGCAGATCACAGGTTTATTTTTTGACACAAATGTTAGGTCAGTTAGAAGAGATGGTCTCTTTAAACTTAAACATTAAGATATAGAGGTATCATTAAGTAAGATTGGTTAGAATTTCTGGAGCAAGATAACTGTTAGGTCGGTTAGAATTTCGAGAGTAAGATAATTTTTATTTCTCTTATTATTCATAAAGGTGGTAAGGTCTTTAAAATCACTCTATGCGATTTAATCAATTTTTCTTCTCTCGTTGGGAGGATGGATTGTTTTTTCTGGGTCCATTTAGTTTGTTGATAATTAATTTCTGTGTGTATATATTCTTCTTGCTTTCATTTTTCTGAGGTTTGTACATAGTAGTGATATCATTATAAACCATGGATTTTTGGTTGCATTCTTATTTTCTCATTTTGGCTGTGCCATGAGAGAGAGAGAGAGAGAGAGAGAGAGAGAGAGAGAGAGAGAGAGAGAGAGAGAGAGAGAGAGAGAGCCACTCCTAACTATAAATTAGACATCGTGCTTATGACTCAAGAATTGTTGGAGAGAGAGAGAGAGGGCCACTCCTAACTATAAATTAGACATCGTGCTTATGACTCAAGAATTGTTGGAGAGAGAGAGAGAGGGCCACTCCTAACTATAAATTAGACATCGTGCTTATGACTCAAGAATTGTGAGAGAGAGAGAGAGAGGGCCACTCCTAACTATAAATTAGACATCGTGCTTATGACTCAAGAATTGTTGGAGAGAGAGAGAGAGGGCCACTCCTAACTATAAATTAGACATCGTGCTTATGACTCAAGAATTGTTGGAAAGCTCTAATTTCAACCACAAATTTTGTTTGGGTATATATTATTGATATACAACGTTATCGATAGCAGATAAAGTCGCGTAGCGGTGAGGTACTGCTAAGGCTATTTGCACGTATAGCGGCAAATAACACAGTCAAATAGCGGTCAAATTTAAACATATTTAAGTATTCTAAAAAATAAGAAAAATTACGAAAAAATTCTACAATGCATATTTGATGATTTATAAAGATCCTAAGCATGAAATAGATGTGCAACAACTGCATAAAATTAACAAAGTACTATGAAGAATTAAAAATGTACATATTTATCAAAAAGACTGTTATTTGTTCCATTCCTTCAAGTCTCTAATACAAAAATTCTTAACAATAGAAAAGCCATTGATTAGCAACACCATCATTATATTAACTATTCAAAACTTGACGTAGAAATAAAATCTGTAAGCACAGATAAATGAGCAAAGCAAGATAATGTCATGAAAGATAATTACATACTATAGAGGGAGAGAATCGGAGAGAGAGGGTGAGAACCAGAGGTTAGGGTTTTTCTCTTTGTGGCTGTAAATCAAAGACGGGGGATATGGGTCTGGTTTGGGTATGGGTCGGGTAGAATGTAAAAGCTATTCACCAAATAAAAGCGGATTTTAGTGGTTAAAAGCGCTAAAAACCAGCTATGGCATGCAATCACGAGCAAATATCGGTTTTGGCCACTATTAGCTGCCGCTTTCGCTGATAGCATAGTAGCAGCCAGCGCTAACGCTATGAAACCGCTATAGCGGCGCTATGCACTGCTATTTACAATAGTGTTGATATAACATTCTAGTGTGGCAGGGAATATAGAGCTAGGTAGTTCCTGTATATTGTTATTGACGAGTTTCTGAGATGGCATGTTTACCTCTTGTTCATACAATGGAAAAACTGAAATGGACTTGGATGGCAGTGCAAAATGGATGGACGGCAATCTGCCATCAAAGTCGAAGCCTTTAGCTAGACGAAGTAGAGGGTAGTTGTCTTATTCTCCATTGCTACCCCCAGCTTTTTCAGTTTTAATAAAACAGGTTGAAAAGGCATGTCCGCTACAGGGAAGTGGCAAGCGGTGGAAACTGGAAAACAGAGCATTTTCTCGTATGTTTTCCTGTTTGTATGGGATGTCAATTTCTCGAGCACCTACTATTGAGATATTTAGCCTGTACTTTGACCTAATAAAATTTGTTGAAAAGTGGAACAGGCCATCTAAGTTTGAATTATCTATATTTGAATTTCCTCTTCTGTACCCTCTTTTTTGTTAGAAGGAAGTCTGTGAGGTACTTGACCTCCCAACTGCCACATATCAAGAAACTTGCTTCCTAGAGAGTGAAAAGCTAGTGGATGAATGCTTCTTAAATGCCAACCAGCATGTGTAGAGGTCTACAGAATTCCATATTGTTTGGCTTTCTGATAGTTAGTGGAATGATATGATCACAAGATAATTAATGAAGTTGATTTGTGCTTGTCTTTTCTTAGTGATCCATGGCTACTATTCAGTTGTAGTCCAGTTATTGATGCTAGTGTAGTATGCAAGAGTCATCTGTAGTGATTATTTGTGTTCAAAAAGTTTTGGATATCAACAGTCCAGCTATGAAGTTTCTTGAGCTTAATTTTTTCCACTTGAGATATGTTTAAGCTGATTTAAGTTGCTCTTCGCTGGTATAGAGTAGTGTTCCAGAAACCAAACATGCCATTTGGAACTTACATGCCATGTGGAAATTATTGGGGGTTCTTGTTCGGAAGTTCATGTACAAAGTCTTAGAATTCTTCCCAATAGGGGGAGTAGAGAAGAGCTCCTATTTAAATTTTAATGGTATACCGATAGTCATCACACCTCAAACACAATGGACCTTGCTATTTGACAAGCCCAGTTCATTATGTTAAACATTAACTTTACTGCTATTTCCTGCAGATTTAGATTGATAGTTCTTAGGATTATAAATGTCCCTATGAGCATCCCAGCCAATAAAATAGTCCAGCATCAGATCCACAGGTGCTAGCTGCTGTATAAGGTCTTTCTTTATGAATCTAATGCTTTTTGTGTTTAATAGAGGTAAATTTCATGCAACTGCTGTGAATTTTTAGGGGTTTTGCATAATGCTACCAATAAACTAGTTTTATTACCATATAACTTCCTAATCAGCAGAAGAGTACCACGTACTACCACAGGCCTAGGGTAGTCTCATGACAATATCTGAAATTACATGTTAGTAATCTGACAATAACATGAAGTTCATGGAGGTTTAGTGACTTTATCTGAAAATTCGTGGTAGTTTTATAAAACATGGTGTTTAAGTTGCAGGTGGATTTTCGATAGCATGTGGTATTTTTACCGATCCAAAAGGTTCTTGTATTTTTCCGCATAAAGCATGAAAATTCATGATTTCTTTTTGTAAAGCATGATAACATTGTCTTTCTTCCATGCGCGCAGTGCTGTTTATTTTTCATTTTCATTCTCTTTATTCTTAAATTGTTTTTTTTCCTATTATATCCTAATTTTGGTGGATACTGTGTTTTATTCTTCTGCAGGTGGACGCTGTGGTTTATCTAGTGGATGCATATGACAGAGAGAGGTTTGCGGAATCAAAGAAGGAGCTCGATGCACTCCTCTCAGATGACTCCCTCGCAAACGTCCCCTTTCTCATTCTAGGAAACAAGATAGACATCGCAGCTGCAGCATCGGAGGAGGAGCTGCGCTTCCACCTTGGTTTGAGCAACTTCACCACCGGAAAGGGCAAGGTCAATCTCGTAGACTCCAATGTGCGCCCCCTCGAGATCTTTATGTGCAGTATCGTTCGCAAGATGGGATATGGTGATGGCTTCAAGTGGCTCTCCCAGTACATCAAGTAGCGAGTAACTACTTGGGTGAAGAATCCCTCTGTAGGCATGTTTTCCTTTTTATATTTTGCATGCTTTTTTTTTATTTTGTTCTTGATTAAATGAATTAAAAAGCTGCTTCTGTTATATTTAGAACAGAATGGAGGCGATGTAAAGCAGAAACTCGATATCGTTATCTTCTGATACAGCGGTCTTTCCTGCAGTCGTCGGGTTTTATTTCTTCTATTATTTGTTAGGTTGTAATCATCATTCTCCACTATTCTTGTAAAAGTTATAT
>NC_033798.1:2739764-2768988 GCF_001876935.1 Asparagus officinalis | reverse complement strand
ACAACCCAAGGGGAAAAAAAAAGTGGCACAAACAACCATCTAATGTCAGCGGAGAACGATCATTTGCATTCACCAATTTGCAGCGTCCAAACACCATCAATCGCTTCTTCGATCGGGAGACAAAAGTTGGTTTGCCTACAAGATTAGGGTCTAATCCGATTCTCTACACAACTTAGCGGCCAACTCAGCTATCCCAGAGATGTAAGAAATAAGACTATAGTATCCTATTTGCATATAGTGTTAAGTACGGGTACTTCACAATTTACGATTGTCATGGGCTTTAACCTATGATTTTTTTCTCATACCGAATGTCCATTCAGTCAAAACGGATGGCTTTTATAATTTCATGATTTCGAGCTATAACTCGCAATTTTTTGCCACTTTTCATATTTCAAACCATTGGCAGATAATTTCCTGAGGGCTAAAATTTCCAATTTAGTAAAGCTATAACCAATGATTTTTAGCCACATTTTTTTAAACAACTCTGCAAATGCCAAATTTACGATTATGTGAGTTATAACCTATGATTTTTGGTTATTTTAGTTATTTTGAACATTGCTAAATAATTTCACTGAGGCTAAAATTCACGATTTTAACCAACAAATGTTTGCCTCGTTTTAATCATTTTGAGCCGTTGTTAAATAATTTTACAGACAAAATTCACAATTTTGTGAGCTATAACTCATTATTTTCGGTCATTTTTAGTCAATTTGAATCATTTAAAAATAATTTCACAAGGCAAAAATTAAACGTATCATGAGATATAGCCCATAATTTTTGTCCATTATTAATCATTTCGACATGTTGGCACATAAATTTGTGGACACTAAAATTCAAGATTTAGTGAGCTATGTAACCCATGATTTTTTGTCATTTTTAGTCATTTCTGACCCCTTGGCAAAATGTTCTGCGAAGGCAAAAGTTCTCAATTTCGTGGGCTATTACCCATAATTTTTGGCTTTTTTAGTCATTTCAATCTATTGCCAAATAATTTACTATTTGGCAAAAATTCACAACTTCATGAGCTATGTATCCCATAAATTTTGGCCAATTTTAGTCATTTTGACCCTTTGGAAATTTATTTTACGAGGGCTAAATTTCATTTTTAGGCCATTTTTAGTCATTTCAATCAGTCAAGAAATAATTATGCAAATGCCAATTTTTATAATTTTATGAGCAATAACCCACTATTTTTGGCCATTTTTAGTCATTTTCACTTGCTGACAAATAATTTCGTAGAGATCAAAATTCACAATTTTGTAAGCTATAACCCATGATTGTTGGCCATTTTCAGTTGTTTCAATTCATTAATAAACAATTTCGTGAATGTTATAATTAAAAATTATGTGAGCTGTAACCTAAGATTTTAGGCCAAATTTCACAACTTTATGAGCTATAACCCACTATTTTTGGCTATTTTTAGTTGTTATAACTTGTTAACAAATAATTTTAATGAGACCAAAATTAACAATTTTGTGATCTATAACCCACGATTTTTAACCATTTATTAGCTATTTTAAATCCTTGGCAAATAATTTCTCAGAGGTAAAAATTTGAATTTATGATTGCAACTAACTTTTAGCCATTTTTAATCATTTTGATCCTTTGGTAAATAATTCCACAAAGGCTAAAATTCACAATATCATGAGCTATAAGCCATGATTTTTTACCATTTTTATTCGATTTGGCATGTTGGTAAATTCTGCGAAGGCCAAAATTCAATATCCCATGAGTTATAGACAATTTTTTAGTCAATTCAACACGTTGGTGAATTCTACAAAGGCCAAAATTAAATATTTCATGAGCTATAGACAATGATTTTTTGCCATTTTAGTCACTTTGACCCATCACCAAATAATTTTATGAAGGCCAAAATTCACAATTTTGTGAGTAGTAACCCATGATTTGTGGCCATTTTTAGTCGTTTTTAATAATTAGTAAATATTTTTGCAGTGGCTAAAATTAAACTTTTCTTTAGCTAAAACTCATAATTTTTTACAATTATTAGCCATTCAGACACACTGGCAAACAATTTTGCGGAAGCTAAAATTTACGATTTTGTGAGCTATAAGCCACGATTTTTTGTCATTTTAGCCTTGATTTTTTGGTCTTTTTAGTTGTTTCAATTCATTGCTAACTAATTTCATATTGGCAAAAAAAATCAAGATTTCATGTGATTTTGGCTAATTTTAGTCATTTTGAGCCGTTGGAAAAAAATTTTGCAAGGGCTAAAATTCATAAATTCATAAGATATAACCCATGATTTTATTCCATTTATAGCATTTTTATTAGTTGAGAAATAATTTTACAGTGGCCAAATTTCATGATTTTATGATCAACAACCCCCAATTTTTTACCCTAATTTTTGACCATGTTTAGTCATTTTGACCTACTGACCAATAATTTCTCAGTGGCCAAAATTGTGACGCCCATGTTTTCATGCATGGCTGCAGTCCAAGGTGAACCTAGAGATGTCAATCTTATCATGCATCTCCACTGTACAACATGTTTCACAAATCACATTAATATTCTCTAGTGGAAACAATATAAGTGAAGGTACAAAACAGACAAATAAGGAAAAGAAATACTATAGACATGATACGGAATGATATATCTCATAAATGAAATCATGTCCCAACTAGAATAAACTAAAATACATCTGGAGTCTAAAATAACATGATATGTCTCAACATGGATCGCCTAGGAATCGTACTAAGGCAAATTGCCTTAATAATATGAGTACAAACTCAAATGATTGAATAGAAATATAAGACTACTGTGGAGTCCATACTAGTAAAAATACGCGACGACGACTATGCAAAAACTCTGTCATCCTGCGACTCTCCGATGCTCTGAACTGCCTGAAATGAGAAATAAAATAAAATAAAAAGAATAACAACAAGAACGTCAGAGCGCTACAATAAGATTACCTCCATCCGTCCCCGGGGAGGGTAACTAGATGAAGTGAATGTTCTATTTATTAAGCATAGTCTATTTATATTATTTTCCCCGAATCTATGTGGAATTAATATTTAGAAACTTACAACTCGAGACGTAGTACGTCGAGCGTAATAATCCAAACAAGAAAACCCTCGTGTATATATCGTATGTCTCATGTAGGAAATAACTAAATATTAACCCTGAACTAAACAATTGAAATATAACTGGAAAGTAAAGCATCATAAAAGACATATATATATATATACCGTGTAAAATCTGTTAGACCCTAGAGGGGGGTGATTAGGATCTTATGCTAATCTAATCCGATTTTATGCCAATTAAAATTAATATAAATATATTCTTACAAGACAGATATACAAGAGTTATAAGCAATAATAAGCAATATGAATAAAGAGATATATCCTAGCAAAGAGGTAATATATGCAAGGATATATAAACTAGCACAAGATGATATATCACATGATGATATATCCTACCAAAGAGATATACAATATGATATATGCAAGGATATGTAAACTAACACAAGGGTAAACAATATGAACTAGATAGTGGATGATAAAAATAATAAGCTATGGACAATGGCGACAAGAAATATAAACATAAGATTAAGTGCGCCAAAGCAAACTCAAACACACGATATGATCACGGAGTTCGGACATTCCGTCCTACGTCTCTGCTCCCCTCTTCCGGGGAGAAATCCACTATCACAACCGGGTTTTCTACGCTCACCCAAATAACGTTTACAACCACACTATGTCGGTTTTCAACGATCACCGATCAACGTATACACTCACTCACAATGTCGGTTTTCAACGTTCACCGATCAACGTCCACTCCTCACACTCGGTTTTCTAGCTAACCGAAAACTTTACAATCTCACAAAGATAACAAATGATTTGTTCTCTAATATAATGCGAGAACTCAATTAAAGCTTAACTCAAATTAAAGCTTAACTCAATGTTACAATTTCTCACAACCCTAATATACTATGTATGTAAATACTAAAAGCTCATGTGGGTGTGTGTAACAAAGAGAATAAATAAAACAACTAAACTCAAATAAAATCTAGCATATAGAAGTTATGAATAAAACAATAAATAGCTAGAAATAGAGTTTAGGAATTCTTCTCTGAAAAACAAGATGGAGAGATGGATTAAAATGATACGAGTTGCCGTGCGAGCACTCTTGATCGCGGAATTATCAAGAGTGGGTAAAGAGAAAACGACAGAAGAACACAAGAGTTGAATTAGGGCGAAGGAAAATACCTTCTCTAGATTATGAGAATCAATTGGATTTTTACAAATCTCTCTCTCACAATCTCTCTAGATCAAAGAACAACCTCCCTGATCTCTTTTCTGATTACAAACTGAGTTCTAAACCCTAGAAAAGTCATGTTTCTATTTATACTAAATAGAAATCCCAACTGGAGCAGGAAACAGACCCAGGCCCAGAACCGCTACGCGGTCGACCGCAGTGCCCAAGGCGGTCGACCGGTCAGAACGTCGAAATCTGGGAAATCGATTACAGGGTTTTCCGGTCGACCGCAGCGCCACCTTCGGTCGACCGCTCTCAGTCCCGAGACATAGTCTGGGTCTGTGCACTAAGCGGTCGACCGCCGCGACCAAGCCGGTCGACCGGCCAGAGCCCAACTGTAATTCCTGCAGTTTTGACGAATCCTTCGACTTCGTTGCTTCCAATGGCCTCTTCCACGACTCCTCTACTCTATTCTCAAGATACCATGAAATCATCTATCCTCAAGCTCCCATGAGGATCGCTAAGCTCCCGAAGAGAAGATACACCCGTATCATCGTATGTTGCATACCCTTTGTAGGAGGCATTTGGGAACTTATCTACTTGAGATTTGCATTCTTCCTAATTAGTAAAAATACCACATCGTCGACCTCTCTTCATAATATAAAAACTTTTTCTAGCCATGGATAACCTGAAAATACCCCAGGTTGGAGGGTAAACAAAATTTTTACAACCTAAAGTTAGCAAGCAAAGTTAAAAAAGTAATTATATAAAATTAATACCCAATACCATTGTGCTCAATCAAACTTATTTATCCTACGCACTGAACACTTAAATTGGAACATACCATTGTGCTCTCACTTCATTAACTTATCTAGACAGGAATTTGTTATATAAAATCATAACCAACGTTCATCAATGTGTATGTTTTGTTGGTGGCGATGCTTATTAACTACCCTACAACAATATTCCACACATTCCTTTTCAAAAAGCACAGAGATCAAAAGCCTGCATCCTTTTTTTTTGGGTGTGTATGTTTTGTTGGTGGCGATGCATATTAACTACTCTACAACAATATTTCACAGATTCCTTTTCAAAATGCATTGGACCCGTTGTTGTCCATCTGATACGGGTGTATCTTCTCTTCGGGAGCTTAGCGATCCTCATGGGAGCTTGAGGATAGATGATTCTCATGGTATCTTGAGAATAGAGTAGAGGAGCGGTCGACCGGACAGAGTCCAACTGTAATTTCTGCAGTTTTGATGAATCCTTTCGACTTCGTTGCTTCCAATGGCCTCGTCCACGACTCCTCTACTCTATTCTCAAGATACCATGAGAATCATCTATCCTCAAGCTCCCATGAGGATCGCTAAGCTCCCGAAGAGAAGATACACCCGTATCATGGGTCCCCCCTTTAGGAACTTGAAGTCCCATTCAAGTTAGAACTTCAGCTGAGGGAACTCGCGAGCCCCTCCTTCTCTGTTGAACCACTTGGCCTTGCTAGGGACCTGACCTTGACGTCCAATGAGAAACGACTCCTTCGTCCCCCGCCTCGTCGTGGTCGTCTTCCGTTCCAAAATGCAATCTTCTTTCAGTGGCTCCTCTCTATCAAACCACAAGTCTTCAACATGCGGTAAGATCAACTTGTCATCACCTTCATCATCTAATAACGGAGGTTCAAACAACTTCAAGTACTCGGCATTGATCACCGAATACATGCCTAAGTAAGGTGGCAAATCTAAACGAAAAGCGTTGTCGCCAATCTGATCGATAATCCGAAATGGACCATAACGAATAGGCTTCAACTTCTTCCCTTCTCCTTTGAGCCTCTCCTTACTCAATTTTAGCCATACCATATCGCCTTTACTAAAGTTACAAGGAACCCGATGCTGGTCATGCTTCGCCTTGTACTTAGCTTGTGATTTCTTCAATTGAGCTTCAACCGTGGCATGAATGTTTGCAATCTTCTCGAGAAATCGCTGAGCACGTAGTCTTTCACTCCCCTCCTTGCCGTCCACTGTGGCTTCACACGAAAACACAAGATCAAATGGGCTCGGCGGTAAAAATCCATAACAAGTCTCAAACGGTGACTTCCCTGAAGATCCATGAATCGCCCGATTGAAAGCAAACTGCAAATATGGTAAACTCTCATCCCAAGTCTTAGGATGCCTGGAATTATACCCACGCAACATGTGCACCATAGTCCGGTTGACTACCTCCGTTTGTCCGTCTGTTTGTGGATGAAAGGCCGTGCTCTTCTTCAATTTAGTGTCCATCAAACTCCATAAAGAATCTCAAAAATGTCCGATAAAACGGCTATCCCGATCCGAAATAATCGAATTCGGCAACCCAAAGTGCTTCCACACATGCTCAAAGAACAATTGTGCTGCACCCGCTCCCGTCACGGTCTTCTTACAAGGAATCAATATCACCATCTTGCTGAACCGGTCCACCACAACGTACAAATAGTCATGCCCACGCTTCGTAGTCGGCAACCCTCCTAGAAAATCCATAGAAATGCTCTCCCAAGGCCTAGAAGGAACCGGTAATGGTAGGTACAATCCCCTCTTCCTGTTAGAAGGCTTCGAAATACAGCATAATTTACACCCCCCAACATACTTGGTCACATCATCAAGCATCCGTGGCCAAAACACATGTCGCCGTAGATTGAGAAGCGTTTTCTGAATGCCAAAATGCCCTTGCACACGCGAGGTATGTGCTTCCCGAATCCACTGCAACCTATCACCATCCTCCGGAATGCATAGTGATGTCCCATGATACAATAAACCATCATCTCCAAGTGCATACTCCCCCCTTTGACCAGCCTTCGCCTGCTCAAATACACTACCGAAGTCTCTACTGGATGCATATAACTGAACATACTCAAAAGGAACCAAGGGCTGAATACGCGTCGCCACCAACAAAGATCTTATCGGTGGGCGAGATAACATATCGGCCAACTTGTTCGTCGCCCCCTTCTTGTACCTAATAATGATGTTGAAAGCCATCAAATAAGACATCCACTTCATGTGCCGTGCCTGCTGTAGCTTTGTCTGGGCATGCAAGAACTCCAACGGCTTATGATCCGAATGCACGACCACCTCCTTCCCTAACAAGTACACCCTCCAATGCTTAATTGCTTGATATAGTGCATAGAACTCCTTGTCGTAGGTTGGGTAGTTCGCAATAGCACCCGAAAACTTCTCAGAATGGTATTCCACCGGTTTCCCATCCTGAATCAACACCGCGCCCATCGCATAATTAGACGCGTCGGTCTCTACCTCGAAAGTCCGCTGCAAATTCGGCAATGCCAACGCTGGTGCCTCCGAGATCTTCCTTTTTAGCAACTAAAAAGCCTCCTCATGCGTCCTTCCCCACTCAAACTGAACTTTAGCCTTTGTGAGGCCATGTAACGGTGCCGCATAAGTCGAAAAATGTCGAATGAACTTGCGCAAATACTGGCAAGCCCCCATGAAGCTCCTCACCTCAGTCACTGTCTTCGGCGTCGGCCACTTTGTGATCACCTCCACCTTGCCTGGATCTATCCTCCGCTGGCCCTTCCCTACGATGAAGCCGAGATACACCAACTCGTCCTTCCCGAACTCGCACTTTTTCCCGTTGAGCTTCAGCTGTCCGTCCTGCAACACTTCAAATACCTTCTCAACATGAACGAGATGCTCCTCCCAAGTCCTGCTGTACACCAAGATATCATCAAGGTAAACTATCACAAAATCCTCTATAAAGGGTCGCAACAAATCATTCATAAGCCTCATAAAGGTAGCCGGAGCATTGCACAATCCAAACGGCATCACCAACCACTCGAACAGGCCTTGCTTGGTCTTGAACGCAGTCTTCCAAGTGTCTTCCTCCCGAATCCTCACCTGATGGTAACCAGACTTCAAATCCAGCTTCGTGAAAAACCTCGCTCCCTCCAACTGGTCCATAAGATCATCGATCCGCGGTAATGGGTAGCGATTCTTGATGGTAATCTTGTTGAGTGCCCGATAATCTACACACATGCGCCAGCCTCCATCCTTTTTGGGCACCAACAACACTGGTGATCCACAAGGTGAACAACTCAGCACAATCACTCCCGTCTCCAAGAGCTCCTGAACTTGCTTCTTGATCTCCTCGGACTCCAGTACTGATGTGCGGTATAGGCCTATGTTAGGTAAGGAACTCTCCCCGGTCAACATAATCTCATGCTCTACACCTCTACGCGGTGGTAGCCCCGTGATCTCCAAAAATAAGTCTGCATACTTGGCCTTTAACCTTTCAAGATCTCCCTCCTGAAGCTTGCTCAAGGTGGACAAGCACAATCTACTCAGCTGTTCTTCATACGGCCGAATGAACAATAAAACGAACTTCCTGCCCGCGTTCACCAACCTCTTAGCCTGAGTTACTATCACCAAGCTCGTCTCCTGTGGAAGAGATGCTGAACGAAAAATGAATTGCTCGCCATTCTTGGTGAACGTATACTTTTGGGCTCGCCGATCATATACTGCGTATCTATCCCACAAATAAGGGTTGCCCAAAATAACTTGGCAAACATCCAACGGAACCACGTCGCATGTGACCTCGTCAATATACGACTCGTGGAGTGCAAATCTGAATGAACACTGGTTCACCACACTCAATCCCGCCTCCTTCTGAATCCACCCTAATGGATAGGGCTTCGGATGCTTCACCGTCTTCAATCCCAGCTTCTGTACTAATGCCTCAGATATCAGATTTTTCTGACTCCCTGGATCTACAATAGCATCCACTAAACTGGTCTTGACCTGCAATTTCAGAACAAAGAGCTGCTCCCTCGGGTCGTCATCTTCTTTGGTGGCCTTTTCCCCCGCCATAAGGTTGAGACTGCTATTGGGTTCGGTCATCCCGGGAACCTCCTTCGGACCCTGTGCTATTACGTACGCCTTCTTCTCCTCCTTCTTCTTCAACCCTTTTGGCTTCAGATGAGGATACTTATCCCAGCAACTATCAGCCACATGTCCTGTCTGCTTGCAGTGATTGCATGTCAATCCTGCTTTCCCCGAGTCAACCTTCTTCTTCTCATCCTTAGACTGAGAGCCACCCGTCTTGCTCCCTGATGGTTTGGAATCCCCCTTTGTCTCGTTGCCCTTCTTCTGCCGACCCTCAATGGCAATAGCCTTCACGCTCGCCTCTGCGATTGTCTCTACTGAAAACAGCTTCATCTCCTTCCGGATGTAATCATTCAGACCCGCCATGTACTTCATGAAGATGGGGTACTCGGACGTTGCGATGTTTAGGAACATCGCCTGTTGCTGGAACTCTGTCGTGTACTCTTGAACGGTCTGATTAAATTTTTGGCGCAAACCATACCACTTGTACCAACGCTCCTCAAGGAACCCCACTGGATAGAACTGTTTCCGTAGTAGCTCCTTGAACTTGTTCCACGACGCCGCTTTCTTCTCCTGTTTGCAATAGGATTTCCACCAAGTCAAAGCGTGCCCGGAAAGCTTCAATGTCGCGAACACTATCTTCTCCTTGGACGAATATCCGTAGAGAGTGAAGTACATCTCCATACGTTCGATCCAATCATCAAGCTTCTCCACGTTGATACTCCCATCATAAACAGGAATCTCAACCTTGAAGTCAATCTTCAGATTTTGGTAGTTGTTCTTACCCCCTTGATGTCCAACGGTCTTGACAATCTCAGTCTCCCCCTCTGAATCAGATTCCTCGTGTTCCTCGTCGGATTCGACGAGTTTCTTCTTGCCCTTCGAAGAAGATTCCTCCTTTTTGTCACCTCCGTTGATTAGACCCACGAGTTGAGTAAGAGTCGTCCCGATCGTCTCAATCTGCTTCTCCATGGCATCAAATCTCGCTGATTTATCTGCTTCAGTCATCTTCTCCCTCCTTAATTTCTGGACTCCTTCCAAAGAAATAAGGATCTCGCCAAGCTTCTTGTACTGTGAGCGAGTAAGGACCATACACAGGTTCCCCCTTCACAGGATCTAGGTGCTCTGATACCAACTTGATACGAGTTGCCGTGCGAGCACTCTTGATCGCGGAATTATCAAGAGTGGGTAAAGAAGAAAACGACTGAAGAACACAATCCCATGCCGAGCCACCCAGGGGTGGCCGGCCACTTGTGGCCGAGCCACCTCAGCCCAGATCTGTGCCTAGGCACAGATCTGGGTGATACGCGTTGCCGTGCGAGCACTCTTGATCGCGGAATTATCAAGAGTGGGTAAAGAAGAAGAACGACAGAAGAACACAAGAGTTGAATTAGGGCGAAGGAAAATACCTTCTCTAGATTATGAGAATCAATTGGATTTTACAAATCTCTCTCTCACAATCTCTCTAGATCAAAGAACAACCTCCCTGATCTCTTTTCTGATTACAAACTGAGTTTTTTAACCCTAGAAAAGTCGTGTTTCTATTTATACTAAACAGAAATCCCAACTGGAGCAGGAAACAGACCCAGGCCCGTAACCGCTACGCGGTCGACCGTAGTGCCCAAGGCGGTCGACCGGTCAGAACGTCGAAATCTGGGAAATCGATTACAGGGTTTTCCGGTCGACCGCAGCGCCACCTTCGGTCGACCGCTCTCAGGTCTGAGACATAGTCTGGGTCTGTGCACTAATCGGTCGACCGCCGCGACCAAGCCGGTCGACCGGCCAGAGCCAACTGTAATTCCTGCAGTTTTGACGAATCCTTCGACTTCGTTGCTTCCAATGGCCTCTTCCACGACTCCTCTACTCTATTCTCAAGATACCATGAGAATCATCTATCCTCCTCAAGCTCCCATGAGGATCGCTAAGCTCCCGAAGAGAAGATACACCCGTATCAAAGAAGGCCAACACTTCCATTTTAGCCGACTAAGAATTCTGCTCATTCTCAGCATCTCTTCCTTCTTCAGAGAAAGATTCTACGTTGTGAGCTTCTTGATCGAAAGTCTCAATTGCTTTTTGTTTCCCCTTCGATGAAGATGATCCTGCTCTTCGGGAAGATTTGCGCTGGGGCGGCGAATTTGTTTTTGGGAACTTGGCCCTGTCTGCGACAATTTGAGCCATCAAGACCCGAAGTTCATCAATGGCCTCATGTTGTGCTTTGAGCATGGCTTGTTGCTCATCAAGTCTCTTCATAAGATCATCAAGATGTCCTACCATATAAACGGAGCTTTCGTGTTCTACAGAAGAGCTAGAAGATTGAGATTCTGATGACTGAGTGTTCATCATCAGACTCAATTCCTTTAGCTAACTTCTGGTAGTTGACAGGATGTATGACTCCCTTTAGAGTCCGAGTGTGTTGATCGATTCTACCAAACTCACTCAAGATCTCTTTCAGGCCAGGAGATTGGTCTATCTCTGATTCATCGGAGCTAAAGATTGATGACTTCTCTATGCTGGTCATATTGGAAGTAACTCCAAGTTATTCATCCTCTGAAGTCTTCTTCCTATGTGAACGTCGTCGTTTGTTGGGCAAAGCAACATTCATTAATCTATCAAACACCAACGGTTTGGCCGCATGTGAGAAACATTGACATCCCTAGAGGACCGTAGTAATCAGTTGTTCACATTGGCATGAACGAACAACTTGTTGTATCAGTCTTTGTCTCGATATGAACTTTCTCAAATCCATTGTACAGACTCGAAAAGAGTTACTCACTGAATGTGAGGTTTGAATTGGAACCCCCTGTCTTTGGTTGAACATGACTGATTCTTGATAAGCATGAATATTATTGAGATGCCTTGAAACCGTAGACTTCTTATGTCTACTCATCAGTCTAGTCACGCTACGAATAGTTCCATATTGGTCACCCTGAACACAACTTGACACATCGCGCAAAAGTCACGTTTAACTCTGAAACGTAAGGGTCACGTTTAGGTAACTGAACGCATGGGTCGCATTTGGACAACTGATCGCGAGGGTCACATTTTGGTAACAGAATATGAGGGTCACATTTGAGAGTGGGGACGTGATGCGGCATAAACATGTACCAAAAAGGTTGCAAGTGCACAACCGTGTCAAGTTATAGTATTTAAGATATCGATCCCACGAGGAAGGTGTTTTGTAGGAGAAAATATAAAATCGGTTCTTATGTTGTGTGCGTGACAAGTAGGAGTGATAAGTGAATGTGATTGTGAAGAGATTGAGAGAGTGAAAATGGTGTGTGAATAGGTGCAAAGTGTAAGTGAGAGTGGATTTGAAAAAGAATGAGTATGATCAATAAGGTGAGAAGGAAAAATGAATAAAATCAAGAAACAAAAATAAAAAAATCAAGAATAAAGAATAAAATTCTAGAATAAAAGAAAATGCAAGAAATTAAAGATGATGGATTCAATTATAGATATGGATAATCTAAAATTAAACCCACTTCTTAGAAAAGGGTGATTCCCTAGAGGGTTCTAGCCTAAAGGCGAATCAAACAAAATAAAAATAAACAAAAAGAAAAAAAACTAAACCCAAGAGGGTTCTAGCCTCAAGGTGAATAGTATAAGAAATTAAAATCTAACTACAAAATAAATTGTAAAATCTAAACTACAAAATAAAATTGTAAGAATTAAATGCAAGAAAATAAATCTATTCTATAAGCATGAAATAAATCTAAGGCAAGAGGGTTCTAGCCTCTTGGCTATTTAACAAGAAAATAAAATTTAAACTACAAGCATAGAAATAAATCTACACTAATAAGCAATAAAAAAGAAAAAGAAAGGAAATGCAAAAGAAAATGCAAACCTCTAAATAATTCTTCATCTCCATCTTCATCATCCAACAAAGAGAAGAAATATTTAAAGTGGTGAAAAAATTATTATTATTAATTGCAACTAAAGTTACAATTTTGGAAGGCCTTCTCAATTAAGAGTAGCCCTCCTCTCCAAAAGGAGTTACAAAAATTTTCACACCTCTAACCCCTCACTCTCTACCCCTATTTATAGTAAACATCAGTGAATGAGAGCCATTGGATCAAACTTGAGCCCCAAGAATGCAATTTCGGCCGTTGATAAAATCTGGAGGACTTCGCATCGATGCCGGCATCGATGCCCTAAAAATTCTGACTTCACGGTTGGCTTCGTCTCGTCGAGATAGGCGATTTTCATGTATTATATGTTAAATTCCGCCTTCCGGATTGGGAGATATCGTCATTTCTTTGTGACCAACCATTTTGAATATGATTTCTTTTCATGTTGGATTTTTAATTTTCTCCGGCTTCTATAGGCTACTCGGCTTGATTCTGGGCTTTTGGATAATTTGGAAATTGATTTTCCAATGGGTTTCTTTGCTTTATTTCTTCATTTAATCAATGGGTTTCTGTTGAGAAATGAGAGTTTGAGATTTATTCTTCATTAACCTGCATTTAAAGATAAAAACAATTATTAGTGGTATATTTATTCATATAAAATAGATAATGAGGGTATAAAAATGTAATAAAAATGTGATTATCAGGACGTGAGGGTCACGTGCAACCCCCTTCTGAACGTGAGGTTTGCATTTTGATTGAGTAACACAAAGCTCAGGTTCATGTTCAATGCTAACTAGAGGTCCGTATTTTTTCTGTGGAACACGCCATTGAGGTCATGTTTAGCCTGGCTTTTGCGAGGGTCGTGTTTGGGTACATAAACGTGAGGCTCGCATTCTAGAGTAGAAACACGAAGCTCAGGGTCGTGTTTTTGCTCACAAATGCGAAGTTCATATTGGTTGGTTGGTCGGCTTTTTCTAAACTGTGCTCGTCGTAGAGATCTTCTTCTTCAGTGATCAGCGTTCTTCTTTGCCTAAGTTTTGATAGTCGTTTTCGTGAGCTTGGTGTCGGATTGTGCCACCACTTCTTCATCTGTGAAAAAGTTGATCACCAGCAGAGTCGTCATCTTTTATTTGTTAAAAAAATTAGAAGAAAAATTGAGAAATAAACTTGTATTAATCTCCCTAACTGACTTAGGAAAAGAATAAATATAATCTCTTACTGTAACCTCCCTCTAACTGACTTAGAAAAAAAATTACAATTCTTCCTTATTGGTTTCCCGATTTACAAAAGAGAGCAGGAATCAACGGAGATCCTTCCTTTTGTTTAAAGTTGGGTTCTTCTTGGTGTCGATGGGAGTCTGATTCTTCTATTCCGTTGATCATCCGAGCATGTGGCTTCGTAGAACTTTATATTCTCTTCTTGACTTGATGTCTTCGAAAAACTTGCGAGGCAAGTTTGGAACTCTAAATGAGTTTAAGAACTCTAAACAAGTTTTAAAACTATGTAAAAGAGTTAATTTCAGAAAAGGAACTAATCCTTTTTAACTGGAACAAGCCTATGGCCGATCTCCAAATTCTTCAACCGAAGTGGTTTAAAAACTAAGGCAAAAAGCTCTCTTCAAAGCCTTAATTAAGCTCCAACCAAGTTAACCCTTTTTTAGCTATAGACATAGCTATTTATAGGATTTAAGGGGTGTAACTGACCATTTAAATCGCTCCATAATGGGGGTTTAATGCCCTTATTACGTGCAAAATAGTTTTGGAACTGTTTAAAACATGTTTGAATCAGTCAAACGTGAGATTTGCGTTCTGGAAGTGACCCTCTTATTTAAACTATGAAACGTGGGGCTAAGCTTCACGTTTGAAGATTGGAACGCAGGGGTTGTAGGGTTAAAAAATTTAAGTTGATTGATTCTCTTGTTTTAAGAAAACTGGGTTCGATCACTTGGTAGGAAATCCTTACAATCACTCACACACTCTCTCTCGATTACAGATGAAGAGAAGATTAATTCAGCTCCTCCTTATTTAATGTGGGCTCTTGGTGGTAAAAGGATACTTCTCTTGATGCTTGAGTCGAGCTTGTATCCCATTGATGATCAGAACAAGATCGCTAAAGCTTATGACGTTCATTAGTCTGCTAGAACCGAGGTTTGAATCCTAGATCTATACGCAGAAGCTCTAATCTCTGATGATTCTTAAAGTCCAAATTGCCAAAAAAGTCCTTTTCTCTGTAGCGATCCATGACTATTTATAAGGTTTAAGCATATAACTGATGTGCTAGATCACGGATAGAGGGGCATAATTGCCTTCTCCAAATCAGCGCACGCCGTAATGTGCTCATGAAGATTAGCCCACGTGGCTGACTAAGTCTTTAGAGCTATTACAGCTAAGTCTCATGTGGATGACAAGCCTCATCTTTGATTGAAACGAAGTTCGTCAAACTTGACGAGCATCGATACGTAGCGAGGTTCGTCTTCTACGGCTAACTTTATAGTACAACAAACTCTGACTTCACTGACATCATCTGACGAGCTTTGTATTCACTAACGAACTTCGTCTTCGATAGCTTAGTTCAACTGCGTAGCAAGTCTTGTGACTTTACTTTTGTCGAACCTCGTCTTCACTGACGAGCTTTGAGTCTGACAACGAGCTTTGCCGAGCCTCGTTTTTAGACAATGAACTACGAACCTCATTTTTCATTGACAAACTTCACTTTTTGATGTTAGGCTTTCCTACGTGGCGCCCCTGGTTCATGAAGTGGGTTTTGATCGATGAGCCTTGTCTTGGATTGAGATGAGGTTTGTCTTCTTGATCACTTTCTTCATGGTTCGAAGTTTGGCATGTTAGAATGCCTACAAAACCTCCTTCAAAGTTTTTAGACTTTCATTGGGTTGTATGTAGTTTGAAACACTTTGAGTACTTACAGGCATCATGAGTTTGTAGAGTTTATTTGACAAACTTAGCCTTGTCATGAACTTCGTCTTCACTCTGAGGTTCAACATGGATATTACCTCGAGGTTCATCCTAGAGTTCATCCCTCTATATGAGCTTTGTAAGAATAACTGTCACCTGACACATTGTGGCTTCGTCGGCAATGTTGTTACGTACCTTTTCCAGACCCAATAAGTGGTCGCCAATTGGTGTTTTAAGATCTCCTTAGATCTCGTCTGTAGATCTTGTTGGGAAGGGGTCTTATCCAACGATCTTAACTGAAGATCGTGGCCCTTGATTCGACTTCTTCCCACCCCTATATATAGGGTGTCATCATATAAGAAGTCTTTTCTTCTCTTCGTTGTTTGGACTGTCGAGACTCTTTCTCTTCCAAAGTTTCAATCTCTCTTTCTTTGCAGCTCTCCCACCGAAATTAATGGCCCCCAAAACTACCATAGACAGAAGCAAGGGCAAGGGAAAGAAGGTTGTCTGTTCTTTACACAAACCTGCTGTTCTACCTGCCTTCTCAGGTAATAGATCTAAACGTACGATTTGCGTTATGAAAGAAATCAACCCTGTCTATTTTAGACTTGGATTTCTTAAGGGAGATGAACAGTTTCTCTCTTTTGAGATCAGACTCATCATAAAGATGATGACTTTTTTGATTTGGGGAAGTTCATCATCATGATCAGTCTCGTCTTTTGATGAGTCTTGTTTGCTGACTGAATCTCACATGTCCAATTACGTTGGCTATTCTGATAAGGGTCTTCCTTGATATTTATTAAACGAAATTCGTTTAAATGATGAACTTCGTCTTTCATTAACTATGTTCATTGAATTGACGAACCTCATCTTCGAATAATAAGCTGGGACCCTCGTTTTTATCAACGAGCTTTGTTGGACTGATGAACCTTGTCTTCACCGGTAAGGTTTGTCAAGCAAATAAAGTTAGCCTGGCTAATGAAGTTTGACATTTGTTGTAAGACAAGGTTCACAGTCTAATGCTCATTGTAAGACGAGGTCCACTATTTGAACGAAGTTCGAAGTTCGAAGTTCGTCGCTAAAGTGATCTTCGTGTCATTTGGCCATGACTCCTTCTTTGGACTAACTTTGTTTATCCTTTGTGCTGTTGTATACCCCTCTGTTCCAATTCCCCAGCGTGGTGATTTCAGAGCGGATGGTATTCAGGTGGCGGCAGATCATTCATATTATCCTATCCTTGAGAGTATTCCTTTATTCGGAGAACGAGAGTAAGAAGAAGTGGATCTTCTTTCTGAACCTTCAATTTCCGCATTTTGGCGTATGATCACGAATGCTCCTTTAGAATCTGTTAATCGTGAACACATCGTTAAGCCTGTTCTCTTGTTTGGAGACTCTTCACAGGATCTGGATTTATTGGATATTAGGACTTATGCATGGTTTAGGACTGTGAATGGGCGAAACATGTTTTTGCCTCGAATGGAGCGTAACGTTTCTCTTATTGCCTTAAAGATTGTTTCAGCCCCAAGGAAGATGGATTGGTACTTAACCCCAACACAAGATAGGGTTACATGCAGTTACTTTTCCCGGAGCGGTGCCAAGATAGATAGTGGTAGTCGTTACATTACCGGATTAAACGTAAGGCTTTTTCAAAAAGAACTTCCTATTGGTGAGACTGTTGAGGAGGCTAACACTTTCGACCGTGTATTCTTTAGACTAAAGGGGCAATTCCCTGCTAAAGAGTTTAGAACCCCCGGCTGGTCTCATTGGAGTCCTACGCAATGGAGGCCTCGTATTACTGAATACATCTTGCAGGAGAATCAGGAAGACCTACAAAGATTTGGTCTTTATGCACCTATCAGGGTGACACAGTTCAGGTTAAGCAATAACTCCCACCATTTTTTTGGTATTTTGGAGTTATATAACCCTACAAACCGTACTTTCTTTACTCCCGATGGAGAAATAGGAATTGCTCTTCATGAGATGGAAGAAGTCTCCGGGTTGTCCATATGGGAAATATCCATATGAGGAATACATTCTGGGCCACCGGGAGTTAATTGATCTAGAAAAAAACACCATCAGGTAGTTGAGACCTTTTGGGAGGTAATGTGCCATTACCACATTTTCATGAACGTGGAAGGACGACTTAATAAGAGAGGTGAAAAACTCCTCAGTCATAACATCTGGGCGTATTACCTCTTTAATAATCTGAATCACAAGAAGGATCCAACAGTGCCATTGGGTCCTTGTGAGGCAGGTGAATTGTCTTGATGGCTACTCGCCTATCCACCCTTGCATCACGTACTAGAATCGGATGAACAAGGTTACCCTGTAGGTACCACATTTGAGAGTTACTTATGTCAATGTGGAGAGCCAATTTCTTCCAAGGCTTTCCTGACGGGATATCTCATGTTATGGCTTCAACAAGTTCATGTTGCTTCTGGAAACTTTGACATGTTGTCAATGGAAGCAGTGTTCCCAGCCGTATGTTTAGCGTACGGTCATTCCTATGCCCTCCTTCCTACCATGATTGCTCGCATTCATTATGGATTGTGCAGTTTATGTTATCAATTTTTTCACGGCAATGAGAATCCAAAGGTATGGTTACCCTACACTTATTTCATGGTGTGGGTCATCATGCACTGTCCAACCCTTATGAGCACGCCTTCTGCTTATGTAGAGGGCCAAATTACTCCTTTCATTCAGAGATTAGAGAACTCAGATTGGGAGAAACACTATATGGCCTTGGTGAGACGCATTCTCCGAGACCATAAGAAATGGGAATTCCACTGGTGTTTTCCTCATTTTCCCAGGACCAGCTATGGACAGGCCGTAGCGGATGTATCAAATGGTTAGGGCTACACTACCCTATAACTCGATTGCTTTCAATGGCTCATGAACATTCGTCCTGGGTATCATATTTTTCGCGTTGGCCCAGTGTGTGTGTTAGAGCCCTACTTGCCTTGCCACTTTGCTTGCTAATTTGGCTACACTCAGTTATACATCGACAACCCCAACACTCAACTAAAATCTGAGGGTTGTAGCCTGACTATCGAAGCTAGAGCTTGGTATTAGATTATTGCCGGAGGTACATGTGCTCGTTTCTCACTCCCGTAATAGAATCCTCAGCCTCGGACAACACTTGCTTATTACAAGTGACATTGCATGGCGAATGTAGTGATCCCAAACTTCAACGTCAACCCTTCGGGACTACGACTCATTTGGTGTCGGTACAGATCCGGGAATGCTTCTAAACAAAGTCATATACCGGGACTCAAAGAGTTCTTGTATGCTGAGGAAAATGCTGAGGTGGAAGAATCTCGCCTTTCCAGCCCTCATGAAACTCAGAAAGAGATAGACACAGCTTTGAAGGAGGATATGCTTCATAGATCTCCTCACGTTGATGAGTACGGGAGACACATGCCTACTGCTTCCGATATGGGAGATGCTCTTGGAGATGGAGCAAATTTTGGCAAGCTTGAGGATTTCGCTCCCGCTGATGAACCTCATGAGCCTCCTCAACATGATGCTTCTGAGAATTTTCCTCCACCCATTGAGTCCACTGCAGAAGGATCTCATCAGCAATCTCAAGCTCTTGAAGAACCACGTCCCAACACAGGGATCACTGGTATGCCAGCTTTGACTTGTCTTAATTTTGATTTATTTTCCTCTGATACTTCTTATACAGAACGAACTGCAGAAGTTGATGCCCCGAGGCAAGTGGGGGAAAATTCTAAAGAGATCGGATTAATGCGCAAGTCCAAACGCCTCACCAAGAAACAAAAAAAAGTCTCATGTGGTTATTTATAAGGTTTAAGTACGTAACTAACGTGCTATGATCACGGGTAGAGGGGCGTAACTGCCTCCTCCAAATTAGCGCATGCCGTAATATGCTCCCGAAGATTAACCCACGTGGCTGACTAAGTATTTAGAACCGTTACAGCTAAGTCTCATGTGGATGACGAGCCTCGTCTTTGATTGAAACGGAGTTCGTCAAACTGGATGAGCCTCGATACGCAGTGAGGTTCATCTTCTAAGGCCAACTTTGTAGCACAGCTAACTTTTCTTCACTGACGTCATCTATCGAGCTTCGTATTCACTAGCAAACTTCGTCTTCGACAACTGAGTCCAACTGCGTAGCAAGTCTTGTGATTTTACTTTTGTCGAACCTCGTATTCACTGACGAGCTTCGAGTCTAACGACGAGCTTTGTCGAGCCTCATTTTCAGACAATGAACTACGAACCTCATTTTTCACTGACAAGCTTTGCTTTTGATGTTAGGCTTTACTACATGGCACCCCTGGTTCATGAAGTGGGTTTTGATCGATGAGCCTCGTCTTGGATTGAGACGAGGTTCGTCTTCTTGATCACTTTCTTCATAGTTTGAAGTTTGGCATTTTTGAATGCCTACAGGGGTGAACCTCGTGTTTGGTAGTTGGGACGCGGAGGTGAGCTTCACGTTTTGAGATTGAAACGCAGGGATAACCCTCACATTTTAGTTTGAAGAGATCGTCAATTTGCAACATCTTTTGTTAGAGCGTTGCAAGGATTGTTATCTTATAATCCTTACATTTGTCTCGTGTAAAAACAAGAGTCGTTAATTTTTAACTCTTATTTGCTGATGCGAAAGTTTTCAGATTATAACTTTTGTTGGTTGACATGAAAGTCATCAGATTATAACTTCCAACATCAGTGCTTTGTGAGGATCAGCTATCTGTAGTGATTTTTTTAGATAGCCTACAGTACTATTATGTTAACACAATACCTCTAAATAGTACTAACTTTATAAACCTGATATATTAACATTACACCTCTTAATAATACTAACTTTCATTTCGACTTCCCTAACCCTACTATTATGTTAACACTACACCTCTGCACAATATGTACCATTAGACTTACACCTCTGTCAGTCCCCTTTCGAGTCGATATGTTAACATTACACCTCTGTCGATCCCTCGTAATCTTCAATGTGATTATGAGGTTAAACTATTTGCTAACCTCGAATAAGATTATGAGGTTAAACTGCTTCTTAATCTCTAACTAGTATATGAGTATAGGAGTATAAACTACTTCTCCATGCTCCAATGATTTAATAGTTTAAACTGTGTAGACTCCAACAAATACATGAGTATAAACTATTTCCTATGCTCTAACTACACAAGAGCCTAATTTGTGGACACTATGAATCTCCCTAGCTTGGTCGAGATGATGAAATACTCACACTACGTATGAGTATAAACTATGGTTAAACATTTGGCTATACTCCAGCAGTTGTGCCAACATCCGCCTACACTCCAGCAATTACGCCAAAATCCTGCTGTACTCTAGTAGTTACTCCAAGATCCATCTACGCTCCAGTAGCTGTGCAATCATTTGGACACGCTCGAGCGAGCTTCGCTCATACCCAGAATCAGTCAAAATTTGCTAATTTTCCAACATTGCCTCAATAACAAAAAGTCAAACTTTGTTATAAACATGGATTTGGATGAGTACAAGCATCATTGAACCTTTAATACATATCTACAACAAAGGAAGCCACGTTCAACATTACACCTCTGTCAACCAAGTAGGCAAATGAAGATAAGTCTCACAAGACAATTCAAGCCATGTTTAACAGTACACATTTGTCTATTTACCCAAAGTATTTCAATCCTAGCTACAAATTGAAACGTAGGATCTTGAAAACTTTAGGGGGGGGATATCTTGTAGACGGTCAAAATATATTTTTAATTAGGCCAATGATCAGTTTAGATCCAAGAAGTGAAGGCCCATAGTCTAAACACTTCAAATGGGCCAAAAGTCAAGCCCACAACAAACTACAACGAAGGTCGCCTGATGATTAAAGCGAACCTCGCCAAACAGGTCATGTCGACTGGACTCGACCAAATCTGAAGCGAGTCGAGTCCCAAAACACTTCTCACTAGGCCAAGTCGCCCCTTCTCGCTAGGCAGCATCCCTTCTCTTCAGTCCGGGTCGAGAATTGTCGAGGCCTACCAAAAAGACGTTACTTCTCACCCTTCTCGCAAGGAGTTTATCAGTTGGCCAAATCTAGAGTCGAATTGAGTGATAAATTTGAACTCATGGGTGAAGTTCACCAACTAATAAACTCTATCCACTTCAACTCAAGTGGACCAAGTCATTCACTTACGAAGAAGACTCGCCCACGTTCACAGTGATTCTCGCTCACGACTTCAGCAACATCCACTCATGTCTTTAGCGAACTTCACCAAGCCCATGAAGCTCACTAGGTAGCCATTTTAGGAGCTATTTTTAGGGAATAACCGCTCCCTATTATCTCCAATTTAATGGCCACTTAATCTAAAATTAAGGGGATGTTAACTCCCTCTTTTAACCTATAAAAAGAAGGAAAATTATTTATTTGGGGGGTGTCAGTCGAGCTTAAAATATATAGACTCTAGTAAACGTACGAGTATAAATTGTGTTAACGCCAAACAAGTGCTATAATGAAGGTCAATGCCGATCAACGCAACGATAGATTCGCCGAAATAAGGCTCAAAAAAATTCCAGGTCAAAGGATAATCCCCGGGAGATTAATCGTGATTCAGATATGAATTTTCGATAAAGATGATCAGTTCAACGTCGATCCAAAGACACCAGCTAATTCAGAACCAACACTCCAGTTCTAATTTAATATTTCGACAACGGTCAGACGATAAACGCAGCACCGAAAGAATTTTAGCTATTCGATAAAATACTGAATAGACTAAAAGATAAAGAAGTCTAAGAATTAAAGGCTGGGCCTATCATATTTAAAGTATTTTAGGCTCATCTATAAAATAATGAGCCTGAAATACTTTAGAGGAGGTATCTGTAGGCATAAAAAATTACCTATAGGTTTCCGTACGTAGTTCGAAATGGAGAGAAGGTGATGAACATGATTATCCGATTCAAAGAGGGTTATCCAAATTAAAGAGAATCATCTGATACTATAAAAAGAAGTGAAGGAAGTGAAACATCAAAACATATGAAACGACGAAACAAATATATTCAGGAGGGCTCTAGAGTGACTCGCACGAAGAAGTGAAATTTTCCCCATGATGAGATTTGAATCCAAAAAATCTCAAAAGAGAAAAGTTGTAGATTTCTTCGTCAGCTTTCCAATGTGTCTTGAATCACCTCATTCTAAGATCGGATGAGAGAATTAAAGCCAAAATATCAAAGATAGTACAAATGGTCTCGGAGAATTCGAGTCACCTAAAAGTGACTCGGAAATTCTGAGTCACTTCAAAGTGACTCGTACCCATGCCAGCTCTCGACGTGTTTTCTGATAAGATTGACTTATAAAACTCCTTGGGATCATCCATAAATATTTGAGGTTATCCTTAAATGTGTGAAAACTGTTACACAACCGAAAACCCACCTAAACGGATAATAACGGTTGTTCTTCGATCCTATCCACAAACACGATATTTAAAATCTATAAATACACCCCTAGCACTCTCATAAAGTCGGATATAAAGGGAGTCATGAATTTTAGAGGAGCTAGGGTGAGGTTCTGACGAATTTAAGAGAGGCTAACGAGATCTTGGCGAATTCTTGTGCATAACGAGTGGATTTCGAGAGATCTGAAGCCCGTTCCACCATTCCTTGAGATCAAACTTTATTTTGATTTTGAGAAGAGTAGTAATATCACTTTATTGAGATTATTTACTTCTGCGATTGTTTCCTTTATGAAGCAAGAGAATTGATCTTTTATTTCGATCAACCGGATCTGATTCGCGGTGGTCCACGGATAAACCACGGCACATGCAAAGATGCCACGCAAGTAGTGGGTAATAAACATTCTCTACGTGTGTTTGAAGAGAGTTATAACCTTTTTATTTTCATTGTGTAAGAAAGTCTTATAAAAGAACTAATTTTACTTTTTGAACTTATTGTAAACGACTGAAGTTGTAATGAGTTCCACAATGAAGAAAACAACTTTCGACACAAACATCTCCTCCCTCTCTCGACACCGACGCTGACGCAGGTAATAACTCGAAACCTCTCTTTAGATCTCTCCCTCAATCCCTTTGATTGGATTGGTTTTGAGGAAATGTGTCTTTTTTTTCTTTAATTGGTTATGCTAAAATTGGTGGCTATGGTGATGGAGTTTTAGATTCTAGGTGTTGATCTATTATCGAGTTGAATTCGTTATACGTGGGCATGTATTGAATGCAAGCTCAATTGTTCTTTTACGAGATTAGTACAAAGGAATTTTGGGATGTGGAGAATTGCTTTGAGTAGGGATTTGTGGGTGATGGGGTAGATTTTTTAATTATTTGGTTTTCTAGTGATCAAATTGTGTGATCTATCATCTTTTGTGCTGGTGATTATAATTATCGCATTTGGATTAATCTGTTACAGGTTATGTCATTGAAAGGCTTAACTTCCATTAATTCACACTATGAAGAATAGGGAAGAGCTTAAACTATTTCTTATATAAAGTTCACTTCCTCTGCAGGCATTATTATTTGAGTGAGATTGTGTGTAAGACATGAGAAAACTTAATTTGTACACGTAACTGTTAAGCAGCGCCTAATTATTGACATTGATTCATAAAGGTAAAGTGATATAACCTTTCTTTTGCTTGAGATAATATACAGGCAAGTACTTATTGCAGAACCGTTCACCATAACACAAATGTCAAAATACGTTTACTTTAGACTTGAATGTACATTTACTTTTTACAGAACTTCCTATCATGTGGCATTTTTGAATATACTTTAGACTTGAATATACTTTTTAAAGCACAAATTTTTAGGTTATCCATGGCAAAAAAGAGTTTCTATATTGTGAAGAGAGGTTGACGATGTGGCATTTTTGATAATTAGGAGGAATGCAAGTCTTAAGTTGATAAATTCCCAAATGCCGCCTACAAAGGGTATGCAACATACGAAGAGGTTTTGATTGAATGGTAGAAGCACACCATCGCTCGTGATTCAGCATCCAGCTCAAGGCATGTCCTGATACTTGTTTATGTTCAACAACAAATATTTCCAGTGGGGCATAATTTGGATGAGGACTAGGAAAACTTAGAGAAACTGCTAATTCCTCCATCTATGCTTTTGTATTAGGTTCAGTGATTACAATATTAGTGTTTCTAGTATGTATCATTGTGATATTTGTTGGTTTCTCCATTGCAAAAAGCATGTGATGTGATTTGTGGATGAGCTTGCAATGTGAGGATAAGCTTGCATAATATGGGTCATTGAGTTTAATTCTCTCTCAAATCTATGTGCTACCTCTTTCTTTGTCTTCTTTTTTCATTCTATGAATGTGCACTAAATTTTGAGTTTGTTTGTGGACAGTTTGTTTTATGATCTTGCTTAGTTTGAGCTTATTTTCTTTCTATGAAAAATGTATGTGCAGTTAATTTGTTGGTTCTCTAGGTCTCTTGTTTCCGAGTGTGTTGCTACTAAGCTTTCATTCCTTATAGTTTTTTTTTCCGTTCCATCTCTTATTCGTTATTGTTGTTGTTTTTGTTGTTGTTATTATTAGTATGTTTTGACATGATCCGAAGCTAGAAGGAATTTTCATTTGGGGTTT
The DNA here is from genome assembly GCF_001876935.1 of Asparagus officinalis. NCBI lineage: Eukaryota > Viridiplantae > Streptophyta > Magnoliopsida > Asparagales > Asparagaceae > Asparagus > Asparagus officinalis. The sequence continues at coordinate 2,743,602 of NC_033798.1, read as the reverse complement.
CCAGTTAAAGGTTACAAAGAGTCTAGAGACGTCCAATTTATGATATTCGCTCACTTAAATGAGCTTGGTATCTTCTAAATACAGCACCATGATCAGGGAAGATGGGAGTTCAAATCTAAAGAACAAATTTAAACTAAAACTAGTTTAGGTATGCATAATTATTGTGAAGCTTTCATGAGCAACACACAACTCAAAGGAAGATATGTATCATTCAAATGAGACAAACCTTTCAAATAAAAAACTGAACATATTCCTTAATGAAACCCACCCTACCTCATATTAAAACTGAAGTATAATAAAACTGAAGTATCACCAAGTGCACAGTTTCCTCAACTTGACATATGTCAGTAATCTGGATCAAGTAATTTTCATGCAATACAGCATTTGAACTTGGCAATACACCGTGTTTGCGATACAGAGCAGTTTGTAAGCTAACCAAAAGAGTCTAGGTAACTAAAAACATACAAATCAGCTCCACAACTTGGTAATACACCATGTTTCCTCTTCTTCTTCTCCCAAGATTGCTCTTCTTCTTCTCCACAACTTGGCCTAACTATAAATTTCATGACAAATATATTCACCAAATTAGCGCTATGAAGTTTCATGATGTAAGAATATATTCACCAAATTGACTTATATGAATATTACAAAAAAAATTAATTGTACCTTGGCAAGTTGAATTTACAGCTAGTTCTATAATGCCCGAGTTCACCACATCTGCTGCATATATGTTTATTCATTTCTTTCTTTTCTTGTGATTGTTCTAAACCTGACTGGATTCTAGTAGAATTACGTGGATGACCTTTAGTCCTTACAGGTCTATCAGGATCGCGAACTATAATCTAATGAATGTGCTCCATTGTATGTGAAATGGGTACGGAAATCTGAGGAATATCCACCACTTGAACTTGAGTTTCTCTAACTTCTTCTTCAATTGATTCTATGAAATTTGTTAGCACGTCATCTAATTTTTGCATCTTCTCTTCTGAATCAAATGCAAGCTCGAGCGTATTATTGAATTTTGCTCTTAATGCATTTTAATAAATTAATATTCTCTTTATAGCTTGTGATATTTTTTCCAAATACAATGTTACTAACCCCAATGTTACGATGTCGAGCATGTTTAGTCCAACGGTGTAGGATATAATGGTCGGGTAATGAATCCATTTGTCTAGCCATCATTGGCGACAATATATGTCTATATACAACAACATTGGTTTCAAACAATGCACAAGTGCAAATGAACTGCAAATGACTGGATTGATCATAAGTAACCACCTCCCATTTTTCTCTATTTGTAAACTTACAGACTTTGTAGTCAACAATATCCCCATCTTTTCTCAATTCTTCGCAAAACTCTGTACCAAATCCTTTGAATTCAATTTGGAACATAGCAAACATATTGTGTGTATACATTTCTTCAACTTGTACCTCAATTGGATGTCCAAGGAGCATGACAGGCTTTGTGTTAAGACTCTTAAAAACTTCATGGGCTTCACTTAAGCGACGATGAGTTAATGCTTTTTCATATTGTGTCACAAACTCTTACAATTAAGTTTGTGAGTTCAAACTCATCAAAGAAAGAATTAATACTTTCACTCCTTTGGCTTAATCTCATTCCAGCAAAAAAATATCCTTCAAATAACATGGCAGTAAATGTTCTCGACATTTGTAAACTATTTGCAACCATCCACCCCCTTCTTCATTTATATCAAACTTCTCCTTCATCTCAAGCCAATATCCTTCACACTATTCAATTGAATAACTACTATACCACAAGCCCCAATACCTTTGAAATTGTTCACCATAACGAGACTCCAAAGTAGGCAAATGATCAATAATGTGCTTTTGCATGTGCCAATAGTAATAACGGTGTCTTGTCGTTGGAAACACTGAGTGAATAGCATTACACATTGCTCTATCTTGATCTGTTATAATGACACCTGGTTCAACCCTATGCATACCTTTCAGTCCTTTTTTGAATAACCACAAAAATGTATATTCTTGTTCATCGGCTAATAATGCACAACCAAATAAAGTGGACTGCTTATGGTGATTCACCCGAGTAAATGGAGCAAATGGAGCAAATGGAAGACGGAACTTATTAGTTCTGTACATCACATAAAAAACAATAACATCACTGAATTGCAAATAAGATGCTCTTGATGTTCCATCAGCCCATAAAACACTCATCATTTGTCCACTACTGTCTACTTCTATTGCAAAATAAAATTCTGGATCATTCGCTGTCTTACTCTGAAAATGTCGAATGATAGATATGCATTCATGACCAATATTGTTGTCTCTTTGGGTTCTGATATGATCAATACACTGTTATGGTGTCACTAATTCACCTTCTCTTCCATTGGTTGCATTAATGATACGAGAAATAGTGGAAGGAGGCATACCTTCTTCTTGTAGACTCTCAATAAGTTTTTTACATCTTTGAGTTTTATGAAATTGTTGATGTGATCTGTACATTTTTGCTTTGTCTGGACTACCCAACACATGATTTGTATGTTCTTCAGTATACCCCGTGACCTCCCACGATTTGTCCTCTATTAATTTAATTTACATCATTGCTTTACATCCCACTCGGGTCTCTCGCTAAAAAGGGATCTCTATCTTGTCTCTATTAGATCTATAGCCCTCCTTATCACAAACAAACTTCCTATCTATCATATCTTTAGTCTTACGAGAGTAATTTATCGTGCTCTTCCTTATTCCAATACCAATCAACAATGCATAATAGTTATAATAGTTATAAGCTTCTTCACAAGTATTGAACTTCATTCCTAGTAGTGGTTTAGGAGCATTTTTAATATTGGCCATAATTTTACTTCCAATAGCACTTGATTTTCCCATTCCAAACTCTACACTAGTTAAATTTATTTCCTCCATTCCGAACTCTCCTATTCCCATGCCTGTTATGTAGGAAAGAGGGAAACTGGAATAAGTGATTAACAATAACAAAATAATGTAAAACATTAAATCACTAAATTAGTGTTGCATTTATGTTACTCAATAAAATTGTTCTGTGCAATATTCATGCTTCAATGATGAACCGGGATTTGAGCATATAGGCAGCTACATTTGCAACTAATTCATCAGATTCATCTTAAAACTAAATTTGCAACAAACAATTTCACCCTCAAATTGATCAGTTGAAGATCACAAAGATCTAAACAACCCAAAACAAAAACTTCAATTCAAGCATAAAAGCATCTGCTCGACGGCGAGATCAACATAAAAGCATGGAAATTTTGTCAACTTTAGAAATCTTAAAGAAGCATTGGCTGAGCATTCGTAGAACATAATAATAAGTTGGATACAAATATTGGATTACTGGTCGAAACAATAACATAATAATCAATGTAAAATTGAAAACCATCAAAAGCTTTTAGGTGCATCATTAATTGTTAAATGTGAAATTATCAGGGCAAAAGAACAAAATAATTCTTTCATACTATAGGAAGCATCAGGTGGGGGGTTGAAAGTTGAAACAAAGGTCAAGCTCAGAATACCAATGATGGCGATGAGACCGATGAGGAAGAACACACGGGGGTTGTTCGGTGGGGGACGGAGGGAGATATCGAGAGAGAGGGTTTGAGTTATTACCTGCATCGGCGTCGATGTCGAGAGAGAGAGGGTCTTCGACGCGGCGTTGGTGTCGAGAGAGGGAGGAGGGAGGGTCTTCGGCGGGGGGAGAGGGAGATAGGAAATTTGGGGAATTTTTGGGATCTGTCTTGGGGTCAGGGGGATAGGGTTTGTGAAGAGTTTTTGGGTCACGAGAGGGAAAAGTGGTGGATTTTTACAAAAATACACAAGCAGCGCACGG
>NC_033798.1:2738056-2738764 GCF_001876935.1 Asparagus officinalis | reverse complement strand
CATTATATGTGTATTTTGATAAAATACTATATTCATTGTTTATAGACTTCATAACAATAGCTTACATCTCTCTTCAAGTCTATACAATTATTTTGTAATGTTTCAAAACAAGGTTTAGCCTAAATGTCAAAATTCATATGTTTACATTTTCGTGTTTTGGACTATTTTGTAAAATAATGATATTTCTCATTTGGGAAGTCCTTTTTGTAAACCAGTTTTTGTAGCATGTTTATTATCATGTCTACAATCATTCCCCAAAGTTTTATATTTTTTTAAATTTATTTGATATTTTTAAATAGTATTTTAAAATCAAAAAACTGTTTAAAACTGTAAAATTTTATATATCAGTTCACGGTCGACCGCCACGGTCGACCGCGCCTGAGTTCTTTCATCAGTGGGCAGTAGAGACTTTCACGGTCGACCGCTGCGGCCGACCGTGACCGTCACGGTCGACCGCCGAAGTCTCTGGAGCTTTTCCTGTTTTTTTTGTTGCTCGCGGTCGACCGCCGTTTATCCCAACGGCTCTTTTGGTACAGAATCAGATTTCTGATTCTTGGGTTGTTTGGTCTTTTCCCTTAGGGTTTTTGTTGTTGCTTCCTCTTCCTATATAAACCCCAAACCCCCTTCTAGTTTATTAATCAATGGGATGTTTTAAACAAGTTTATAAAAGTTTTAACAGGGGTTTAAGTTTGGTTTAAAGCTGTTTTG
>NC_033798.1:2723297-2737056 GCF_001876935.1 Asparagus officinalis | reverse complement strand
AGGTTAGACCAGCGAGTTTTAAACAGAACGCCGAGGTCACACCCGCGTCTCAAGTTCAAAATGTAGGGTCCACCCCCAACATTCTAGAAGCAGGATTATGACGCATACCTTCACAAAGGTCCTACGTGGCAAATCCCTTCAACCAAGATGCCTTCAAAGCAAGTGCAGAGAACGACTCCTTTACGACAAGGAATCAACGGCTCTAAGATCAGAGTTAAGATCCAAAGTATTCCGAAAATTCGTCCCAGTCAACCGCGAACTTTCGAAAACTTTGGAGGGGGTTCTGTAGGCTGTCTAAAAATCACAATAGATAGCTTATCCCCCATCAACCACCGATGATGGAAGTTACAATCTGACGACTTCCAGAAGACTACAATTTGAAGACTTTCACATAGATCGCTGAAGGTTATAATCTGACGACCTTCACGACAACTGATGAAAGCCCCAATTCAACAGCCTTCACAATCAACATCGGGAGTTACAATCTGACGACTCTCATATTCTCAAGGAGCCAAGACGAAGATTACAAGACAATGATCTTTGCAACGCTATGACAAAAAGAGATTACTTGGTGATAATCTCTGCAAGGCAAGACGCGGAGGTCCTCCCCGTATTTCAACATCAAAACGCCAGGGTCGAACCCCGCGTTACAACATCAAAACACCAAGGTCGAACCCGCGTTACAACATCAAAACGCCAGGGTCAAACCCCGCGTTACAACATCAAAACGCCAAGGTCGAACCCGCGTTACAACATCAAGACGCGGAGGTCTTCCCCGTGTTACAACATCAAAACGCCAGGGTCGAACCCCGCGTTACAACATCAAAACACCAGGGTCGAACCCCGCGTTACAACATCAAAACACCAAGGTCAAACCCGCGTTACAACATCAAAACGCCAGGGTCGAACCCCGCGTTATAACATCAAAACGCCAGGGTCGAACCCGCGTTACAACATCAAAACGCCAGGGTCGAACCCGCGTTACAACATCAAAACGCTAGGGTCGGACCCGCGTTACAACAAGCTAAACGTGAGCGACCCTCGCGTTCTTAGGGGTCCAGCCAACACCGACCCCCGCGTTTCTAAGCTACAACAAACCAAAACGCGAGCGACCCTCGCGTTCATCAATGTTCAGCCAACACCCAACTTCGCGTCTCAATTCTAAGAGGCGAAGTTGGGTTCTGAACGCCAGATTGGGCGTTTTGACTTGTTCAAACACAAGCCGAACGGCCTCAAAACTGTTATCCCACGTTCTGAGGGATTTTCGCCCATTTAGGAGCGGATTTAGAGGGCAGTTACAACCTCTTATCCCCCTATAAAAGCGAGTAAACTCAACTGAGTTAAAGGTTGGATTTTCTTGGCTTGGATCGACCATTGGAGACAGGTTTTTGAGGAGGTCGACATCATCTTCCAACGAAGATCATCTTCAACTTCAGCAACAGAGAGCATTGATCCTTGGCTATTAACCGAACTTTCGGTTCAAATCAACTCTTTTTCAAGAGTTCAAACTCGATCAGAGTTATCAACTAACTTTCGGTTCAAATCAACTCTTTTTCAAGAGTTCAAACTCGATCAGAGTTATCAACTCATTAAGAGTTTTAAACTTGCCACGCAAGTTCTCCACAACGTCAAATCGTGAAGAGAAGACGTCGTTCCAGTGAATCAAGACGTGCGGATCGTCAACGGAGAGCAAACTCGACACGAGCATTCGAGGGAGGCACTCCATCGCCACCGTGAAGAACCCAGTTTTAAACAAAGGGGAGAACCAAATTCGTTCTCCTCTCTTTTGTAATCAAGTTGTAATCGGAATCAAAGAAATACAAATCAAATTTTCTTTATTCTCTTCTTTGATTGTAACCGAGATCAAAGGAATCAAAGTCACATTTTCTTTATTCTCTTCTTTGCAATTTTCTCAACATACAAAAGATGGCGACTCCGCTGGGGACAATCTTCTCTGACGAAGAAGTGGTGGTGCAATCCGATGTTCATCTCAGTTCGATTAAGCCAAGTTCGAAGAGACCCTCTCTTTTGGATCCCTTAGCCCCAAGGCCAAGCGTGGTGTCCGCAAGATCTCAAAGGAGGTCAAATCTGTTGTTGAAACGCCAAAGAAAGTCCTCTCCTTTGGCCAAAATTCGTCGAACAGCCCCTCCGCTCCAGGAGCGGGCTCGGCCTCTGCTGAACTCGCACAGCGAGTTGAATATCCCACCTCCGCGTCAGCACGACGTGCTACAGGCCATAAACGGCCTATAGAGGAGACCAGCTCCATAAACGTCAACGACGTTGCTGCAAAAGCCTTGAAACAGGCCAAGAAGAACGCTGCTCGTCGAAGAAGAAGGTCTCAGCGTGCTACAGGCCATAAACGGCCTATAGAGGAGACCAGCTCCATAAACATCAACGACGTTGCTGCTAAAGCCTTAAAACAGGCCAAGAAGAACGCTGCTTGTCGAAGAAGAAGGTCTCAGCGACGAGCACAACTTCGAAAAAGTCAATCCTCCAACCAACGCGAACTTCGCGTTCGTGAGCCCAAACGCGACCCTGAGCCCAAACATGAGCTTCGCGAGAACCAGACTGAACGCGGCCCTCAATGGCGCGTTTTACAGCCAAAACGCGAACCTCGAGCTTTCGTTGAACGCGAACTGCAACTTCGCGTTTCCCAGTCAAAATACGACCCTCGCGTCGACAATGAAGAACGCGACCCTCATGTCGCCAAACCAAAATGTGACCTTCGCGTTTCAAGTGCCAGACGCGACCCTCACGTTTCAAGTGCCGAACGCGACCTTCGCGTTTCAAATGCCAAACGCGACCCTCGCGTCCCAAGTTCCAAATCCAATACCGCGCCTGGTGTATATGCCAAAACGCGACCTTCGCGTTTCAAATGCCAAACGCGACCCTCGCGAGACCCCCGAATACTCTACGTAGCGCGACTAGGTTGAGGGGCGGATATAAGAAGTTTATGGATTCAAGGCATCTCAATCAGATCCATATTCACCAAGAGCCAGTCCTGTCCAATCATGGACTGGGGGTTCCAGTTCAAACCTCACAATCAGTGAGTAATTCTCCTCGAATCTTTATAACAGATTCGAGAGAGTTCACATCGAGAGAAAGATCGATGCAACAAGTCATTCGTTCATTTTAATGTGAACGACTGATTCCTACGGTCCTCTCGGGACGCCAATGCTGCTCATATGCGGCCCAACTGCTGGTGTTCAACCAATTTACGAACGTTGCTTTACCCAACCAACGACGGCGTTCACACAAGAAGAAGACTTCTGAGGATGAATACCTTAGAGTCACTTCTAACATGATCGGCAGAGGGAGATCATCAGTTCCTAGTTCCGATGAGTCAGAGAACGATCAGTCTCCTGGCTTGAAAGACTTCCTGAATAAGTCTGATGGAGTTTATCAACATACTCGGACGCGAACAGGAGCCATTCCCCCTGTCAACTATCGGAGTTTAGCCAGGGGAACCAATTCCAATGATGAACACTCAGCCATTGCAGAGTCCCAGTCATCAAGCTCTTTTGTTGAACATGAGAGCTACGCTTATATGACGGGAAACCATGAAGATCTCGCGAAGAGACTTGATGAGCAGGAGGCCATGCTCAAATCTCAGCAAGAGGCCATCAATGAACTCCTGGCCCTGTTGACTCAACTCGTCGCAGACAAGGCCAAATCTCAGAAGACAGATTCGCCACTCAGGCAAGAATCTTCCCGAAGGGAAAGAACGTCTTCGTCCCGACCTCACACAAGCAAAGGGAAGGGAAAAATGGTTGATGACACGGCTTCTGACCAAGAAGCCCACAACCTGGAATCTTCCTCTGATGAAGGAAGAGAGACGGAGTATGAGCAAAATCCTCAGTCGGCTAAAATCGAGGAATTGGAAGCCCGCCTCAATGTCATTGCTAACAGAAGCGAGCTCCAAGATGAGGGAGTTGTCAGGCCCTACCCTGCCGAATGGGACGCAGCCCCTTATCCTCCAAAATTTGAAGTCCCGACGCTACAAGCTTTTGACGGCACGGGATCACCGAACCAACATATCTATCATTTCAAGTCACAGACTGGGAATGTGATATCAAACGACGCCATACTGGCTCGATTATTCATTCCACAAAACTATCACGTTAACAGTTACCTCTGATAGTCAAACTCATCAGATAATGGCCTACCAGGTGATGTGCCTCTATTTCGACTTCATGGATAGTGCCTCACTAGGCAATGTGCCTTGTCTACCTCTTTTTCTTCCCCTGCTAAGTCTTAATCAAGACTGGGGGTTGGTGACTCGGAATCCACTGGATTAAGAGTAACGAATCTTTCACCTCGGCGAGTTAACATTACACTTCTGACGATCATCACCCTCACAGAGTATGAATGCAGCTTGCATCACTCCCAATTTGTCACTGGATTAAGAGTAACGAATCTTTCACCTCGGCGAGTTAACATTACATTCTGACGATCATCACCCTCACAGAGTATGAATGCAGCTTGCATCACTCCCAATTTGTCACGTTAATAATACACCTCTGACAATCAACTTATCAATCCTTGTCAATAGGATGATAGGTCCTCAAAATTGCGCAAATCGCAATCTTCCCTAGCAAGACACTAAGTCTTCAAAATCTTGCTCAAATCATGAGCATCACAATTCATCGTTCTGATGACAAACTCACTTAGCAATTCTCCCCAGCGAGACGCTAGTCCCCAAAATCTTGTTCAAATCACAAGCACACAAATCCTGTCATGTTAACACTAAACCTCTGACAAATCTACTTATCAATCCTCGTCAATAGGATGATAAGTCCACAAGGTTGCTCCAATCGCAACACATTCCTGTCACGTTAACATTAAACCTCTGACAACAATTCACTTATCCGTTAACATTACACCTCTGACAAAACCCCACTTATCAATCCTCGTCAATAGGATGATAAGTCCCCAAAGTTGCTCCAATCGCAACACAAATCCTGTCCCGATCGCAACACAAATCCTGTCACGTTAACATTACACCTCTGACAAAACCTCACTTATCAATCCTCGTCAATAGGATGATAAGTCCACAAAGTTGCTCCAATCGCAACACATTCCTGTCACGTTAACATCAAACCTCTGACAATCCACTTATCAATCCTCTTCAATAGGATGATAAGTCCCCAAAGTTGCTCCAATCGCAACATCATCCTGTCACGTTAACATCAAACCTCTGACAATCCACTTATCAATCCTCTTCAATAGGATGATAAGTCCCCAAAGTTGCTCCAATCGCAACATCATCCTGTCACGTTAACATCAAACCTCTGACAATCCACTTATCAATCCTCGTCAATAGGATGATAAGTCCACAAAGTTGCTCCAATCGCAACATCCTCCTGTCACGTTAACACTAAACCTCTGACAATCCACTTATCAATCCTCGTCAATAGGATGATAAGTCCACAAAGTTGCTCCAATCGCAACATCCTCCTGTCACGTTAACACTTAACCTCTGACAATCCACTTATCAATCCTCGTCAATAGGATGATAAGTCCACAAAGTTGCTCCAATCGCAACATCCTCCTGTCACGTTAACATCACACCTCTGACACAATCCACTTATCGACTCTCTCTAATAGAGCGATAGGTCCTCAAAGTTGCCTTGATCGCAACAATCAACTTATCGACTCTCTTCAATAGAGCGATAGGTCCACGAACCAGTCAAGTTAACATCACACCTCTGACGACCAAACCAACTTATCGACTCTCTTCAATAGAGCGATAAGCCCATAAAATACTGTTAGGTTAACATCACACCTCTAACAGTCAAATCCTCCCCAATGAACTTGTTAATCCTTTTTCAACAAGAATAGCAAGTTTTCATTATAAAATCCCCAGTGGATTAAAGATTTTCTGGAATTATCCTAGTGATAATAAAGAAAATTTCTGAATTTCACTCTAAGTGAAAACTCATGCCAAGTTAATATTACACCTCTGGCACTTCTAATTTTCTTTCAGTGTTTCGAATAACACAGGAAGAAACAGTGACAAAGTCTATGTATTCAATATCGTAGCCAGTGATTATCATTAAATTGATAATCTCTGAATCCATACATTGCATGTATGGGGAATTTTATCCCGAATCCTAAGAAGGGATAAGTCAACGCCTAATACGCGTTGCCGGTGAGTCTTTGACCGTAAAAAGGACAAAAGTCTACGTATTCAACATCGTAGCAGGTCGTTATTAATAACGCCGAAATCCATGCCTCACACGCATGGGGGACTTTATCTCGATCCCTGATTAGAGATAAGTCTGCATCTAACACATGCTGCCGGGTAGCGCATTCCCGCAATAATGGCAAAGTCTACGTATTCAATATCGTAGCCAGTGATTATCATTAAATTGATAATCTCTGAATCCATACATTGCATGTATGGGGAATTTTATCCCGAATCCTAAGAAGGGATAAGTCAACGCCTAATACGCGTTGCCGGTGAGTCTTTGACCGTAAAAAGGACAAAAGTCTACGTATTCAACATCGTAGCAAGTCGAGGTTGTTATTAATAACGCCAAAATCCATGCTTCACACGCATGGGGGACTTTATCTCGATCCCTAATTAAAGATAAGCCTACGCCTAACACGCGTTGCCGGTGAGTCTTTGACCGTAAAAAGGACAAAAGTCTACGTATTCAACATCGTAGCAGGTCGTTATTAATAACGCCAAAATCCATGCCTTACACGCATGGGGAACATTATCCCAAATCCTAAGCAGGGATAAGCCTACGCCTAACACGCGTCGCCGGTTAGTCTTTTTCCGTAAAAATGACAAAGTCTATGTATTCAAAATCATAGCATCAAGTCTAAGAGAGTTCATTCTCTTAGCACAACGTTACATGTGGAACGGACTTAGACAATCCACAGTCTATGTATTCAAAAATCATAGTGTTAAGTCTAAAAGAATTCATTCTTTAGCACAACGTCACATGCAGAACAGACTTAAACAATCTGCATGCTAGCCCGACTCAAACGGTAGTCGGTAAAGGCTTATCAAATCCGTTGATGGCTGAGGGTTTGCCAAAAATCCTATGCATATTTGTAAATCCATTAGCTTAATGGATGTGAGCCGAGACTTGAAACGAATAAGCTGAAGACAAGTCTCAAAGACTTAGTCAAAAACGCATGAAAGTCACCTCCGCGTCTCACATCGAAACGTCAAGGTCAGACCAGCGTCGAAAAAACGATAACGCCGAGGTCAGACCCGCGATGCAAAGATGATAACGCCAAAGTCATAGCCGCGTTTCAAGTCAAAATGCCGAGGTTAGACCAGCGATGCGAAAACAAAATGCCGAGGTTAGACCAGCGAGTTTTAAACAGAACGCCGAGGTCACACCCGCGTCTCAAGTTCAAAATGTAGGGTTCACCCCCAACATTCCAGAAGCAGAATTATGACGCATACCTTCACAAGCAAGTGCAGAGAACGACTCCTTTACGACAAGGAATCAACATCTCTAAGATCAGAGTTAAGATCCAAAGTATTCCGAAAATCCGTCCCAGTCAACCGCGAACTTTCGAAAACTTTGGAGGGGGTTCTGTAGGCTGTCTAAAAATCACAATAGATAGCTTATCCCCCATCAACCACCGATGATGGAAGTTACAATCTGACGACTTCTAGAAGGCTGTAATCTGAAGACTTTCGCGACAACTGATGGAAGCTCTACTTTAACAGCCTTCACAATCAACATCGGGAGTTACAATCTAACGACTCTCATATTCTCAAGGAGCCAAGACGAAGATTACAAGACAATGATCTTTGCAACGCTATGACAAAAGAGAATTATTTGGGTGATATCTGTGGCATGGTAAGACGCGGAGGTCTCCGCATATTTCAACATCAAAACGCCAGGGTCGAACCCGCGTTACAACATCAAAACGTCAGGGTCGAACCCGCGTTACAACATCAAGACGCGGAGTCGAACCCCACGTTATAACATCAAAACGCCAGGGTCGAACCCGCGTTACAACATCAAAACGCCAGGGTCGAACCCGCGTTACAACATCAAAACGCTAGGGTCGGACCCGCGTTACAACAAGCTAAACGTGAGCGACCCTCGCGTTCTTAGGGGTCCAGCCAACACCGGCCCCCGCGTTTCTAAGCTACAACAAACTAAAACGCGAGCGACCCTCGCGTTCATCAATGTTCAGCCAACACCCAACTTCGCGTCTCAATTCTAAGAGGCGAAGTTGGGTTCTGAACGCCAGATTGGGCGTTTTGACTTGTTCAAACACAAGCCGAACGGCCTCAAAACTGTTATCCCACGTTCTGAGGGATTTTCGCCCATTTAGGAGCGGATTTAGAGGGCAGTTACAACCTCTTATCCCCCTATAAAAGCGAGTAAACTCAACTGAGTTAAAGGTTGGATTTTCTTGGCTTTGATCGACCATTGGAGACAGGTTTTTGAGGAGGTCGACATCATCTTCCAACGAAGATCATCTTCAACTTCAGCAACAGAGAGCATTGATCCTTGGCTATTAACCGAACTTTCGGTTCAAATCAACTCTTTTTCAAGAGTTCAAACTCGATCAGAGTTATCAACTCATTAAGAGTTTTAAACTTGCCACGCAAGTTCTCCACAACGTCAAATCGTGAAGAGAAGACGTCGTTCCAGTGAATCAAGACGTGCGGATCGTCAACGGAGAGCAAACTCGACACGAGCATTCGAGGGAGGCACTCCATCGCCACCGTGAAGAACCCAGTTTTAAACAAAGGAGAGAATCAAATCTGTTCTCTCCTCTTTTGTAATCAAGTTGTAACCGAGATCAAAGGAATCAAAGTCACATTTTCTTTATTCTCTTCTTTGCAATTTTCTCAACATACAACACTAAACAAATCATGCACAGAAAATAGTCCATTTCTTTTTGGACGAAGTTCCTGATTACTGTAGCAAATTTTCTGTAGCAGAAATACTATGATGGAAATTACTGTAGCTTAAGTGTACATGTTTCTGCTTCCGGCGTTTTTTCGACGCGTTCGGCGTTGAGCGGCTGGTGCTGGATGTCAACATTCATCATTAGCTGAAAATATATATAATTGTACTGACAAAAAACAAAACAATTGCATAAATACCCATTCATTTTCATCTCTCCAAATCAAAGAAGAAACCCAAAACTAAGAACCTGTAAACTCAGTTCTCAGTTTCAAACCCAGTTAACCCATCTTCTCTAAGGGGATCTTGTCAAAGAAAAACAAGCCCAAACTCTTTTTACCAGCTTCCAAACTCTCTCCAAAACATCTCTTCCTCCTCTCAAAACGTTCTTGTAGCATCTAAACTTTTCCTGTGGCATTGGTGAAGAGGAAATAGAGTGTTTCCTATGACATTTGTTGAGAAGGGATAGCAGATGCAGTGAAGGGGGATCTCACACGAATGTTGTTTGGGATTATCAGCGACATCGAGGAAAGATTACCTTTATCCAAACCTTCCCTATATTTTAGGTTGAAATTTTAAGAAGTTAAGAACGATATTTTTCTTGCGTAAGCTTACTATGATGTCAAAATTTTGATTTTAATGAATAAAATCCTTGAAGCGTAAATTTTGATAATCATGTTAATGCTAGAACTACAATTTCTTTGATGATAAAACTATAATTTCTGTTGGAATTAGATTTATGATCATGATCATTAAGATTTATATAAATTTCGTTTTAAAATTGTAAACTAAGTTTTAACATGTAAAAATCCTAGTTTATTTGATTATTTTGAGTTCTTCTTGTAAACCAATCATGCTAAAACCTAATATTGTGATATCTAGGATTCAAATCAAGTTTTAAAATGAATTACATCTCTTTTCATCTATAATTCTATCATACTTTAATAATCAATTTTGTTTATATATGAGAAATTAAAGAGATTTACTAGTGGTATAAATATTCTGCAGAAAACTACCGCACGGGTATAATCTTTAACTAAAAACTGGGTATAGCAAATGAACTCTAAATTAAACTAAACTAGTTCCAAATGAAAGATATGTGAATCTAGTTTCTAAAACAGAAACCATTTTTAAAAAGAGTTTGTATAGAGAAAGATACACTCTTTTTATTAATGACATGTTCTGCAGAAAACTACTACATGTGTATGATCTTCAACTGAAAACTGGGTATAGAAATTGAACTTCAAACTGAACCAAACTAGTGCCGATTGAAATATATGTGAATCTAGTTTTCAAAACAGAAAACTATTCCTAAAAATAGTATTTCTAGAGAAAGATATGCTCGTTTTACTAATAGCAATCCCGACCACTTTCTGGGCAACATTTGCCCAGTTTTGAATTATTTTCTTGAGTCTGTTTTTGCTCCATTGTTGAGGTGCGATTTTGGAGTACGAGTCACTGGATATTACACTACAGTCATGAACATGTCGTACTATGCATTTGAGTATCCTAATAGGATTACGACGTTTTAGTCTATTTGTAATTGAGTAGTGAGTTAATACACCGTAAATGATACTGCGGTGAGTCTCACTCCATTACACATTTTGTTTCCGTACGAGGGTACGCAGAGGTCGGTGAACCTATGATAGTTATTTATCTGCACGAGCGTGTGAAGAGGTTGATGAACCTATGATAGTTGTTTATCCGCACGAGCGTGCGAAGAGGTCGATGAACCTATGATACTTGTTTATCTGCACGAGCCTGCGAAGAGGTCGGTGAACCTATGATTTCGTTTCCACGTAGTTTGTGTAGAAATCTATATACTCATCTTGTTGATTTTGTTGGCCTTCTTGTTTTGATGATGATTTACAAACAATTTACATCTAATATTGTTTGTCTAGTGTTTGTGTTTTATATTTATTCTAGACAAATAGTATGTTGGAGGATGGATGGAATAGAGCTTCAACGATCATATCCAATGGAGGTTGGAGGAATCGTGGTTGAAGCTACGCAATCCAAAGTTAAAGATTCAAGTTCTAGCTTCATCCGCGAGTGTTCCAAGTTGAGCTCAATGAAGATCAAGAGTGTTTGGGTAATGTAGTTTAGGTTTTATATTATGTGTGTTAGATACTATAAGCTCAATATCATATACACACATATTTTATTGGTTTCCTTGTATATATATGTGGTCATATATATATACAACACAAGTTTTGGTTTATATATATATACATAGTTATATATATATACACACACAATTTAGTTTTTGGTTTCCATGTATATATATATATATATATATAATATATATATAATATATATATATATATATATATATATATATATATATATATATATATATAGTTATTGTTTGCGTCAAAATTGGTTTTGTCATGGAATTTCATTATATCTTCAGTCGATTACAATAAATTCAAAAGAAATGCCTTTTTATAAGACTTCTTTTACACAACAAAATAAAAATTACAAACTCTTGGAAACAAACGCCAGGATCGTTGTTTGGATCACTGCTTGCGTGGGATCTTTGCCTGGTGCCGGGGGTGCGTTAGCCCGTGGACCACCAAATCACAGATTCTGATCGAATCGTGAGGGGTTTATGATTCTGACTTCGTTTATCGAAGTGAGAAACTTTGAAACGATATCTTATCAAGGTAAGATAGTCGTTCTTCTTGAAATCAAGTCAAAGCCTGAATATCAAGGAGGTGTCCAGAAGCTCGAGTACTCTGCCCTCTCTGCTCTGGAATCAGCCTATGGATGCTCTCTGATCAGCCTCGGATCTCTGCTGGAAGCCCCCTCTCAAAATCGCATTCAGGGGTTATTTATAGCCCATGGGAACACTTGGGCGAAAACAGTCTCGCGAGACAGCATTTGCTGTCTCGCGCTGTCGAGACAGTATTTGCCTGTCTCGACGGGCGAGACAGTGTTTGCTGTCTCGGCCCGCGAGACAGTAAATGCCTGTCTCAGAAACAGTAACGGTCAGGCAGTTTTTGTTTTAACTGCCTTCCCACGTTTCAACTCCGTTATTTTGGCAGTTATCAACGTGATTCTCGCCCGACGTTTCCCATGTTCTTGAACAGTTAGTGGCCACGTGTAGGGAGTTACAAAGGCGGTTTTGACCATCTGAAAGCTTTCTCACGCGCGAGACAGTAAATTCTGTCTCGCACGGGCGAGACAGTAAAGACTGTCTCCGTGGGCGAGACAGTAAGGACTGTCTCGCATGGGCGAGACAGTAAAAGTCTGTCTCGCCAGCGAGACAGTAAGACTGTCTCGCGTGGGCGAGACAGTAAAAGTCTGTCTCGCCGCGCAGACAGTAAAGACTGTCTCGCAGTGGGCGAGACAGTAAAAGTCTGTCTCGCCAGCGAGACAGTAAAAGACTGTCTCGCGCGGCGAGACAGTCAAGTCTGTCTCACGTCCGAGACAGCCCATACTTGTGCTTCTCTGCCTTTTTGAGCCTGTATTCGGATATCTCTCAGTATTTTTTGACGCCTACAAATACCCTTCCAAAGTATTCCAGACTCAATCTTTTATAGAGGAGTTCTGGGATGCTTTGGATAGATAGGTCTTACTTTATGATGGCTTCAATACTTGATCTCTTTGTCTCTCAGTCTATTCGGTGCTTTTGTAGAATAGCTAAGATTCTTTCGGCATGGCGTTCATCGCTTGACCGGTTGGTCGAGATCTTGAATTGAAGCTGGATTTGTACTTGTGAATTCAGCTTTTATCATCAAATTGATCCCGCATTGTTAATCATCGTATCAGTCTTCATAGGAACACAGTTTATACTCATGTATTTTTTGAGTTCTCAGGAAATGGTTTAACTCGTATACCCGTTGGGAGGTAGCCAGGTTTTCTTAAGAATATTTTAAGTGATATTCTCCAAAAACTTCCTGTGAGGGTAAGAAACTGTTTAGACTCGTGTAGCTATTGAGTATTCGGGAAATAGTTTAAACTTATATACCCGTTGGGAGTAGCCAGGTTATTCTTAAGAATATTCTGAGTAATATTCTCCAGAAACTTCCTGTTGAGGAGGAATACAGTTTAGACCTGTGTACCTATTGGAGTATTTCAGGTTATTTCTTAAGAATATTCTGAGTAATATTCTCCAGAAACTTCCTGTTGAGATTAGGAAACATGTTAGACTCGTGTACCTATTGGAGTATTCAGGTTATTCTTAAGAATATTCTGAGTGATATTCTCCAGAACTTCCTGTGTGAGATTAGGGAAACAGTTAGACTCGTGTACCTATTGGAGTATTCAGGTTATTCTTAAGAATATTCTGAGTGATATTCTCCAGAATTCCTGTTGAGATTAGGGAAACAGTTTAGACTCGTGTACCTATTGGAGTATTCAGGTTATTCTTAAGAATATTCTGATGATATTCTCCAGCAACTTCCTGTTGAGATTAGGGAAACATTTAGACTCGTGTACCTATTGGAGTATTCAGGTTATTCTTAGAATATTCTGAGTGATATTCTCCAGAAACTTCCTGTTGAGATTAGGGAAACAGTTATAGACTCGTGTACCTATTGGGGTATTCAGGTTATTCTTAAGAATTTCTGACGCTGATATTCTCCAGAAACTTCCTGTTGAGTTAGGGAAACAGTTTAGACTCCTTGTGTACCTATTGGAGTATTATGGTCTCTATCTTTTTGTTTGGTAGACATGAACCCGTTGATGGAGAGGAAGAATTTTATTATTCTATCTCCTGGTCTCTTTTTGTTGGTAGAGATGAACCCGCAGATCGGAGAGGAAGAATTTTATATTCTATCTCTGGTCTCTTATTTGTTGGTAGAGATAAACCCGCAATCGGAGAGGAAGAATTTTATATATCCTATCTCCCTGGATCTCTC
>NC_033798.1:2673611-2722297 GCF_001876935.1 Asparagus officinalis | reverse complement strand
AATCATATAGATCAAAATGAACGGAGTGGATCAAGTAAATTGATTGCATATAATCTAATTTTCAAGGTGCATCCTTAGGTTTAATCTAAGGTGGCTCCTTAGGTACATGTTTCCCTATATATATACACCTTTATTCTCATTGAAACAAAAAAATATTCAAAATTTGTATTTCTAGAAGTTTGTATTGAGCATCGAAAATATATGCAATTTCTTTGTGAAGTAAGACAAGAAGACAAAAGATAAAACTTTTGATGGTATTTTGTGTAATTTAAAACTTTTTATGGTATTTTGTGTAATTTTTTAAACTTTTCGAGTCTTTTTGAAATATTTCATGTATTATAATATGTTAGCTATGTATGATTTCTTAATCTTATTTTTTAAGTTGTTGAGCTATATAAGTTATAATTAGTATTAGGATAGATTATGATTCAAATGAAATATTCAAAATAGTATTTCATCTATATTATTAATCTTATTTTTTTAAATTGTTGAGCTATAGATAGTTGATAGTTCACTTGGGATTAGTATAAGATATAATTAGAATTAGGATAAATTAAGATTTAAATAAAATATTTAAAGTAATGAAGGGTAATATTGACAATGAAAAGCTTTTTCCGAACCCGTGTTTTTAAAGAGAGTATGAAGTATGATGATTTTACACATTATGAGCTACACGATCTTTCAATGTTTCAAATTTCAGTTATTGTTTTGCTTTTTCTACTCAATCCCCGTTCCCCACCCCCACCCCCCAAATTTTTTCTCCATTTAAAATTAATGAGGACATTCTGTCTGATTTTGATTATGCATTTACAAATTACCTCGACAACACTGTAATACTTACTATTGTGAATTGCTCGTGATATACAAATCATACAAAGTAAGACTAGATATCAGAAAACCCCCATAACTTTGGATGATTATGTGATAGCCCACTATAACTTTGAAAATGTAACAAACTCCCCCCTCAAGTTTAGGGATTATTAGGTAACCCTTTTTAACATTGAGATTTTATCAAAAAACTCCCTAAAACACTTCTTAAAACCCCAAAAATTATGTTAATATCTGAAAGTTAAAAGGGAGATTTTTTGATAAATCTTAAAGTTAAAATAGAGTTTTCTAATAATCCTGATTTGGGCCCATATGGCACATGTCACCATTTTATCCATTTGATCAAACATCAAGATCCCACAACCCAGAGGTAAAATTAAGAAGCCCTACGCTCATAAAAGCCCAGCCCTAACCCCGAAAACCTTAAACTTCAAGTGATGAATTGGAAAATTTTGAGGTTTGATTTCTCATTCTCTCTCGATCTTCTTCTATTTTTATTGAAAAATATTCGATTTTGCGATCATTAGGCGCCTTTATTTCCCCCTTTATCTATGAGTTATGATGAGTTTGATTTCTAAGGCGTAGCTTTCATTTTTAAATATCTTTTTTTTACCGAATTAAGGTTTTTATTTATCTAATAAGTAATGGTTGCATATATAAAACAATCATATTTTCATCAAGATGCTGTGATTTTAGAATCTTAGCAGATTAGGGTTTCTGTTGGTTATCAATAGTTCTAATTAATGTCGCATTTTTGGTTAGATAAACGTTAAATTAATGCTGTTAGCATGTATCTTGCAAGTAATTACTGTCAATTTTTACTGAACCATGAAATACTTATCCTTTAAGAATCTCCGATTGGTTTACAGTTTTTTATTCGTGAATGAATAAAGATTTTATATCAAAACATCATCTTATTTTGTCCGGATACTGTATTCTTAGAATTCTTGACGGATTAGGATTCTGTTATTTGTCAGTTGTATAGATAATTGTTTGGTCAGATTAAGTACCTAGGAAACGTTGTTCCTTCAGTAACTTGCAACTACCAATTTCATTTTTCGTTGAAATTTTCTTTTCTGGAAGTCAATTTGTTATGTATCACTATGATTAATAATGTCAGTTTCCTGTAATATATAACTTTTTTTTATGTGGGCACTTTATTCGTCTTGTAGACAATAAGTCATGTACCCTTCAAAGGGAAGTGGTGCATATGGGCAGCAGCCATATTCTGGTCAACAGTCATATGGGCAAATTGTGAGCATCCAACTTACTATGATTAGATTTCTTAATTTTTTTGCTACATTTTTTTTGATATTATTTGCATTTTGTTTTCTTGACTTGCTATTTTATTTGAAGCCCGGAGCTGGTAATGCGGGAGCTCAACATGCTATGGCATCTAGGCAATCGATGATGGGGGCTATGCAAGAAGCTGATGTTAGTGGATATAGAACTCAGTCTGCACAAGGGACTCAATATGGAGGGCCTTATGCTTCTGTTTATGGGTCCACAGCTTTGACCAGTTCCCATCAGGTTGTTGCCAATACTGTCTTGCATTTAGTTCGCGTGTCTTGATTCTGTTAGCTACTTCGCCCATGTTTTATTCCATTGTGGAGTGAGTGAAATAGTATGTATTTATTTCGATGCTTGTTTTGGGATTTGCATAGAATAAGACTTCCATATACTGCATATACCAACAATAAATGCTTGATATTAATGCTGATCAATGATTTCAGAGAAAAGTTTATGTTGGAGCGGTTGAGGTGATAAAGTCTGTTATTTTGACTTAACCAGTTACTTGTAGTGTAGATTAAGCTGAGTAGCTAGGTCACGAGTAAAGAACATATTTAATGATGTCTTAGAAGATCAGACAGTAATTTGGTCTTTGGTATTGTATGAGTGAACATGTATTTAGAGATGAAGATCTCTACTAGCAAAGAAAATAATTATTAGAAAGTGAAAATACTTCGAGTATATTAAGTACATAAATAATGCTAAGGAATAGGCTTTTTGTTTGGTTTGTTCTTTATTATCTTCTGAGATTGACAATGTGTATTCCTATTTGAGGTGGTTATATGGAACATTAGATTTTTGTTTTGTTTGGCCATTGATCAAATCACTAATATAATTTGATTACTCTTCAACTTAAAATGTCAGCATGACTGACCAGTCACTTCTTTGACCAATTAGAAGATTAATTTGTACATGAGGAAGCCTTTCTGTCACTATAATATAAGTTTCCTTCATACCCTGGAAAGATTAAGCAACCAGATGGATTCTTCCTTCTCCAAGCTTTCTTAGTCTCGCATACACTACTAAACAACGATAATGAGCTAAACAACCCTATTTTCGACTCTTATCCCATACTTTCTTAATTATATTTGCTTTTTTATTGTTCATCTAGGATATTCCATACATTCTTAATTACCAGTTTCTTCTTGAACTTTTGGATGTCATTAAGCATTGTATGTTTTCTTTCTTTCCTTTAGGGAATATTCTATGAGAACAATTCATGAATTTGGCACCTCCTACTTTTCCCTCCTCTTGCATCCTTTAGTCTTGTTCTTGTGTAGTTTCAGCAAGCGAAATGACCTTGTCTCCTCTGTCAAGTATCAACCATTCATGGGAACAGATCTTTTATGTGACATAATTTGAGTTTTGTACTGCAATCTCTGAGCTGTTTTTTCCTTAACACAGGGAACTGTGCCTTTGGATGTTAACTCCTTTCAAAAGCCTGGAACTCGTATAAATTTCAACTTTTCCATAAGTCAATACATTGCTTTCTCTCGGAGTTACCTTGTTTCACTGTTATAAATAGGTAAATAGCGCCGCTAAGAGTGTTAGCGGTCCCTTCTCGCTACGCTAGTGCCTAATAGTGGTGACAAATTGTGAAATATGCGTTTTCCACTCGCAAAAGCGGCTAATAGCACGCTATAGCAGTGAATAGCGGTGATTGTTGGCAAAATCCGCTTTTTGGCCGCTATTTAAAAGCGGTTTGAGATTACTTTTTTTAAAATTAAATATGACCTGGAATCACTACATCCCACCGCCCCCCATGATTTTCGGCATATTCCCGCCTGACACGTCCTTCAACACTTCCTCTCACCTCCTCTCGTTTTGAGCCCGCCTACTTTCCTCTCACCGCTCTAACTCATCTTCTCTAAGACGATGACTGACTCCTCCACCAGTCGTCTTTGGTATTATGTGACGGTTACATGTCTATTTCATGTTTAGGATCCCTTTTAAGTCATTAAATATGCACTTTTAGATTTTCTATAATTTTCTAGAATTTTTCTTATTATTTTGTACAAATATAAATTAGACCCCTATTTTACCGTGCGCTTTTTACCGCTATTTTACTGCAATAGCCCCAAATAGTCTTAGCAACGTCTCACCACTATGCGATGCTATTCGCTATCGATAACCTTGTCTTGTTTTCAGTGATTCTTAGTATTGAGATGTTTTAGACATGTTTTTCAATTGCTGGCTATCTGTTATTTTTTGCTTCCTGCCCGTCATATGCTCCTACGATATTTGGACATCATTTCTTTTCCAAATCAAGGTTCAAGTTTCTTATAGCGCATAGTAAAGTCGACTCATTATCATGTGTGATTTAGGCATTCATGTGTTCCATGTCATGACTCTTGAAAGTTAATTGTGGAAGATTTGATAGTAGTTCATATATCATTATATTTGGAAGTGATTTTGTATGCTCTTGGCTTATTCTGATCTTGTGAGATTATTCCCTTCCCTACAAAAGAACAAACACATCATCTTAAACTCTTCATGTAGACTGTAGTTTCGAACATGCGGTTAAGTTGAAAAATATAATTGGGAATGGTCAAAAAAATGCTTAATATTGCCTCAGTATGCAGCCATGCATTTTCCATTGGAACCTTAGTATTTATGGCCACACGATATTGTGGAGGAATATCTTTCTGTTGTTCTTGATATATCATTGAATAACATCTTTTGTTGGTTCAGGTTGGTGGTAAGGGTTCTAGTTCATCTAGCCTCCAGGGTCAATATTCTTCAGCATTACCAGAGTCATCTAAGTTCTCATCTGCAGCTCAAGGCTCCAACTTGGGAATGAACAGTGATGATTATGTTTCAGCATCAAGTCGTGTCTATGCTCAGAAAGGGGACCTCTTTACTGGTGTAAAAAATTCTGATTATCCTTCAATAGACAGAAGGCAATATGGTGATCAGGCTGCTTATATGGGAAGGGAACTGGCAAACGATCCAGCTAGACGATATGCAGATTCTGTTTCTATTAGCCAGCAGCATCAGGTAAGTTCTTTAATATTTTTTGATCTGAAAGTTCTTTAATCTCTTTTGGTCTGGTATCTTCTTAGTGGCTATGTTTGATTCTGTAATCTTACCTCTGTTCTTTATATTTTGTTCACACTAGGCTGATATGCACGACCGTTTGGACCAGGTATTGCAGTTATTTTTCTGCTGTTTCTAGTAGATCCTTTATATTCTGAATATGATTAATAACCTTCTTATAAAACTTTTCTAGGCTTCACTGCTTCGACAGCAGCAGATATTGAAGGCTCAGTCACTGCAGTCAGCTTCTGATATAAGGTGTGTTTGACCGATATACTTAAGGCTATAGTTATGAGCTTCCTTTTGTTGGTTACAACGGCTAAACATTTACTTTAGTAATGCTAAATTCTGGCTCCTAGCAACTCTTATGCTCACATAATAAGCCTTGTGCTTTGCTCTGCGTCAGTGTGCACTTTAGTTTCAGATTAGTTTCCGTTATATCCGAGGAATGAGGATAACAAAGATTGCTGCGGCATATTTGCTCTATTATTGTTACCTTATCTGTTTTTGCACTGAGTAGAATATAAATTTCTGGCAGACAAGCTGACTACCTTTCAGCTAGGCCTGCCCCAACTCATCTTGGATCACAAGATTATAATTCATATGGTGGAAGAATGGAGGTTGATCCCCGCAGTTTGCCTATTCTCCCTAACCCTCCTTACGCCGGCCAACCTGCAGCTTCCGTTCTAGGGGGAGCGCCAAGGAGAAATGTGGATGACCTGTATACACAAGGTTCGTCCAGTGCTGCTTATGGTGTGGGTTTGCCCCCTGGTCGGGATTATATCGCTGGGAGAGGCCTTCATGGACAAGCTCTCGAAGCAGATTATCGATCATTATCGCATGTACATCCTAGTCTTGGAGATGATATAAGTGCTTACCGTCGAGAACTTGAAAGGGATGAGGAGCGTCGTAGGGAATTAATCCGGGAGAAAGAGAAAGAACGAGAAAGGGAGGAGCGTGAACGTCGAAGAGACAGGGAACGTGAAAGGGAGCGAGAAAGGGAGCGCGAAAGGGAGAGAGAACGAGATCGTAAGCGTGCATTGGATGCTAGGCGAGAGCGAACTCCATTACGATCTGCGAGAGATCGCCGAGGCTCTTCTTTGTTGAAGGATGAGAGAACTCCTCGTGGAATCTCTCCTCGCCGTATCTCACCTCGTCGTGTTTCACCTCGTCGGGCTTCACCGCGTCGGACTTCACCGCGTAGAGCTTCACCACATCGAGAAGCTGTTAATAGGTGGAGCTCAGTATTCTTTTGCACCCTGATTACGCTAGCTGCTGCTTCATTTAGTTGCAGCTTTTTAACTAACTATTTGTTCTGTTATGCTGAAGGCATCGTTCACCCATTAGAGAAAAAAAGAGAGAATATATTTGCAAGGTAAATTCATGTAGTTTCTCACCTTGAATGTTTTAAGATTGATTGATCAATCAGTCAAACTATTTGATTCTTAGGCCAGTCAATTTTGTTTCTGTTCTCAAGTTCTTACCGTCATTGTTTTCCTATCAGATGTTGAAATTCTTCTCGTCATCTCATTGTCACTTCTTCCTAGCACATTTTGAATTACTTCTCATGTTATTCTTATTCATTCCTGACACTGTTGCAATCTATTATCAAGCCACCTTGAACTTCGGTACATTGTCATCAATAATGGGTGACATACGGGTGAACTTGAATTCCGTATACCTAATGAATTCGGTTACTTGAATTCCATATACCAAATGAATTCGGTTTCTCCTTTGACATCTCATTTCTTGCTGTGACTTTCACATTCAACGCGTGTTCATCTGACTTCTTGCTGTGACTTCCATCAGTACGTCGCTTCTTTTACTGCCAATAACCTTTGCAGCGTTTGAACACATTATAACTGTGCAGTGACATCTTGAATGTCATCTCCATTTGAAACAGTTTATTTAAAGGGTATATTTTGCAAATAATTTGCACCAAGAGCAGTCAATGCAATTGATTGGTTCATGGTGCTCCTTTTTAGTAACTGATTGTAATTGCATATTCTATTCATTTTATTTGTGCTACTAATGTCATTTATGTACATATATGATTTATCCTTTTCTAAATCATTCTAGGTGTTTTGGCAGGTTTACCCAAATTGTTTGGTGGATGCTGAGAGGGATTATTCGTCTTTAAATAAGCGATATCCGAGGCTGTTTATATCCCCAGAATTTACAAAGGTGTTTCGCTTTATACGGCTATATGTTTGAAACATTTGATTATTTTCTGATAGGATTCTATCTAATCTGTAAGCACTAATTAGTTTAATGCTGCCCTATTATCATCTCCAGCTTGTTTTGCACTGGCCAAACCAGAGTTTGCATCTTTCACTTCAGACTCCTGTGAGGTAATCTTAGTTGGATGTCTATTTGCTGAATAATTTATATTTTATCAGTGCTTTGCTTATGGATTACTGAGATTCTTTGCTTCACTTGTGGATTAGTTTTGAACATGAGTATGTGGAACTGGAGAACAAAGGTGAGAAAGCCTTAGATTCTGCTGGTGAGCCATCAAGAACAAAGCATGAAAATACTGTTTGGAATGCAAAGGTAAATGCCATATAAAGTTTCTTTAGGCTTTTGCAAAGTTGATCTGGAAACAATCTGATAATATTAAGTTGCGCCATTCTGGTGATGTATAATTTCTGTAACTTACATTACTATACATTGTTGTTAACTTGAGGTGCACCTTTACTTTTGGAAGATTAAGATTTAAGTATCAGTATGATTATTACTTTAATGGATTAAGTGATTTAGAAGGAAGGAGGATTGTGAAAAGGGATGTAATTCGGGTCTTGAGGACTCAAATCAATAGCGAGTGAGGATAACAATCCAAATAGTTATTTGATAGAATTGAGTATGTTATGATCACTTATATAGGCATGACTGTCCTTTTCTATTCCTAGTAGATTTGTACTTTTTGTTTCCCTAGTTTATTCCTAATCAAATATAAAGGTAAGACAAATTATCTATAAAACATTTCATAAAAGAAAGCAATCAGATGTTTCCCTCTAAAGCAACTCATCTAGGAAAGTAAAATTGAAAACGAAAATTTCCTAGTAAATCACTCGCCTTTTATAAATAAGCCTACAAGAAAGTTTCTTAGAATTCTAAATCAGTTAAAATTCTGAATCAATTAAAATCCTAATCAATCCGAATTCATTTCAATATGATGATATTTTGACGGCTATCTCCCCTTTATCATATTGAACTCAAGAATTTCCGCATCTTTAAGGATTTAAACGTTGATATCAATTTTAAATTCATGATCTTTTATAATTTTTTATGTAGTATTGGATTGTTTTTATCTGGACAGTTACTATGTATCACTTATTTGAATTGAAGGTTCAATTAGAAGAGTTGACCCGTGGTAGAGCTCCTAGCAATTCATTTTCCAGTGTTTCCAAAGACTTTTGGCTATATCTCTTATGTCAAGTCTAGCTTTTAATAGGATCGCTGATTTGGAAAATTAATATCAAATGATTTTTGGGGCAATATTTGCATAGGAACCCCATCAATCTATGTTGCGTAAATACATTTATCATGAAGCTGTAACCGTGCCAGACATGTATCGTACCCATACCAGACACCAGCATTACTTGAATATACACATTAATTCAGACAATGACTTATTTATATAATATATGTTTTAATTTTAAGCACTTTTCATACGATACCCTACACTTCACATCCACATCGAGGAACTCATTGGACACAAGTCAGGTTCTTTTTAGTTCATACTCTGTTCATAACTATATTTTAAATGATCGTTTCGTATCTTGTTCAAAAATGAGCAATTTTCTAACTTATAATCTACATAATAAAAGAAACTGCAAATTTAAATTCTCATAACTTGTAAATGAACAAAGAATATTGATCTTATGTAAGTTATTAATTTTGATACATACATATAAATGTATACGTGTGCAATAAATGATGCGTATGAGGAAATGACCATCATAGAGGGATCTCACCACCCTATGTCTTGATAGCTCATTTAAAAAATGAGCCGTCGCCTATAAACATCAAAACTATAGAGGTATAATATTTTGGAGCTTTTAAAATAATTATTTTAGCACTAAAAGGGAAGAAATAATATTTTCTGATACTAAGGTATTATGATTCTCTTTAAAGCTGTACGATGAATTAAATTTTTGGAAAATGGAAGTATAGAGGCAAATTAAAATTTGTGTTCTTGTTCTACATATTCTTTGTTTCTAACGAACCCATAACTTTTTTCTTTTCTTCGTTAAAAAAAACACGCTGAAATCTTAATACTGACCTTGGAGAAAACAAGTTCTTCCAATTTTCTTGTTTCCATATTTCTTTTACAAGTTCTTTGGAGGCGATAAATTTTCACGTTCCAATATATGAAGGGATAAATTCTCGTGTTTCAATTTAGAAGAGACAAATCTCATGTTTCAATTTACAGAAATTCTAAACCTTTTAGTTTACTTTATATAAGACTTCACATTTAATCTCTAATAAATATGTAGCAATAAATCAAATATTATTGAATAAAATGAATTACAACTAAATAATGAAACTTTCTGGGCTTTTCTTGTGGGTTATGCAATTTATGAAATATAATTTTCTATCTGCCCCTATGTTTCCAAAAAAATTACTTTTTTCGTTCAATTTTAAAGAAACTGCAGAGTGCCTTACTATCGGATAATTTATTATTTATTTTCTACCTTCCATATTTCTAAAATATTAATTTAGAAGCCCTGAAATATTAAATAAACAGATTTTGAGAAAGATACTTTCAACAACCTCAAACATGGGTTTTGTCTAAAACATTTTTTAAAGAATTATGATTTCATGATAAGCTTTGTTATAACTCCTAATTGTTGAAAACATTAATTTTTAAGTCCAGGACGTTTTAAAAGGAGCTTTACTGAAAGCCACTTTGTGGATAAAAGTTATCCTTTAGCCCTGTTTTCCAGAAATATTGTTTTTTGGTTCAAAAAGAGAACCTTCACTTAGTAATTTCTTGACTTTAGTATCTGTTAGTATCATGCTTTTTTTGTTTCTGTTTTTTTGGTTTTTTGTTTGTTTGTTTGATTTTGTTTTTGAATTAAGACTCATTTTTTTTAATTTGTGGGCATTTTAGCATAGGAACAACTTTTAAATTAATTTTGTTTTATACAAGTATCAAACCAATTTTCTATACACAAATATTAGAGCAACACTAAATTATTTTATGGAAAGGATGTGCATGCATGATCACCATACTTGTGTGTGTGTAGGTGTGTGTGCATCCATAAACACCTGTATCTCCGTAGAACAAATTGTCATGTCCTCCACAGTATCCATGCAACAGCGGCCACTAGTACCATCTCTCTATTGCGAACTTTAAACTTATGGTACAAAATAGTGACTGTAAGATGCTACCTTGTTTAGGGGTTTCCTATGTGCTGTGAAATTATTATTTGAATGATCCTACCTCCTTAACAAAACATGTTCCATTATCTTTCTTCTCTGCTTACCTGAGCTAGTTCTATTGGTGTGTGCTTTCTCATTTCAGGTGATTTTGATGAGTGGGATGAGCAGTGATGCTTTGAACAACATGTGTTCTTACAGAAGTTCTGATGAAAGGATTATCCACTTCAACAACATCATCAGATTTGCTATTCTTAAGAAGGAACATTCTTTCATGGCTATTGGTGGTCCATGGAACGCAGAAATAGATGGGGGAGATCCATCAGTAGAAGACTCTTCCCTGATTCAAACAGCATGCAGGTGATTAATCTTATTCCTTCCAAATGAGCACTTATAATATTTGTATATACCATTGGATGTTTGCTCCGAACTAAAAGTGCATTTTTGTTTTTTTTCAATGGCAGATATCTTAAAAATATTACCCAACTTGATTTACAGAATTGCCAGCATTGGAATCGTTTCCTTGAGGTACCCTTTGCTTTATGTTTTTTCCTTACAAATGGAATTTATGGTCAATATGGGGGCACTGCATATGTAATTTAATATCTTTTTGTTTTTCGTTTTAAAATATTTCCTTTCTAATGGAATAAACTTAGCATGTTAGTGTATTTAGTCACCTAATCATATATGACGATCGCTTACAACTATACAGAAACCTTTGCGTCTTCTGTTTTTGATTTCTTCCCTGTAGCCTCGTAAACTAAACTCTACATCCTTCAAGAATTATCTGTGAAGAACTTGAGTTATCATATACATACTTTTTCCTTATATCTTATCCTTTTACATTCCGTTGATTCTGTTGCTGTTTTTGTGATCCAAAAAATAAATAAATAAATAAACCCCAAAAATTCACTTGATTCTATTGCTGTTTTTGTGATCCATATTTTTTAACTATTACCATGTTCTTTTTAAGACTCTTTCTTCATGTAAAATTAATAAAAAAATATTCCGCAAATGTTTCTTGCAGTATGATCTTTTTTGTGATGGAACATCATTAGACCATTTACTCTATTTTGCTGTTTTGCATTAACAGCACAGTTTCTGATAGTATGTTGGTTAAGATAAAGGTGCTGTGTCCTCTTATTGGCTTTCTTATTCTCTATTTATTCTCTACTCTTGAATAATGGCTCTGCAAATGATCATTCTTTAATATTTTCTCCCTCTTAAAACTATTTATGTACTGTCCTTTTCATCTTTTGTGTAAACATTTCAAATGTATTAATTGCCATGTTATCCTCTCTCTATTCTAGTTCAGACTCTGCCACCTTCCCAGGTTGGAAGGCAATGTCATTCAATTTAATGTATTATGTACCTTCAATTATTTCTAAAATAGCACACTACATGCTTCACCCACCCTTGTGAACGCTGTAAATCTGTAACCCTTTTTTCTTGTGTGGAAAGTATTCTCTGTTTAAACTTATTAGTTTTAGTCACCTTTATTTTATTTTATATCCTTGTATAAATATTCTCTGTGGACCAATCTTTTAGGTGTCATGTATGTGTCAATCTGTGACTGTTTACTTTAGTCTATTATACACCGCCTGAATAAGTAATAGTTACTTATTGGTGCTATTTGCTAAAGATGTACCTGAGTCTATACTCTTGTGTTGTTATTACAGTCATGCATCGTTATTTTTCACTTGATCTCATTGAACTGCCACTAAGCTAAGTTCACTTTGGACATGCAAGTTTAATGTCAATACATGTATTTCTTGGTAGAGTGCTAAATGTCACATTTCTCCTTGGATTTCTATTTGAGTTTTAGTTTCAATTCTGCAGCTTGGCTGAAAATTTTCTTTTGGGCTAGTTATGGCCTTAAACTAGTAATATGTACTATCGGAAGTTGACTGATTCTTTTGTCTGTTCTACCAGATACATTATGATAGAATGGGAGAAGATGGTCTATTTAGTCATAAAGAAATCACTGTATTATTTGTTCCGGATCTCTCAGAATGCCTTCCTTCACTTGATGCATGGCGAGCTCAGTGGCTTGCACACAAGAAAGTTGTGGCAGAGAGGGAACAACAACAGGCTGCAAAGGATAAGGTTATCAATATAACTATCTTTCTAGTTGCGATTAATTTTTCCAGATGAACTGATCTCAACTCTTATCTTCATTTTGTCATTTCAGAAATTCACAGACAAGGAATCCATGCATGGTAAATTTATTCTCAAGATTAAGTTTGTTATGGCATCCTTTGATTTTATCTTCTTTTTCAATTTTAGTTGAGATTGTGCAGGTTTTATTGTATAGTTTACTGCTAATTACTGATAGCAACTATAAATGATAACCTTGTAGAAAAAGTTAAGGCTGAAGGTAGTGCTGGAAAAGGTGCAAAAGTTGCTGAGACCAGCGCTGATGGTCCCATTAGGGAAATGGAAATTTCTACAATGAAAGCAGATGATCCTAAAGATACCAATAAAGAATCTGACAAGAAAAATGTTGTTGATCAGAAAGGAAAGGGACATCAACTTGATGAAATATTGACAGAGAACAATGCTGAGGGAGGAGATAAGGAAGGTAACACTGATGGGAAGAAGGTTCCTGATGGGGCTAATTCTGAGCTTTCAGCGGAAAAGCAAAAGCCATTAAAGAAGAAAATCATCAAGAAGGTAGTGAAAGGAAAAGCAGTTGGCACGAAAGTGGAGGTGACTGGGGAGGATGTTGCTGCCAAACTTGATGACAAGTCGGATGTTAAGGCTGAAGGGGATACACAAATCAAGCCAGAAAATATTGTCAAGGAAGAAGACGCAGGTGACAAGGCGAATGTTAAAACATTTACTAGAAAGAAAATCATTAAAAAGGTACCTGCTGGAAAGTCTGCTCAGAAGGTAGAGAACACCGTTGATATTTCTACCAACCAAGCTGAGAAGAAACCCGAGGTTGAAACAGAGAGTAAAGATGAAAAAATAATAAAGAAAGAACCTGAGGAAGCTGCTGCCCCTCAGCAAACTGGGGTTAAAGCAACTGGGAAGAAGAAAATTATTAGAAGGGTGATTAAACGAAAGGTTTCTAGTACTGAAGAAAAGATAGTGACCGCTGTTAAGGAGGCTGGAGATGAAGTGGAA
Source organism: Asparagus officinalis (assembly GCF_001876935.1). Classification (NCBI taxonomy): domain Eukaryota; kingdom Viridiplantae; phylum Streptophyta; class Magnoliopsida; order Asparagales; family Asparagaceae; genus Asparagus; species Asparagus officinalis. Next base: position 2,708,629 of record NC_033798.1, on the reverse strand, counting down.
ACTGTTGCATCAGAGAAAGCGAGCAAAGTAGAAGCAACGAAAAACGGGGTTGAAAAACAAGATGAGGGTATAGTTGGAAGCAGTAACTCAAAAGAGAAGATGATATCTAAGGAGTCTAAGACACTGACTGCTGAGAAGGGTAACACAGCTGAAAAGAAAGAAAAGAATGAGAAGGAAAGCAAAATGGAAAATAAGTCAACTAAGCAGAATAATGAGTCAGAAAAAGGGGTCTCAAAGGATAGTTCTGAACCTGATGCTGGAAAGGAAAAAGATTCTAAGAAAAATGATAATGATATCAAAAAGGAAAAAACAAAAAATGAGAGAGAAAATAAGAGTGAAGATGCCAAGGACCCTAAACGGAAATCATCCAAAGATATAAAGGAAAAAGGAAAGATTGAGGAGCCACCTCAACACCCAGGACTGTTTCTACAAACAACACGGAGCAAGGGATCAAAGGTATGTTGAATTGAACATTTACTGGATAACCATTTAATTTTTTCTAGCCAAATAGTTTGAGATGTTTCTTTTCACTTGTAAATTGAACTGCAGATTAGATCAATGTCTCTCTCATTGGATGGGCTCCTGGATTATAATGACAAAGACATTGAAGAATCAACGTTTGAGGTTGGTTTTCTTAAAAAGAATCACCTATAGTTCCACTTAAAGCATGGACGCCATTTTCTGAACATGTTTTGTCTTTCTCATCTATGTTTTAATCTTTTTCAATCTCCAAAAAGTTGAACCAACTGATGATGTCATAAATTGGGGAATGACATCTCGTGGGGGAATGACATCTCCATCCATGTTGGAAATCTTGTTATCATGATTAACACTTTCCACTTGGGTGTAACATGTCACAACAAATATAGCTTTTAGTTCTTTTTGCTCATCATTATGAGATGCTATCTTCTTGAAAAGCAGAGTGATGTCTGATGTATTGTGATTGATTAATATTCTGTTACAACCTTGTGCAGTTATCTGTTTTTGCTGAATCACTAAATGAGCTGCTTCAGTACCAAATGGGTTGCCGTCTGTTATCATTTCTTGAGGTAGAATTTACTAATTTATGATATTTTTTTTTCTAAATTCTTGATGTGTATTTTCTCTTCTAATATTCTGTTTGTTTCTTCATATACTCCTTGGTCATTTCTTGAGGTAGAGTTTCCTAATTTTCTAATCTGCCTTTTCTTTTGTATGTAGAAATTGCGCAGAAGATTTGTTATAAAGAAGAACCAGCGCAAGAGACAAAGAGATGAAAAATCTGAAAGGGATAACAAAGAGAGCTCATCAAAGCGTTCTAAGGTCACTGAAGAGTCTCCAGTGCAAAATGAAAAATCTGGAAAAAAAGATGCTGCAGAAGATAATGATGAAACAATGGGTGAGCGTGGGTCTGCAGATGAGAAAGGTGAACCTAAAATAGAAAAAAACTCAGATAATGGTGCTGACAAAGTTGAATATGAAGAAGGAAACAAATCTGAGACTGATGATGAAAATGATGAAGAAGAAGAGGAGGATCCAGAAGAAATAATGGAGGAAGATCAAGAAATGAATGATGTTCCTTTGGATGATGGAGGCCAGGAGGTAGGCATTACACTGTTTTTTTGTTCTAAAAATTGTTTATAAAAGCACCCTTCTTTCAGCATGACTATTCCTCTTAGAGATATCTTTCACCTCTGATGGGGCTAGAGTTCACCTAATTTTGTTATTGCTAATTAGGCTTGACTGCTCATTTGGTTGGAGTAGGTGTTCAAATTTGAATTAGTGGAATCCACTGGTAATGGTTCATCCCAAACAATTCACTATTGCCTTATCTGGGTATTAGAGATATTACATAAAAAAATAGGTATATTTCACGATGGGGGTGACGAGATTCTGAGACTCATGTTTCCATTATAACCTATTATCATTGTTGCTTTTTCCAATAAATTATGCATATTTTTATCAGAGATCTACAAAGGCATGAACCTTTTTTTTGGGACATTTAGGTGTAGTTTGATATGAAAGGGGAGTGGAACCTAGAATAAAGGCTACAATTTCTTGTGTGCTTCTGTCCTGCTGTTGATCAATGAAGTCCTCTTAAAAGCATTATCCTTTATTGTAGGCACAATTGAGATCAGCCTGTTTTTTTTCGATCTGAAATTGATACGTAGATTTCAAGTAAAACTTCTGTTCTGATCAGTATTTATGGTTTTCCATTTTGATGAGTAATTGTTTCTATTATACACAATATGTGACTTGTGATACTTTATGCATTAGAACAGGGGTTAGGCGATCATTTTTGTTATTTGATTAGAGTTTGACAAGAAACTAGATAGGTGCGTTTGACTAAGTGATGCATGTTGCAAGAAATTTTGTAAGATAATTGTTAGACTGAAATAAACTTATGGTTGGGTATGCATTCAATAAAAAAGAGTCCTCTGCAAAGTATGATTGATGTGGCATACACAAGAATATGCTTATGTTTTGCAAAAGAGGGAGGATAATTACATAACTGAGTTCGTGAGAAGTAATTGGTGTTTAGTAAAGTTATAAATGTTTAAGGTCAGGGATGCTTTGTAGATAAAGTGAAGATAGCTACTCAATATTGCACTAACACGCTTGACAATGTTGGAGGAGGCCTTATTTAGGAGTGATGCTTGTCCCTGTGAAGGATTACAAAGTCATGAACAGGACCTTGACAGGGATGGACGTTATTGAACGATTTGAAAACTTAATGTAATGCAAGTCACTGGTGAAATATGGTCACACAATTGTATCTTTAATTGATTGGGATAATTTCTGATTATGGTATTCGGATTATTCATTTTTTTTCCATCTATGATATTTGGTGTGTTCGCTAATTTCAGTTGTCTTGCTCTGACTGTCAGATTCTTCTGATGTCATGTGTTCATTCCTTAGCTGTTGCAATTTAGAGTCATCCAGTGCCCTCTTTTTTTGGCAAATTATATTGTGACTACAGAGGATGAGAATGAGAACATCTATGATATTTGGTGTGTTCGCTAATTTCAGTTGTCTTGCTCTGACTGTCAGATTCTTCTGATGTCATGTGTTCATTCCTTAGCTGTTGCAATTTAGAGTCATCCAGTGCCCTCTTTTTTTGGCAAATTATATTGTGACTACAGAGGATGAGAATGAGAAGTATTCTCTGTTTAAACTTATTAGTTTTAGTCACCTTTATTTTATTTTATATCCTTGTATAAATATTCTCTGTGGACCAATCTTTTAGGTGTCATGTATGTGTCAATCTGTGACTGTTTACTTTAGTCTATTATACACCGCCTGAATAAGTAATAGTTACTTATTGGTGCTATTTGCTAAAGATGTACCTGAGTCTATACTCTTGTGTTGTTATTACAGTCATGCATCGTTATTTTTCACTTGATCTCATTGAACTGCCACTAAGCTAAGTTCACTTTGGACATGCAAGTTTAATGTCAATACATGTATTTCTTGGTAGAGTGCTAAATGTCACATTTCTCCTTGGATTTCTATTTGAGTTTTAGTTTCAATTCTGCAGCTTGGCTGAAAATTTTCTTTTGGGCTAGTTATGGCCTTAAACTAGTAATATGTACTATCGGAAGTTGACTGATTCTTTTGTCTGTTCTACCAGATACATTATGATAGAATGGGAGAAGATGGTCTATTTAGTCATAAAGAAATCACTGTATTATTTGTTCCGGATCTCTCAGAATGCCTTCCTTCACTTGATGCATGGCGAGCTCAGTGGCTTGCACACAAGAAAGTTGTGGCAGAGAGGGAACAACAACAGGCTGCAAAGGATAAGGTTATCAATATAACTATCTTTCTAGTTGCGATTAATTTTTCCAGATGAACTGATCTCAACTCTTATCTTCATTTTGTCATTTCAGAAATTCACAGACAAGGAATCCATGCATGGTAAATTTATTCTCAAGATTAAGTTTGTTATGGCATCCTTTGATTTTATCTTCTTTTTCAATTTTAGTTGAGATTGTGCAGGTTTTATTGTATAGTTTACTGCTAATTACTGATAGCAACTATAAATGATAACCTTGTAGAAAAAGTTAAGGCTGAAGGTAGTGCTGGAAAAGGTGCAAAAGTTGCTGAGACCAGCGCTGATGGTCCCATTAGGGAAATGGAAATTTCTACAATGAAAGCAGATGATCCTAAAGATACCAATAAAGAATCTGACAAGAAAAATGTTGTTGATCAGAAAGGAAAGGGACATCAACTTGATGAAATATTGACAGAGAACAATGCTGAGGGAGGAGATAAGGAAGGTAACACTGATGGGAAGAAGGTTCCTGATGGGGCTAATTCTGAGCTTTCAGCGGAAAAGCAAAAGCCATTAAAGAAGAAAATCATCAAGAAGGTAGTGAAAGGAAAAGCAGTTGGCACGAAAGTGGAGGTGACTGGGGAGGATGTTGCTGCCAAACTTGATGACAAGTCGGATGTTAAGGCTGAAGGGGATACACAAATCAAGCCAGAAAATATTGTCAAGGAAGAAGACGCAGGTGACAAGGCGAATGTTAAAACATTTACTAGAAAGAAAATCATTAAAAAGGTACCTGCTGGAAAGTCTGCTCAGAAGGTAGAGAACACCGTTGATATTTCTACCAACCAAGCTGAGAAGAAACCCGAGGTTGAAACAGAGAGTAAAGATGAAAAAATAATAAAGAAAGAACCTGAGGAAGCTGCTGCCCCTCAGCAAACTGGGGTTAAAGCAACTGGGAAGAAGAAAATTATTAGAAGGGTGATTAAACGAAAGGTTTCTAGTACTGAAGAAAAGATAGTGACCGCTGTTAAGGAGGCTGGAGATGAAGTGGAAACTGTTGCATCAGAGAAAGCGAGCAAAGTAGAAGCAACGAAAAACGGGGTTGAAAAACAAGATGAGGGTATAGTTGGAAGCAGTAACTCAAAAGAGAAGATGATATCTAAGGAGTCTAAGACACTGACTGCTGAGAAGGGTAACACAGCTGAAAAGAAAGAAAAGAATGAGAAGGAAAGCAAAATGGAAAATAAGTCAACTAAGCAGAATAATGAGTCAGAAAAAGGGGTCTCAAAGGATAGTTCTGAACCTGATGCTGGAAAGGAAAAAGATTCTAAGAAAAATGATAATGATATCAAAAAGGAAAAAACAAAAAATGAGAGAGAAAATAAGAGTGAAGATGCCAAGGACCCTAAACGGAAATCATCCAAAGATATAAAGGAAAAAGGAAAGATTGAGGAGCCACCTCAACACCCAGGACTGTTTCTACAAACAACACGGAGCAAGGGATCAAAGGTATGTTGAATTGAACATTTACTGGATAACCATTTAATTTTTTCTAGCCAAATAGTTTGAGATGTTTCTTTTCACTTGTAAATTGAACTGCAGATTAGATCAATGTCTCTCTCATTGGATGGGCTCCTGGATTATAATGACAAAGACATTGAAGAATCAACGTTTGAGGTTGGTTTTCTTAAAAAGAATCACCTATAGTTCCACTTAAAGCATGGACGCCATTTTCTGAACATGTTTTGTCTTTCTCATCTATGTTTTAATCTTTTTCAATCTCCAAAAAGTTGAACCAACTGATGATGTCATAAATTGGGGAATGACATCTCGTGGGGGAATGACATCTCCATCCATGTTGGAAATCTTGTTATCATGATTAACACTTTCCACTTGGGTGTAACATGTCACAACAAATATAGCTTTTAGTTCTTTTTGCTCATCATTATGAGATGCTATCTTCTTGAAAAGCAGAGTGATGTCTGATGTATTGTGATTGATTAATATTCTGTTACAACCTTGTGCAGTTATCTGTTTTTGCTGAATCACTAAATGAGCTGCTTCAGTACCAAATGGGTTGCCGTCTGTTATCATTTCTTGAGGTAGAATTTACTAATTTATGATATTTTTTTTTCTAAATTCTTGATGTGTATTTTCTCTTCTAATATTCTGTTTGTTTCTTCATATACTCCTTGGTCATTTCTTGAGGTAGAGTTTCCTAATTTTCTAATCTGCCTTTTCTTTTGTATGTAGAAATTGCGCAGAAGATTTGTTATAAAGAAGAACCAGCGCAAGAGACAAAGAGATGAAAAATCTGAAAGGGATAACAAAGAGAGCTCATCAAAGCGTTCTAAGGTCACTGAAGAGTCTCCAGTGCAAAATGAAAAATCTGGAAAAAAAGATGCTGCAGAAGATAATGATGAAACAATGGGTGAGCGTGGGTCTGCAGATGAGAAAGGTGAACCTAAAATAGAAAAAAACTCAGATAATGGTGCTGACAAAGTTGAATATGAAGAAGGAAACAAATCTGAGACTGATGATGAAAATGATGAAGAAGAAGAGGAGGATCCAGAAGAAATAATGGAGGAAGATCAAGAAATGAATGATGTTCCTTTGGATGATGGAGGCCAGGAGGTAGGCATTACACTGTTTTTTTGTTCTAAAAATTGTTTATAAAAGCACCCTTCTTTCAGCATGACTATTCCTCTTAGAGATATCTTTCACCTCTGATGGGGCTAGAGTTCACCTAATTTTGTTATTGCTAATTAGGCTTGACTGCTCATTTGGTTGGAGTAGGTGTTCAAATTTGAATTAGTGGAATCCACTGGTAATGGTTCATCCCAAACAATTCACTATTGCCTTATCTGGGTATTAGAGATATTACATAAAAAAATAGGTATATTTCACGATGGGGGTGACGAGATTCTGAGACTCATGTTTCCATTATAACCTATTATCATTGTTGCTTTTTCCAATAAATTATGCATATTTTTATCAGAGATCTACAAAGGCATGAACCTTTTTTTTGGGACATTTAGGTGTAGTTTGATATGAAAGGGGAGTGGAACCTAGAATAAAGGCTACAATTTCTTGTGTGCTTCTGTCCTGCTGTTGATCAATGAAGTCCTCTTAAAAGCATTATCCTTTATTGTAGGCACAATTGAGATCAGCCTGTTTTTTTTCGATCTGAAATTGATACGTAGATTTCAAGTAAAACTTCTGTTCTGATCAGTATTTATGGTTTTCCATTTTGATGAGTAATTGTTTCTATTATACACAATATGTGACTTGTGATACTTTATGCATTAGAACAGGGGTTAGGCGATCATTTTTGTTATTTGATTAGAGTTTGACAAGAAACTAGATAGGTGCGTTTGACTAAGTGATGCATGTTGCAAGAAATTTTGTAAGATAATTGTTAGACTGAAATAAACTTATGGTTGGGTATGCATTCAATAAAAAAGAGTCCTCTGCAAAGTATGATTGATGTGGCATACACAAGAATATGCTTATGTTTTGCAAAAGAGGGAGGATAATTACATAACTGAGTTCGTGAGAAGTAATTGGTGTTTAGTAAAGTTATAAATGTTTAAGGTCAGGGATGCTTTGTAGATAAAGTGAAGATAGCTACTCAATATTGCACTAACACGCTTGACAATGTTGGAGGAGGCCTTATTTAGGAGTGATGCTTGTCCCTGTGAAGGATTACAAAGTCATGAACAGGACCTTGACAGGGATGGACGTTATTGAACGATTTGAAAACTTAATGTAATGCAAGTCACTGGTGAAATATGGTCACACAATTGTATCTTTAATTGATTGGGATAATTTCTGATTATGGTATTCGGATTATTCATTTTTTTTCCATCTATGATATTTGGTGTGTTCGCTAATTTCAGTTGTCTTGCTCTGACTGTCAGATTCTTCTGATGTCATGTGTTCATTCCTTAGCTGTTGCAATTTAGAGTCATCCAGTGCCCTCTTTTTTTGGCAAATTATATTGTGACTACAAATTACACCATCTGTAGAAAATGGAAGATAGCTTTTCTGATGATGAAAATTGTATCCAGGATGATATCATGATTAGACAACTGTCCTACGGTTGCTATACGGTGTTGTTTTTCCTTGGTTTTCTCTTTTTTTTCTGGCAACCATTAGGGATATAGAAAGATTTTTCAATTTATTTTTCAAATTTGAAAATAACATAGATGAATTAAAGGCTGAGCCTGAAAAGGCACCAGCTGAAGATGGCAATGGTACAAGGACAGTGAGTAGCAGTAATATTGAACCAATGGATGATAAATCAGATAGGGGAAAAAAAGAAGATGATAAACGGTCTGAGACAGCAAAATCTGAATCTGTAAAAGAGGATACTGTTGATAAAGAAGCACTGCAGGTAACCTTCATGTCTTATTTGAAAATCTGGAAATTAATTCTTTAATGTGTTACTTTTTTTGCTTGATGTTGACTTGTTCCTGTTACTCTTAAATAGGCTTTCAGGTACTTCGATCTTAATCGTGTGGGCTATATCAAGGTAACGGATGCTTTAAATCCTTCCTGTTCTCCTTTGATTGATGCTTACATCTATGGTTGCCTTAAAAGTATTCTTTGTTTTGCCTCTGTAGGTTGAAGATTTGAGATGCTTGCTACACAACTTGGGCAAGTTTATTTCTCATAGAGATGTCAAGGTAGGATCATTGCATGTTCTCTTTGAAAATGCACACTTCTCTTTTGTCATATTATTATTTCGTTAAATTACAAAAATTGTCATGATATATTACTACAATTGTTTTGAAAACACTGAAGGGACCAAATTGTCAGTTTTAAAACGTTAGGTATTGGTCATGTAAATGTTAGTGGGACTTTATGCGAGTGACCCTCTTTTTACGGTTGATTGCCTGTGTAATTAGAAGCCCTTTTTGACGTATGCTCGTTTCTTGGAAACAGGAACTAGTACAGAGTGCCCTCTTTGAAAGCAATACAGCGAGGGATAATCGCATCTTTTACAAGAAGCTTGTGAAGCTAACAGACCTTTGATTCATGGATCACTTCAAAGTGTGGATTATCGATTGAATCCAGATTGATGCTGCAAATTGTTTAGAGGTTTCAGATTTCTCTTTTTGTGACCTTTATCTGAGATAGTTCCATTGTTTTTCATCGTCAAAGGAGGTAACTGTTGTTCTCAGGAGCTAAAAGTAGTGTTAGGTTGTAACTATTAGCTACTAATAAGTGGCAACTTTATTTCTTGAAACGTGTATTGCTGGTCACTTTAAGCATGGTACGTGTCCGTGTTTTTTTTATCTGCATGTTTTTTTTATCTGCATTAACGTTGCGCAAAATGCTCATAATATTTCAGTGACCCAGGAGTTGTTTGGTTTCCAGAAATTACGAATGGAGCTGGCTATCTGTAAAAAGTTGCAACTGCAGTTTGTAGTTGTAAGTTCTTCCGATAGTTCCACATTTCTAATTTATGGCGTCTAGTATCATATTTTTAGTTAGTGGCGAGGGCAAAGCATGTAAACTTCTGCCTTGATCTAAGATGTAATTGCTTGGGCTCTTTGTTTCTACTTATGTGCGCGCCCTGGTTTAATAATTCTCTTTGTTCTACTGCACGAAATAGCACTCTCCCTGGGATTCTATTACATATGTTGATTAGATGAATACAAAGACCATACTTTGTCATTTTGTTCCAAGGCTAGCTTTGGATTTTTGTAGTATGGTCATTTTGTACGTAGACCATACTTTGTCTACTGACTCTATCAACAACAGGAGCTGCTATTGTACTCTGATTTGTTTTCATTTGAGTCATTGATTAGACACTGGTGATGAACTATTTCATCGCTTATCATGATGCTTTTATTTGAGTCTGCATGTTTAATTCCAAATTCTTCTGTTCTGCATTTAATTTGAGGACTTTCATCTGATACCAGGTGTCCTGAGTGAATCATTTAAAGTATTGCATTAGTTTCTGTCTTCCTTAATAATGATCACACTGCGGAACTCTGAAATAATATTGGTGATTGTAATAATACGACCTTAAGAAAAAAAAAACAATTACATTGATCTTCTGTGTTGACTGACTTGATGTAAAATTTGTTGGTGTGACACGTGGTATATCCTCTTATCTCCCTATATTATGATTTTCGGTGGAGTTTTCCGCGTAATATGTCTTTTTGAGAAACTAGCTGAGATGAATATGGTGGTCAAATATGTTGACTGTTTTCTTTAGGTTTGTGTTTATTATAACTCGGTTGCAAGATAATTTACCTATGATGAATTTGACACGAATATGGATGTGGCCTAGTACATCATAAGAACCACATCCTCTTGGAGATTTTCATCATCACTTGATGTATATATTTACACCGAAAACACCATGAAAGTTTACTAACCCAAAAAAAAAAAACCTTAAGAGTTTCGAGAATTGAAGAAAATACCTTAGAAGATTAAAAAAATTACAAATATATGTTGAAAATTAAAAAAACTTTCAAACATTAACTGAAAATCAATGAATTACAAAAATGACCCTAAAAAGTTTAGGGTATTTTTTTTTAATTTTCTAAACTTTTAGTGTTTATTGCAAACTTTAAATTTATAGATTTTCAATATACCTTTTTATCCTTAATTTTTTCATAAAAAATTGTAGGGTGTTTTTTTATAAATTTTGAAACTTTCGGAATGTCTTCTACAATTCCTAAAATTTTTAAGGGGCTGTGTATAATTCTTATATTTTTAGTGTATTGTTTGTAGGTTTGAATTTCTCAGGTCATTTTGTTCGTAAATTTTGAGTTTTTTTGTAATTTTTAAAATTTTATGGCGTTTCCTACAGATTATAAATTGTTTAGCAGGTTTACTTCTCTATTTGTGTTAACTGAATCCATCTCCACATAAGACCAAAATACTATAAAGATTGTGTGAAACTCTTTTGCGTACATAAACTACTGTCTAGAGTAACAGATGTGTGTACTTCTATAACTTTGGCTTTTTAAGAACCACTTCCTTTCAAATATCTTCATTATTGCTTGACATATCTATGCATTACATTGAAATAACCCAGAAAATCTTGAAAATTACAAAAAAAACCTCCCTTAAAAGTTTCAAAAATAATAGAAAACGCCACTATAAATTCAAAAAATTACAAATATATGCTGATACTTGCAAAATTTTCTAATATTATATTGAAAATCAAAGAATTGCAAAAACACCCATGAGTTTTTTAATTCTTAGGGTGTTCTTTAAAATTTATAAAACTTTTATGGCGGTTTCTAAAAATTTCAAATATATATATTTTCAATGTACTGGTTGTATCTTTGACTTTTTGAAAGCGCTTTTAAAAAAATTGAATTTTTAGAGTGTTTTTTTATAATTTTTGAAAGTGTCAGGCTGTGTAGTCTAAATTTAGGGGTTGTTTAAAATTCTTATATTTTCATGTACTTTTAGTAGGTTTAAAATTCTATAGGCTTTTCTTTATAAATTTTGACTTTGAGATTGTTTTTGCAAATTTTAAAAAAGTTCAGGGTGGTTTATGCAGATTATAAATTTTTTAGGGGGTTATTTATAATTCCTATACTTCGAGTGTATTGTTAGATTTGAAACTCCCGGGTTATTATCAAATTTTAATTTTGAGGATAATTTTTGAAACTTTTAGGAAACTTTTAGCAAATTACAAATTGTTTAGAGGGCTATTTGTAATTTAAATCATTTTAGCGTATTATTAGGTTTGAAATTTTGAGTGCATTTTTTCTAAGTTTTGAATATTTTAAAGGTTTTTTTTGCAATTTACAAAACTGTTAGGTCATTTTTTTGCAAATTTTACAATTTTTCAGGAGAATGTTTGTACTTCCTAGATATTTTTAGTGTATTATTTGTAGGTTTGTAATTTTTTGAAAGTTTTTACAAATTTAACTTTTAAGAGGTGTTTTTGCAAGTTCGATATTTGTTTTGGGATAACTAGATTTGAAGTTTGAATCTGTTCATGTAAGGGTAATTAGAATGTTTAAAATTATAGTTTACATAGGATTATGATAATTAGGATAAATTAGGATTTTAAAATGTAATGTCTGTAAAGGCTTTTAATTCTAGGTTAGCTCAATGTAACTTAGTGTTGGCCACTAATGTGGATCCTGTTCAATTTATAGCCCGGTATGTGCATTTCCATAGCAGAGTTTTTTTTTCCAATAAAAATAAGGTTAGGTTTTTTTTACATACATACCCCTTAAACCCCTTATTATCAAATTGTTATCTCCTAATTTAAAAATATTACTATTAGATAGCTACTATTTATTTCTTTACTAATTACCATAAATAATTAAATATAAAAATAATAACGAACTCTTGTCAATTCTTTACATGTTAGCTAAAATTACTATATATTCAAATATTGTTACTGTACTTTCTCATTATTGTTATTTATACCAATTAGGATAGGATAACAATGTAATACGTAAAATGATCAATGTTATTTTTGTCTATGAAAAGTTTTTCTCAAACTCACACTTTTATATAAAGAGTAAGTATGATATGATTATATATGAAGGAAAGAGTCGTTTGTCCCTTTTCAATCTTATTTAGTATTAATTACTCAAAATCAATACAGATGTATAAGAGGATTGCTTATCAAAACTTTTGATTGCCTCTTTTACCTCTCCATTCTAATAATTTATAATTATGTCATTAGTTGTAATAATTATCTCTTTACTAATTGCCTCCTTTACCTCTTATTAATTAATTAATTATGCACCTATTCACTTTTCTAAAATCTTTGGTCATTCACTTTTATTTAATTATATTATTTAATAGTATAATTGAAATTTACCCTTAATTTATCTTGTCATAATATTTACAATTCAAAACATGAATAATACAAAATGCATGAGGCTTATGCCTTATTGTTGGTATCTTTCCTCATATAAGATTGTGACAACTCATTTCATCTCATTAACATTTCATTTTTTTGTTTTCCTCCCAAAAAGCTAGGAAAATAATTTCCTTAAGTGTGGGTCACATCATTCAATAATATAATGACAACTCATCTCATCTCATCTATTTTCTTATTTTTAAGAAATAACCAAACAAAAGAAAACAACCTAATACAAGAAATAGGTTTCTTATAATTCATTTTCTTATTTTTTCCGCCAACCAAACAACATCAAAACAAGTTTTTTTTAAAATCACTCACATCATCCTATAACAAGGTGACAACTCATCTCATCTCATCTCTATTTCTTTGATTTACTTCTTTTTTTAGCCAACCAAACAATCACAAAACCTATTTTTCTTAGAAATAGGTTTCATTTTCTTTGATTTTCCTCTTTTTTTAGGCAAACAAACAGCCCCTAAAACAACTTCAAATTGATGGTGGGATACAAGTCCCATTCATCTTTTACTTTCCATATGATTTCCACATAAGCTCCCCTATATTAACTAACTTGGGTGACGTGTCTCCACTTATGTGCTCAAATCCCATGTTAGGCACAACTGGGCCCACAAAAGCCCTAATTAGTGAGAGAGAAAGATGTAATTAGCAATGAAAGCACAGCAACCTAAGAGACATCAGAGTGGTTAGAGGCTGCTCAAAAGTCTCACTCGTCACCAGCTCAATGCATCCGAACTAATGCAACCATTAAACTAATTAAACTGAACTACCCCCTATACCTAGGTAAGGCTTGCCTGGATCCTATAGGGTTGTGGGACCCATATTTATGTGGGTGGCTCACAGCTGTCACCCACGTGGACCCACTTCCATCTACCAGCGTCACACAGCTGTGTCCACGTGGTCCCACGTTATTGACATGGCAAAGTCATTGTAGCTTCACTTGGGGCGCGTTTGGTTACCTCTTTTTAGAGGGGGAAATGAGTTGAAAGTCTGTCAAAAGTGTTAGTTTTGATAGATTTTCTTGCAAAAACGCTTCTAAAAAGAATCGTTTTTACAAGAAAGCTTGTCAAAACCGACACATTTGACAGGTTTTCCCCCTTCCCCCTTATGCAAACAAACAGCCCCTTGCAAAAATCCTTGAGGCGGGAGTTTGAGAGGGGGAAAAAGAATTAAATTAGTGTAACTACATCATAAAACCTGTACTGTTTTTGCATTACTAACAAAAAAACGTGATCCTTTCTTTTAAATCGCAAAGAGAAATTTTCATGCAAGTGAAAGATTAATGTTAAGAAAGTATTTGCCTGTTAATAGTTGAGGGGGGGGGGGGGGGGGGGGGGGATTTTGGAAATACTTGCTCTGATTTTCTTTCTTTTGTGCTGTGACGTTCCTCGCCAGCGAGGAAATGGTTCTCGAGCCTTAAAAAGCCCCCTAAATCTTTCTTTTTTTTTCTTTCTTTTTTAAGAATTTGTGGCAATGGCGCCTCTCCTCTCCTCCTCTCTCTGAACTCAGAGAAGAGACCGTGGTGGCTTAACAAAAGAAAGGTTTGGAAGATTTTTTTCAAGGTTTTTATGCATTTTTTCCTTTTTCTTCTCTCTTTCTTTTTCTTTTCTTTTTTTTTTTCTTTTTTTTTTTGATGTGGGCATTGCTCAGCTGCTCTGTTTCATTTGAAAAATTTTAACTAATGAAACAACCCATGCATCAAAATCAAATATTTCTTTGAATTTCCACGAAACCCATGAATCAAGTTTTTTTTTTCTTCCTTCCTTCCCTCAGGTCATCAACAAGCACATCGCAGAGGCCAGATCTCTGATCTCAACGCAAGATCCCTCCAACGTCAATGGAGCTCTCTCCCTCCTCGACTCAGCCCTGACCCTCTCTCCTCGGTCCGAAACAGCCCTCGAGCTCAGAGCTCGGTCGCTGCTCTTCCTCGGGAGGTTCCGAGAGGTCGCTGACATGCTCCAGGATCATATACCCAGCTATAAGGCTGTCGCGGCTGATGACGATGATGATGGCGACGGTTCTAGTTCTTTTGGTTCTTGCGACGGCGATTGTAAAGAGAGGGTGAAGCTTTTGCGTCCGAACGAGGAGAAGGTTGAGGATGGCGGTGGGTTGTTTCGCTGCCTCTCGGTTTTCGATCTGAAGAAGAAGCTGATGGCTGGGTTGAGCTTGGAATTGAGATCTTGTAGTAGGGAAAGACATTGGAGGTAAATTTTCTCAATTAGAATAAGCATAGTTGCCGGTAGCTTGCTATCTAATTTATCTGATTTTTATTGTAAATTGTGAGAATTATTACCTTAAATGGTTTGGATAAAAAATTATAAGTAGGGGTGGCTGAACCGGCCCAGCCCGCCCGCCTTGGGTTAAGACCGGCCGGTCCTGATCCATGATATACATGTGCCGCGGGTTGGGCGAGGTTCCGCTCCAAACCCGCGGACAGAAAGCCCGACTCGGCTCGGCTCAGGCTGGCCTGGTCCGTCTTAGGTGATACTTGTTTTTTTAATTGCAACCTTCAGGTGTTTGTGTTGTGATTTTAGTAACAGTAGAGGTTTTTTAAGCTCTGTTCAGTATTTTGATAAATATTTATAATCATCTTGATTTACTGAAAGCACTTAAATTATTGTGAATCTTTTGTTATTTGAGATAATTCCATCACCAATTGTAAGTTTATATGGTTTAGACTTTTTAGAAAGATAAAATACAGGTTCGCTCTTTTAACTATATATATTTAGACTTTTTAGAAAGATAAAAATAAGGTTTGCTCTCTTGATAGCAATTAAAAAGAAAAAAATGAACAAAAAGAAAAAAAATACACGGGCCGACCTGCGACCGAACCGTCATGAGCCGCGGTTTGAACATGCTCAAACTGATGCGGGGCCATGGGCTAGGCTTACGTCCAACCGCAAATCTAAGGACAAAGTCTTCAGCCTAGCTGCCTGAGCCCAGTAGGAACCTACCGAGTCAAAACGAGCGGGTTGATTCATGGTCTAGGCCCGGCCTGCCCATACCCACCCGTAATTGTAAGTGTAGTTACAATTAGGGGGGAAAAGCGTCAGCCTTTGTGAGGTTATTAACATTCTTAATATCACGATTACTAAAACGAAATTAATTTGAGAAGAAGAAAAAAAGGGAATATTCATTTTCATAAGTACAACTGTAAGAAGTTTAATTAGATTACAAATAACTATATCTTTTTCAAAATGTTAGCCAAATCTTAGGTGCTTGCAAAAAATTTCTACAAAAATTATAGCTACTATCTTGTCCGACTCAAGTCCTATCTCTCTGCCCCGCTTTTAAAACAAGCACACCTAACCTACCAGATGTGAACTGCCACTTAAATAATTTATAACACATTTGAATTACTCTTTTTTTGTCCTGTAACAATTATTTTTGCAATTTGTTCTCATCACCATCCAAAACTTGCCAATATTTTTTGTTTTCTCAACTAGGTATTTGATATTGGGCCAGGCCTGCTACCACTTGGGCCTAATGGACGACGCTATGGCCTTCTCCAAACGGCCCGCCGCCTCGCCACTGCCGCATCCCGCCGCAAGAGGCACCTCCCTCTCCGACGACATCTTCTGGTTCCGAACCCGACCCGACGCCGATAATGTCTCGAACTCCAACCCGACAGAATCCAAATCCGCCTCCGGTCTGCTAGCTCACATTAAGCTCCTCCTACGCCGCCGCACTGCGCCGTCGCTGCCCTCGACGCCGGACTCCCTCCGAATCGATCCGCCACTTCTCGAAAATCCTCGATGGTCGCCGGCGCGACCCAGAAGCTTTTCGTCGCCGCCTGCTTCGTCGGCCCGTCGGCGGCCTACCGAGCTGCTGGCCGCATCGTCGACTCGATCGCGGACTGCAACCGCGCGCGTTCGATCGACCCCATGCTGATCTCCGCCCTCAGAGCACCGCGCTGATCTCACAGAGTTGATTCGGGCATTGCCGGACTGCCTCAGGGATCTTGATCACTTGAAGCTACTTTTCGATTCGATCCTTCGTGATCGAAAACCGCCATTCTGATGTCCGGCATTGTGATCTCCGGGCGTTGACGAGCCGAATCAAAGAACTCCGGATGAGGGATCGCTAGCCGGAGGAGGGTTCAACGTCGACTATTACACGCTCATCGGAGTCAGCAGGGGATGCAATCGATCGAGTTAGAAGGGCGTATCGTGTTGCTCATGCTGAACACAAGCCTGATAAGGCTGTAGGTTTCGTCGATCGCTTGGAATTCTCCGACGAGAAGAGGGACGTTTGTGCGGTAGGGGTCAGGCGAGGATGTCGCCTGTGACATTGTATCGGATGTTGCAGAAAGGGTATTCGAGTATAATGCGCGGTGCGTGATGGAGGAGTCGGTGCGGGTCGAGAGCAGAGAACGGCAGCGATGCATCAAGGGGTTATCGCCGGGAGGTGGCGGAGGTAGGGTTTAATATGATGTCGGCGGCGGTGATGGAGGAGGCGGTGGCGGTCGAGAGGCAGAGAACGGCGGCGGTGTATCAGGCGGTTATTGCCGGGAGGTGGCGGAGGTAGGGTTTAAAAGGGCGATTGTGGTGAAGTACGAGGGTTTGAGTTGTTGAGGTGGCGGGAAATGGGTTTTGAATTGTTTTTTGGGGGGTTAAATATGTGTAGTTTGAGGGGGGTCACGATGAGAAATTTTGGCAGTTTTGGTGTTACATTGTGGTTATTAGTATCATTTGGTATCTTTAATGTTAGTTTTTTTTTGGCTAAATTGCACTTAAATACCCTACCTACTATTTCCCCAACAAGTATTCATATAACCCAAGTTATAAAACGGAGAAAAAAAAAATACTCTATAAGTTGTTTGCCGTGTGAGTTTGCTTAGCAACGTTAAATTTAACCCGAAAGACAGAAATGCCCTTTTACTTAAATAACATCCATGGTTAAAAAAACCTCAAGCTTTATTATTATCACCAAGTTTCCTCAAAATCTGTCTCCCCTCAATTTTACAAGAGCGAGAGTAGGCTAATGCTGGGTTGACGAGTTGCAGCAGGTGGTCCTAATTCTATTGTTTCGATTTGTGGGGGGAAATGGTTAGATTTTAAAGAGGGAGAAGAAGATGAAAAAGAGGAATATTATTTAATAAGGAGAGGGGTTGATAGAGTTATAATTACAATAACTAAGGGTGGTTTGTACTTAAATTAATCACATGAGGCAACATATAGAAATATTCTCACGGTTGGTTGGCAAAAGTAGCAAACTACACTTTTTTTTTTTTTTTTTTTTGCTTTGTTTTGAAATTTAAGTATATAAATATTTTCTTTGTAATATTCTGTGTGTAAACTCGGTCATCTCTCCTTAATCAATAAATAAAAAGCCATACAGCAGGGGATGTAGCTCAGATGGTAGAGCGCTCGCTTAGCATGCGAGAGGTACGGGGATCGATACCCCGCATCTCCACACTTAACTTTTTTCATCCTTCGTATTTTCATAATGCAATTTTATAAACCGAGTGTGGGATGGGTAAACTTCATTAGCACTTAAATATCTAATAATTTCACGTACTCTACACTAACGTATCCTCACTCACTTTTTGACAACACTTTCATGCCTTGAAATTTCTAAAAGTTATATCTTAAAACCATCTGTTTTATAAACATTAGACTTTCTCCTTGAATTTTCTCCGTGACATTCACAAGATAATTTGACAAGTTTTTAACCCTTAATTTTATTAAATTTATTGTTAAATATGCTATGATTTTTTTTTTGAATTTTTTTTCCTATGAAAATAAGATGATATTAATGCGATAAACAATTACACATGTGATGATGACAAGCGGGCAACAAGCTGCGCCGCTAATCCTTTCTGAATTGCAAAACCCATCCTACGAAACACATACTCAGCGGACCTTGCTGTCGCCACATTCTTATTCATGAATTTCTGTACCCTCCTTAGGAACTCCACCGCATCAGCTGCAAGGAAACCAAACGTATCGAAAGCGAACGGGATGAAGCTGTGGTGGTTGTCCTTGCAAGCTTGATCATGTTTGTCCACCTTTGCCTCTGCTGCTCTATCCGCTGCATGCCCAACCTTGAACTCTCCCTTACCAAACCCCACCAACGAAGACACCCCTGTGAGATCAACACAAGCATGCTCCCCCCCCGCTCCAATTGTAGACAAGAACGTCTGCCGGCCTAAGAGTAGATCTAACCTCTCCAGGAGGAGTGAGGAAGTTGAATGGCGCTTCCTTCTTTGATGGGATCTCTGCTCTTTGGAGGATATCATACAATACATCTCTGACTAAGTCGTGCCTATACTTGAACCCCGGCTGCTTCTGACAGTGGATGACATGCTCTCCAAAAGCATCCATCTGCGTTCTACGACAGACTAGGCAAACTGTCCCCTCCACGAACAAAGGAACCAACAACCTGTACCTGAGAATGGCCTGGTACTCCCCCGGAGTCATACGCTGCCCCAATCCCTCAATAGGCGTGGCCAACAAGAAATCCTGGGCATGCTTTGCTCGTAGGTACTCAACAATCGCAACCTGCCTCTCTGAAAGGTCAAACTTCGTCGATAGATCTCTACAAATGCCACCATAAAAGACGTCTGCCAAGTAATGCATTGGTTTTAGGGGGACAGACCCTTTAGTGGTGATTTGAAGAAGATCAACCTCAAGTAGCTTGGCTTGAAGAAAGGCCCGGGTAGAGGTAAAATGCCCACCTAAAGAAACCTCACCACAACCTCTCAAAATATGGTCTTGGAGCTCGATAGAGTGAATCCGAGAGGCCACAAAAGAAAACTGTATGGTGTCAGCCGCTGCATAGACCCCCAACCTGCCCGCCTTAATAGGTAAAGAGGCCAGCCTCCATTGTAGATCCCCGAAGCCTGGGCCTTCGGATGTGACAATGCTCTCGACTGACCTCCGAAGCGCAATATCAAACTGAGTCGCCACTCGAGCAAAGATCTGTGGTGGGCAAGTCCTCAAGGTGAAATACAACTTGGACAAACCTGCACAAGCCCTCAAAAGAACGAGCTCGCACTGTGGATCCCTAAGTTGGTCCAACACTTTCATTATCTGAGTCGCCTTTGCCACCCTCTTCGCTGCTAATCCACCAACAAACCCCTCGTCCATGCTAACTGCTCCACCTAAAAGCCTTACTCCATCGCGAGGCAGACTGATATCCGAGGGAAAAAGCCCCTCCAACAAACTCCTAGGATCCGGTGAGGGCCAAAATAATTCAGTTTTGATGACATTGAGGTCCAGCCCTAGCCTTGGGCCTTCGGTCTCGATCACCTTATATTCCTTAGCAATCTCCAAAGTATCCCCGACCAAGGACCCATCGTCCAAGTACCAAGCATGAAGAGCCAACTTGCACTCTTCCTGCACTCGTAGAATCAACGGGTGAAGCGTGAGCGCGAACAACAGATGCCCTAACGGGTCCCCCTGCTGGATCCCCCGAGCAGACCAAATAAAATCCACCCCCAAATACAGCCTAGTAGGCTGAACATATAGAAATTCCACCCAAGGAGAGATAGCCGAACACTTGCGACGCACTTCTCGCAACATACTACTCCTGTCAACCAAATTAAATGCATTCCGGAAGTCGACCAAAAGCATGGAGAGCGAGTCCTCCGCATGGTGGACATCAACGAACCTATTAACCGCATGCAAAGCTGCTTCTGCCCCTCCTGAGATTCCCACCCCAAATTGAAAATCTCCCAAATAACTCGCCATGTCCTTCCCCACTGTCTTCATGGCCACTTTAGAGACGAGATGCCTCTAAATGGTACCTACGGCAATTGACCTTATGCCCCCATCACTTTTCAACAACGGAGTGAGGGGAGCACTAGCAATAAACTCCGCCAAGGATGCCGGACAATGCCCTTGCAACCATAAATTAACAACTGGAGTGAGAGCTGCGAGAAGGTCGTTAGCAATAGTGGACTCCGAACCACAAAGTGCGTCTAATAAGTGTTGGGCACGAAGGCCATCACGAACACAAGAGGTCCCCTTAGGGAAGGACCGTATGCAATGAAGAACATCCCCGCAGTCCACTAAGAGCGGCTCTTGGTTATACCCAAAAGCTGGCAACACCGGAGGAGGTGCCGAAGGGTGCTTGTCCTCAAGGGACTGACGCGTCTGCGGTGTGTCTGGTGCAACTCCCGAGGACGTGAGGCCCTTCACAGCCGCTGAATAGTGCCCGTCCGATATCTTCCTCAAATACTGTTTAACATTGTTAGCAGTTAGGCAAGCACCGGGATCGTCAAATCGGGCAGAGGGGGGGAAGGGAGCTCTCTGAACATGTTGTCAAGGAGTTTTTGGGGGCCTCCAACCTCACCCCAGGTGGACAAAGCCTCCAAAATATGTCGTTGTTGAAGAGCCTTTCTGTTACCAGACCTCGAACTCTTGCGATCATGAGTTTTAATAACCCTTAAAGTGCAACACGGCAAGATCAAAAGCCGTACCCAAGCGTCACAAGATCGCGGGTTGGAGGACACCCCAAAGAGCGAGGCTTTGAGGGCAGCCGAGAACGCCAACCTACAAGATGGAGGAACACTTTTAACTGTACGAAAACCCCAATTAAACACCCTCTCAATTGTACTACTGTCAAGTTTACAATGTTGTGAACCCAAGACAGGGATAGGTGACACAGACTCGAGGATAGGAGGGGCGCAAGGCCGAGTGATACCTACAATGACACACCCCGCATTGCCCTCGTCGTCCTCTGAAGGTGGTGGAATGGACAGTCCCTTGTCATGCTTACAATGTTTACTTAGAGCACGGATCCTCAAGCACGTACCACACATCCATTGCCCCATAGCACGTAGGGTGGCCTCAAATGCGTTGAAAATGATGATGTCACGGATTAAAAGCCCCTTGCATTCCTCGACCTTAGATCCGAATAGAGATGGTGTTTACGTAAGTGAATAACCAAATACCCAGTGGTGAGCTCCCTACCCTCAGAGCCCCCTGCCGCGCATCCGTCAAGTCCCTTGAGTGGGAAGCGGACAAACAACTTCTGTGTCGCCTGAGGAAAAGACATAATCAACCCCCCGAACTGTGGCCCTCGGCTACGATTCCCAAAGAGCGGCTTCACCTCCCATTACGGGACTTCCACGAGCAGCGACGATTTCCACGAGCGGCGGCTTCGTTCCTTTGCTTCGTCCTGATTCAGATCTGGATCTGGATCGTCCTATGCTTCGTCGGAGCGGTTTTGAAATGGGAACTGAAATTTTATTAAGCTAGAAAGTAATACAATGGATAAAAAATTTTGTACATGAGGAAAAGTACCCTCCTAGAGTGAATCACATTTCGACAACATTGCTAACTTAGCTAAAATACGAGTTCTCATTTCCTTCACAATGCATTAAGTTCCTGTTTAGTTGATAGAAGTAGAAGAAGTAAATAAAAGAAGCAACTTGCAAAATAATGAAGTAGAAAGTTGTGGAAATTGTATACTTTTGGTTTGCTTCATATGCTTTCAAAAGTAGTGAAAGTAATACGACTGAAAAGGCCAAAAATCGTGGGTTATACAATAAGAAACCAAGAATCTGAGAATTACTTACCAAGGGGACAAAACGACTAAAAATGACAAAAAATCATGGGTTTTATACCTCACTAAATCGTGAATTTTAGCCACTGTAAAATTATTCGCCAACGTGGCAAAATGACTAATGATAGCAAAAAATTTATGAATTATAACTCATAAAATCTTTAATTTTAGGCTCTGCGAAATTATTTGCCAACAATTCGAAGCGACTAAAAATGGCTAAAAATATGGTTATTGCTCAATCATTAATTTCAGCCTCGGCGAAATTATTTGCCAACGATTCGAAACGTCTAATAATGGTCGGAAGTTGTGGGTTATTGCACGCAAATTGTGAATTTTGACTTCCGTAAAATTATTTGTCAATGGGTCAAAACAACTAAAAATGCTCGAAAATCGTGAGTCATAGCACACAAAGTGGTGAATTTTGGCCTTTAAGAAATTATTTGCCTATGGTTCAAATGACTAAAAATGGTCAAAAATCATGGATTATAGCTGCCACTGTAAAATTATTTGCCAATAGGTCAAAATGAGTAAAAAATATTGGTTATAGCTCATAAAATCATTAAAGTTGGTCTCTGAGTAATTATTTACAAACACGCCAAAACTAGTAATCATGGGTCATAGCTCATAAAGTCTTTAGTTTTGGCCTCCATAAAATTATTTGCCTACGGTTTGAATGACTAAAAATAGTCAAAAATCACGGGTTTATAGCTTACAGAATCATGAATTTTAACTCCCGTGAAATTATTTGACAACAGGTCGAAAGAACTAAAATGGAAAAAAAATTATTGGTTATTGCTCATGAAATTTTAAAATTTGGCCTCCATGGAATTATATACCAACATGTTTAAACAACTAAGAATGCCAGCAAAATAGCTGTTATTAACTCCTGAAATCGAAAATTTTGGCATTAGGAAAATTATTTGCCAATGGTTCAAACAATAATAAATAACCAAAAATCATGGGCTATATAGCACACAAAATCGTGAATTTTTACCTCCGCGGAATTACTTACCAAGGGGTGAAATCACTAAAAATGACCTAAAATTATGGGTTATATATCATGTGAAATCTTTCATTTTAGCTACCATGGAATTGTTTCCCAATGAATTGAAACAACTAAAAATAGCCAAAATTTGTGAGTTATAACTCACAAAATTATGAAATTTGGCCTCCATGAAAATTATTTGCTAACGAGTTAAAATGACTAAAATATAACTCACAAAATTATGAAATTTGGCCTCCATGAAAATTATTTGCTAACGAGTTAAAATGACTAAAACTAACAAAAAACGTGGGTGCTCACGAAGTCGTGAATTTTGGCCTATTGCCTACAGATTAAATGATTAAAAATAGCTCACGAAATCATGAATTTTAACCACCAGAAAATTATTTCCCAATAGGTTGAAATAAATAAAAATGGTTAAAAATTGCAGGTTATAGTTTATAAAATCATGAAAATTTGGCCGCCGTGAAATTGTTTCTCAACTGATGGAAAGGACACAAAATGACCTAAAATCATGGGTTATAGCTCATGAAATTAGGAATTTTAACCGGCACAAAATTATTTTCCAATGGGTACCTAAAATCATGGGTTATAGCTCATGAAATTAGGAATTTTAACCGGCACAAAATTATTTTCCAATGGGTCGAAATGACTAAAATTGGCCAAAAATGAAATTAGGAATTTTAACCGGCACAAAATTATTTTCCAATGGGTCGAAATGACTAAAATTGGCCAAAAATTGAGGGTTATAACTAACGAAATCATAAAATTTTGCCAATATGAAATTATTTAGCAACAGATTAAAATGACTAAAAAGACCAAAAAATCATGGGTTTTTAGCATACGAAATTATTTATTTTTGCCTTTGTAAAATTGTTTGCTAAGGGGATGAAATGACTAAAATGGTCAAAAATCGTGGGTTATATGTCACTAGATCGTGAATTTTTGCCTCCGCAAAGTTAATGGCCAACATGTCGAAAGCACTAATAATAGCAAAAAATCGTGGGTTATAGCTTATGAACTTTAATTTTAGCCAACTTCAAATTATTTGCTAACAATTCAAAATGACAAAAATGGCCAAAAATCGTGGGTTCACACAAAATTGTGAATTTTAGAGTCTGCGAAATTATTTGTCAAAACGACTAAAATGGTCAAAAAATCATTCATTATTTCTCATAAAATCTTGAATTTTGACCTTAGCAGAATTATTTACCAGTGTCGAAATGACAAAAAACGGCACAAAACAATTGTTCGAGCTCAAGATGCCTTTAGGAACTTATTTTCTAACTATTTAAATGACAAAAAGCCAAAAATTATGAGTTATAGCTCACAAAATTTTGGTCACCACAAAATTATTTGATAGTGTTTCAAAACTTCTAAAAATGACTAGAAATCTTGGGTAATAGCACACAAAGTCGTTAATTTTGGCAACCGCGGACTTAAATGCTAACAATTCATAATAACCAGAAATTGACAAAAATCGAAGGTTATTGCTCATAATATTGTAATTTTGGCCTCCGCAAAATTATTTGCCAAAGGATAAAAATAGCCAAAAGTTGTGGGTTTTAGCTCATGAAGTAAAATTTGGCTCGGAAGATGTGATCTACCTATGGTTTGAATGGCTAAAAAAGCGAAAAACCATGGGTTATAGATCCCAAAATCGTGAATTTTGGCCACTGAGAAATTATTTACCAAAAATCAAAATGACTAAAAATAACCAAAAATTTATGGGTTATAGCTCATAAAATCTTAATGTTTGGCATCCGCAAACTTTTTTCTCTACAGGACAAAATGACTAAAAATAATCTAAAGTCATGCATTATAGCTCATGGAATCGTAAATTTTAGCCCTCACGAAATCATTTGCCTATGGGTCAAAATGACTAAATTGGCCAAAAATCATGGTTTATAGCTCACAAAATTATAAAATTTTTATCAAAATAAATTTATTGGACAACAGATCGAAAGAACTAAAAAGACCAAAAATCATGGGTTCACATGAAATCGATTTTTTTTTTGCCTCTACCAAATTATTTGCCAAGGCATGCAAAAGAATAAAATGGCAAAGAATCATGTGTTATAAGTTATAACTCACGAAATCGTAAATTTTAGCCTCCACAAATTATTTGTGGATGTGTCAAAATGACTAATAATGACCAAAAATTATGCTTATATCTTATTGAAATATTTAATTTTAGCAACTACAAAATTGTTTGCCAACAATTCGAAACGATTAGAAATAGTCAAAAATCGTGGGTTATAGCTCACAAAACTAAGAATTTTGGCCTCTAATAAATTATCGATTAGAAATAGTCAAAAATCGTGGGTTATAGCTCACAAAACTAAGAATTTTGGCCTCTAATAAATTATTTGTCAATGGAGTAAAATGATTAAAATTTATAGCTCACAAAACTAAGAATTTTGGCCTCTAATAAATTATTTGTCAATGGAGTAAAATGATTAAAATTACAAAAAAATTTGGTTATAGCTCATGAAATCTTGAATTTTAGCCTCCGCGGAATTATTTTTCAAGGTGTCGAAATGACTAAAAATGGTAAAATTTCATGGGTTATAGGCTTATAGCTCATGATATTGTGAATTTTGGCCTTTGCGGAGTTATTTTCAAAGGTTAAAATAACTTAAAATGGCCAAAAATGGTTGTTATAGCTCATGAAATCAGAAATTTTAGCCTCCGAGAAATTATTTGGCAAGAGGTATAGCACACGAAATCATGAACTTTTTTTCATGGAATTATTTAGCGACGGGTGAAAACCACTAAAAGTGGCCTAAAATCATGGGTCATAGCCCATGAAATCTTTATTTTTAGGCTCTGTAAAATAATTTACCAATGATTCATAATAACTAAAAATCATCAAAAATCATGGGCTATAGCTCATAAAAATATGAATTTTGGCCTTCACGAAATTATTTGCCAATAACTCAAAAAGACTGAAATGACCAAATATTATGGGTGCTCATAAAGTCGTGAATTTTATCCTCTAGGAAATTATTTGCCCACGATTCGAATGATAAAAATGGATAAAAATATTGGGTTATAGCTAAAAAAACTATGAAAGTTAGCCACCGTGAAATGGCCAAAAATCATGGATTATAGCTGCCACTGTGAAATTATTTGCCAATAGGTCAAAATGAGTAAAAAATATTGGTTATAGCTCATAAAATCATTAAAGTTGGTCTCTGCGCAATTATTTACCAACACGCCAAAACTAGTAATCATGGGTCATAGCTCATAAAGTCTTTAGTTTTTGGCCTCCATAAAATTATTTGCCTACAGTTTGAATGACTGAAAATGGTCAAAAATCGCGGGTTTATAGCTTACAAAATCATGAATTTTAACTCCCGTGAAATTATTTGACAACAAGTCGAAAGAACTAAAATAGAAAAAAATTATTGGTTATTGCTCATGAAATTTTAAAATTTGGCCTCCATGGAATTATATACCAACATGTTTAAACGACTAAGAATGGCAGCAAAATAGCTGTTATTAGCTCCTGAAATCAAAAATTTTGGCATTAGGAAAATTATTTGCCAATGGTTCAAACGATAATAAATAGCCAAAAATCATGGGCTATATAGCACACAAAATCGTGAATTTTTACCTCCGCGGAATTATTTACGAAGGGGTGAAATAACTAAAAATAACCTAAAATCATGGGTTATATAGCATGTGAAATCTTTAATTTTAGCTACCATGGAATTGTTTCCCAATGAATTGAAACAACTAAAAATAGCCAAAATTTGTGAGTTATAACTCACAAAATTATGAAATTTGGCCTCCATGAAAATTATTTGCTAACGAGTTAAAATGACTAAAATATAACTCACAAAATTATGAAATTTGGCCTCCATGAAAATTATTTGCTAACGAGTTAAAATGACTAAAAACTAACAAAAAACGTGGGTGCTCACGAAGTCGTGAATTTTGGCCTATTGTCTATAGATTAAATGATTAAAAATAGCTCACGAAATCATGAATTTTAACCACCAGAAAATTATTTCCCAATAGGCAGATTAAATGATTAAAAATAGCTCACGAAATCATGAATTTTAACCACCAGAAAATTATTTCCCAATAGGTTGAAATAAATAAAAATGGTTAAAAATTAAATCATGAATTTTAACCACCAGAAAATTATTTCCCAATAGGTTGAAATAAATAAAAATGGTTAAAAATTTCAGGTTATAGTTTATAAAATCATGAAAATTTGGCCGCCGTGAAATTGTTTCTCAACTAATGGAAATGACACAAAATGGCCTAAAATCATGGGTTATAGCTCATGAAATTAGGAATTTTAACCGGCACAAAATTATTTTCCAATGGGTGCCTAAAATCATGGGTTATAGCTCATGAAATTAGGAATTTTAACCGGCACAAAATTATTTTCCAATGGGTCGAAATGACTAAAATTGGCCAAAAATGAAATTAGGAATTTTAACCGGCACAAAATTATTTTCCAATGGGTCGAAATGACTAAAATTGGCCAAAAATCGAGGGTTATAACTAACGAAATCATAAAATTTTGCCAATATGAAATTATTTAGCAACATATTAAAATGACTAAAAAGACCAAAAATCGTGGGTTTTTAGCATACGAAATTATTTATTTTTGCCTTTGTAAAATTGTTTGCTAAGGGGATGAAATGACTAAAATGGTCAAAAATCGTGGGTTATATGTCATTATATCTTGAATTTTTGCCTCCGCAAAGTTAATGGCCAACATGTCGAAATGACTAATAATGGCAAAAAATCGTGGGTTATAGCTTATGAACTTTAATTTCAGCCAACTTCAAATTATTTGCTAACAATTCAAAATGACAAAAATGGCCAGAAATCGTGGGTTCACACAAAATTGTGAATTTTAGAGTCCGCGAAATTATTTGTCAAAACGACTAAAATGGTCAAAAAATCATTCATTATTTCTCATAAAATCTTGAATTTTGACCTTAGCAAAATTATTTACCAGTGTCGAAATGACAAAAAACGGCACAAAACAATTGTTCGAGCTCAATATGCCTTTAGGAAATTATTTTCTAACTATTTAAATGACAAAAAATAGCCAAAGATTATGAGTTATAGCTCACAAAATTTTGGTCACCACAAAATTATTTGTTAGTGTTTCAAAACTGTAACGCCCCGTCCCGGAATCCAGGAATCGGTACGTTATTAGATCTTGATGGACTGGACTCACAAACTACCACATGTCTTTTCAGCACGTTTTGTCCTCACTCACGCGCTCCCTGGAAAACTTCCCAGGGGGTCACCCATCCTAAAATTTCTCCAGGCCAAGCACGCTTAACTTTGGAGTTTCTAAGAGTTGGATTCCCGAAAAGAAGATGCATCTTGATGGTATGAGTATTCCAATCAAATCTATCAATACTAATCACATCACCCTCTCAAGGGTTGGGGTATTACAAAAACTTCTAAAAATGACTAGAAATCTTGGGTAATAGCACACAAAGTCGTTAATTTTGGCAACCGTGGACTTAAATGCTAACAATTCATAATAACCATAAATCGACAAAAATCAGAGGTTATTGCTCATAATATTGTAATTTTGGCCTTCGCAAAATTATTTGCCAAAGGATAAAAATAGCCAAAAGTTGTGGGTTTTAGCTCATGAAGTAAAATTTGGCTCGGAAGATATGATCTACCTATGGTTTGAATGGCTAAAAAAGCGAAAAACCATGGGTTATAGATCCCAAAAGCGTGAATTTTGACCACTGAGAAATTATTTGCCAAAAATCAAAATGACTAAAAATAACCAAAAATTTATGGTTTATAGCTCATAAAATCTTGATGTTTGGCATCTGCAAACTTTTTTCTCTACAGGACAAAATGACTAAAAATAATCTAAAGTCATGCGTTATAGCTCATGGAATCGTAAATTTTAGCCCTCACGAAATTATTTGCCGATGGGTCAAAATGACTAAATTGGCCAAAAATCATGGTTTATAGCTCACAAAATTATAAAATTTTTATCAAAATAAATTTATTGGACAACAGATCGAAAGAACTAAAAAGACAAAAAATCATTGTTCACATGAAATCAAATTTTTTTGCCTCTACCAAATTATTTGCCAAGGCATGCAAAAGAATAAAATGGCAAAGAATCATGTGTTATAAGTTATAACTCACGAAATCGTAAATTTTAGCCTCCACAAATTATTTGTGGATGTGTCAAAATGACTAATAATGACCAAAAATTATGGTTATATCTTATTGAAATATTTAATTTTAGCCACTGCAAAATTGTTTGCCAACAATTCGAAATGATTAGAAATAGTCAAAAATCGTGGGTTATAGCTCACAAAACTAAGAATTTTGGCCTCTAATAAATTATTTGTCAATGGAGTAAAATGATTAAAATTGTAAAAATTTTTGGTTATAGCTCATGAAATCTTGAATTTTAGCCTCCGCAGAATTATTTTTCAAGGTGTCGAAATGACTAAAAATGGTAAAATTTCATGGGTTATAGGCTTATAGCTCATGATGATGATATTGTGAATTTTGGCCTTTGCGGAGTTATTTTCAAAGGTTAAAATAACTTAAAATGGCCAAAAATGATTGTTATAGCTCATGAAATCAGAAATTTTAGCCTCCGAGAAATTATTTGGCAAGAGATATAGCACACGAAATCATGAACTTTTCCTTCATGGAATTATTTACCGACGGGTGAAAACCACTAAAAGTGGCCTAAAATCATGGGTCATAGCCCATGAAATCTTTAGTTTTAGGCTCTGTAAAATAATTTACCAATGATCATAATAACTAAAAATCATCAAAAATCATGGGCTATAGCTCATAAAAATATGAATTTTGGCCTTCACGAAATTATTTGCCAATAACTCAAAAAGACTGAAATGACCAAATATTATGGATGCTCATAAAGTCGTGAATTTTATCCTCTAGGAAATTATTTGCCCACGATTCGAATGATAAAAATGGATAAAAATCTTGGGTTATAGCTAAAAAAACTATGAAAGTTAGCCACCGTGAAATGCCCAAAAATCATGGATTATAACTGCCACTGTGAAGTTATTTGCCAATAGGTCAAAATGAGTAAAAAATATTGGTTATACCTCATAAAATCGTTAAAGTTGGTCTTTGCGTAATTATTTACCAACACGCCAAAACTAGTAATCATGGGTCATAGCTCATAAAGTCTTTAGTTTTGGCCTCTATAAAATTATTTGCCTACGGTTTGAATGACTAAAAATGATCAAAAATCACGGGTTTATAGCTTACAGAATCATGGATTTTAACTCCCGTGAAATTATTTGACAACAGGTCGAAAGAACTAAAATGGGAAAAAAATTATTGGTTATTGATCATGAAATTTTAAAATTTGGCCTCCATGGAATTATATACCAACATGTTTAAACGACTAAGAATGGGAGCAAAATAGCTGTTATTAGCTCCTGAAATCGAAAATTTTGGCATTAGGAAAATTATTTGCCAATGGTTCAAATGATAATAAATAGCCAAAAATCATGGGCTATATATAGCACACAAAATCGTGAATTTTTACCTTCGTGGAATTACTTACGAAGGGGTGAAATCACTAAAAATGATCTAAAATCATAGGCTATATAGCATGGGAAATCTTTAAATAGGTCAAAAATTGTGAAAGTTAAAAAACTATGGCTTATGGCTCACTAAAATCATGAAATTTTGCCATCGCAAAATTATTTTCTAATGGAGCAAAATGGCTAAAAAGGCCAAAATCATTAGTTATATAGCACATGAAATTGAGAATTTTTGTCTCCATAGAATTATTTTCTAAGGGGATGGAACAACTACGAATGTTTAAAAATTGTGGGTTGTAGCTCGCTAAATCGTGAATTTTAGCATCCAAAAAATTATTTGCTAACGTGTCAAAGCAATCAATGATGATAAAAAATCATGGGTTATATATTCCTCATGAAATCTTTAATATCGGTCTCCACAAAATTATTTGCCAATGATTCAAAAAGATTAAAAAAAGCCAAAAATCTTGGGTTATAATTCACAAAATTGTGAATTTTGACCTTTGCAAAATTATTTGCTAGTGGTCAAAATGACTAAAATAGTAAAAAAACATCTTTAGTTGCTCATGAAATATTGAATTTTGGCCTCTACGAATTATTTATCATCGTGTCGAAATGACTAAAAATGGCAAACAAATCATGAATTATAGCTCAGGAAATCGTGAATTTCAATATTTACAAAATTATTTGCTAAAAGGTTTGAAATGACTAAAAATAGCTGAAGACGATTGTTATAGCTCATGAAATCAAAAAAAATTCCCTGTAGGAAATTATTTGCCAATTGTTCAAATGATGAAAAATGGCCATAAATCACAGGTTATAGCTTACGAAATCATAAATTTTGGCCTCCATAAACTTATTTGATAATAGATTGAAACTATTTAAAATGGTAAAAATTGTGGGTTATATAGCACACGAAGTTGTGAATTTCGGCCTCTGTGGAATTATTCACTAGGGGTTAGTACCACCAATTATGTCCTAAAATCATGGGTTGCAACTCAAGAAATCTTTAAATTTAAGCTCTACAAAATTATTTGCTAACAATACGAAATGACTAAAAATGGTTGAAAACAATGGGTCATTGCTCACAAAATTGTGAATTTTGGCCTCTGTAAAATTATTTGTCAATATGTCAAAATGTCTAAACATGACAAAAATTATGGATTATAGCTCATGAAAAAATGAAAAAGTCATGAATTTTTTTTCTAAAAAGACGAAATGGCTAAATATGGTCTAAAATTGTAGGTTAAAGCACATAAAAGCATGAAATTTGGCCGCAGTGAAATTATTACTCAACTGGTTGAAATGACTAAAAATGGACTAAAATCGTGAGTTATAGCTCACTAAAATCATGAAATTCGACAGTCATGAAGTTATTTTTCAACTAGTCGAAACAAAGGGCCAAAAATCACGGGTTATAGCTCATGAAATCGTGAATTTTGCCATCCACATACTTATTTGATAATAGGTTGAAACTAATAAAAATAGCTAAAAATCTTGGGTTATAGCACAAAATTCTGGCCTTCACGAAATTATTAACTTGGGGATCAGAACCATTAAAAATAACCTAAAATCATGGGTTATACCCCAAGAAATGTTTAAATTTAGCCTCATCGAAATTATTTAACAATGATTAGAAGTGACTAATAATAGCTAAAAACTGTAACTTATTGCTCACAGAATTATTAATTTTGGCATCTGAGAAATTGTGTGTGAGCTGATCAAGACGACTAAAGATGGCCCAAAATTGTGAGTTATAGTACACAAAGCTATGAATTTTTCCCCACATGAAATTATTTGCCTATGGCTTGAACGACTGAAAATGATAGAAAATCATGGCTTATAACTTACAAAATCGTGAATTTTTGTAAAACCTCAAAAATTTGAATATTTTATGATAAATAATAATAAATATGTTATATGAAGATAAATATCATATTTTAATGTTTGAGTATGCTAGGAATTGATTTGAGATAAATTCAATGTATATACGTGAATATACGAGTGCAAATGCACAAATCACGCACGTAACTAGTTAAGAGTTTAGGTCGTTTACACACTGATGTAGTTAGAATATGGAAAAAAATTAAAAGACCAAAGTTGTAGGTCTCTTCAACATATTTCCAACAAATCTTAAATTAGCTCATTCCGAGGTCGGATGAGAAAGTTACAGCTAATACACTTGTAGGCTGTCTAAAAATCACAATAGATAGCTTATCCCCCATCAACCACCGATGATGGAAGTTACAATCTGACGACTTCCAGAAGGCTGTAATCTGAAGACTTTCGCGACAACTGATGGAAGCTCTACTTTAACAGCCTTCACAATCAACATCGGGAGTTACAATCTGACGACTCTCATATTCTCAAGGAGCCAAGACGAAGATTACAAGACAATGATCTTTGCAACGCTATGATAAAAGAGATTACTTTGTGATAATCTCTTCAAGACAAGACGCAGAGGCGAACCCCGCGTTACAACATCAAAACGCCAGGGTCGAACCCCGCGTTACAACATCAAAACGCCAGGGTCGAACCCCGCGTTACAACATCAAAACGCCAAGGTCAAACCCGCGTTACAACATCAAAACGTCAGGGTCGAACCCCGCGTTACAACATCAAAACGCCAGGGTCGAACCCGCGTTACAACATCAAAACGCTAGGGCCGGACCCGCGTTACAACAAGCTAAACGTGAGCGACCCTCGCGTTCTTAGGGGTCCAGCCAACACCGACCCTCGTGTTTCTAAGCTACAACAAACCAAAACGCGAGCGACCCTCGCGTTCATCAATGTTCAGCCAACACCCAACTTCGCGTCTCAATTCTAAGAGGCGAAGTTGGGTTCTGAACGCCAGATTGGGCGTTTTGACTTGTTCAAACACAAGCCGAACGGCCTCAAAACTGTTATCCCACGTTCTGAGGGATTTTCGCCCACTTAGGAGCGGATTTAGAGGGCAGTTACAACCTCTTATCCCCCTATAAAAACTCACTGTAGTTAAAGGTTGGATTTTCTTGGCTTGGATCGACCTATTGGAGACAGGTTTTGAGCGAGGTCGACATCAGTCTCTCTCAACGAGATCATCTTCAACTTCAGCCAACATGGAGCATTTGATCCTTTGGCTATTAACCGAACCTTTCGTTTCAAATCAACTCTTTTTCAAGAGTTCAAACTCGCATCGACCCTTGATCAACTCATTAAGAGTTTTAAACTTCGCCACGCAAGTTCTCACAACGTCAAATCGTGAAGAGAGACGTCGTTCCGAATCAAGACGTGCGGATCGTCAACGGAGAGGCAAACTCGACACGAGCATTCGAGGAGGCACCCATCGCCACTGTTGAAGAACCCGAGTTTTAAACAAAGCGAGAGAATCAACAATCTGTTCTCTTCTCTTTTGCTAATCAAGTTGTAACCGAGATCAAGGAATCAAAGTCACATTTCTTTATTTTCTCATTCTTTGCACATACCAATTTTCTCTCAACATACAAAAGATGGCGACCTCCCGCTGGGACAATCTTCTCTGGACTGAAGAAGTGCGTGGTGCAATCGATGTTCATGTCTCACTGCGTAACAACGTCGAAAACTCTCGTAGGTAGAGCGATTAAGCCAGTTCGGAAGAGACCCCTCTCTTTTGATCCCTTAGCCCCAATGGCAGCGTTGGTGCTCCGCAAGATCTTCAAAGGAGGTCAATCTGGTTTGTTTGAACGCCAAAGAAAGTCCTCTCCTTTGGCCAAAATTCATCAAACAGCCCCTCCTCTGAAGGACTGGGCTCTGCCTTTGCCAAACTCGTTCAACGAGTTGAAAACTCCACACCCGCATCAACACGACGTGTCATGGGTGGTAAAAGGCCTACGATGGAGATAGATCCAATCAACGTCGATGATGCCCCTACAAAAGCCTTAAAACAGGCCAAGAAGAGCGCTGCTCGTCGAAGAAGAAGGTCTCAGCGACGAGCACAACTTCGAAAAAGTCAATCCTCCAACCAACGCGAACTTCGCGTTCGTGAGCCTAAACGCGACCCTGAACTTCGCGTTTATGAGCCCAAACATGAGCTTCGCGAGAACCAGACTGAACGCGGCCCTCAATGGCGCGTTTTACAGCCAAAACGCGAACCTCGAGCTTTCGTTGAACGCGAACTGCAACTTCGCGTTTCCCAGTCAAAATACGACCCTCGCGTCGACAATGAAGAACGCGACCCTCATGTCGCCAAACCAAAATGTGACCTTCGCGTTTCAAGTGCCAGACGCGACCCTCACGTTTCAAATGCCAAAACGCGACCTTCGCGTTTCAAATGCCAAACGCGACCCTCGCGAGACCCCCGAATACTCT